>NW_020455521.1:4430223-4459222 GCF_003342845.1 Nothoprocta perdicaria
GGGGGGAGAATGTGTTAATGTACAGCTTCCAACTAAGAATCTAAGTTTCCAAAGACAAAAAGATCTGGACAAAACTTTATGATCAGTATTTTCTATTGGCTATTTCCAGGCTGAGCCTGAATGCTCCTCATTGACTCCATAGGGTGCCTAGTTCTTGTGCSCAGGCTTAACTTGTGGGGGCTGAACACAATCCCTATAGGCATTGCCGTGTCCAACTGATATTCTTTAAGCAGACAGTTTGCATCTAGAAGCACAGCACTTGTATTAAAGGATTTCATGTTCTTATCCTCATTTCTACCCAGATTCCCAGTAGCATCTCAGGGTGTACAGAGGTATCCTCCACATTAATTAAGGATAAAAGTGTTCCACCATAATCCTTGTGCACATGAGCTGTGTTCCCACTTTCAAGTTCAAGGACAATATCATAAGCATCTAAGCATTTCTGTGCTAGGAATAACAAGCTGCTTTGCTGAAGAATATTATACCTTCTGTAAATTGGTCCTCCAAATTCTACTAATATTAATATGTCCAATGAAAAAAATCCTAAAAATAGGCAAATRTTATAAGAGGCCCCGTTATAGACAAAGTAGAATTGAAGTCTCACTGTTGATGCACTTGCAGCATCATTTCCTTAGCATCAGCATGTTATTTTGTTTGCAATGCTGCAACACACAATGGGATGAGTAGRGCCTGCATTTCTCAAGTATAAGCTTGTCTTGCATCCAGGTTTGAGCAGTTAGTACATGGTGGCTTCACACCTTCTTAAAATAAGGAAAGTCTATTATTGTTTTCCATATAAACTTATTGCTATAAACCTTCTTTCTCCACTTCATCCCTTCCTATAAAGGCAAACAATGGGCACATAGCAATTGCTCTGTGCTGCTCGGAACAGAAATTGTACTACCATCTTTTGACTGTAAGGAGAACTACAGCTTTAGAGTGTCTCCCTTCTGAGAGAAATTACCACAGTAAGCAACYTTTAGTTCAGTGACTGCAACAAAACACATTTAAATATGGACAGGATGACCAGTGCGCTTAGAGAGAAGTTTTGTTGTTCTTTGTTTTGTTCAACAYACTCTACTCAAAAAAAGCCTCTTAAAAAAAAAATCACAGTATAAGCATGAAAACACCCCTCAAACATGTCAGCTGCACTACATCTACATCACCTTCGTGTGCCTTAACAARTGGGCTAGATGCAGCTCCACCGTTAGAGCTCCGTGTTCCCCCTAGCAATTTAACAATTCCAGTTCGACTGCAGTGACGCTCAGCTCTTAGGTGGATCAGTACAGATCAGAGCTGGTGATTGACTACGGTCATTTTCAGCCTCTAGTTTATATCCACATCCATGAGGAAGTGACAGACATTACCATTTCCTGAAACGCCGAGTGATTTACGAAAAAGCATTGCAGTTTTGGGGGAGGTGGTGTCACACAGAATCAGAGTTTCCTGTCCTTGCTGGAACACTTAACATCAAGGATTCTTCCACTTTTATCATAGAATCATCAATGTTGGAAGGGACCTTTGGAGATGACATAGTCCAACCGCTCTGCACATGCAGAGTCACCCAGAGCACGGGGCACAGGGCTGCATCCAAGCGGGTTTGGAAGCTCTCCAGAGAAGGAGACTCCACAGCCTCTCTTGGCAGCCTGTTCCAGGGCTCTGTCACCCCTGCTGTTAATCCCTAGATAAAGTCCTTCTGAAACAAGCCAAGGACCCTGGAGAAGCTCAGAACAGATCCTCAGAGGCTGGTTAACCTACTTTTTGTAAAAATACAATACACACAAATACAAAACACACACACAATTTTCATATTTTGAAACCATACTAAAACAAGGTACTGACATTTTTAGGCAACTGCAGATGAAACTCAGATTCATAGCAAGCAAATTCCAAACCATTGCAAGTAGACAAATAGTTTTAAGCCCAAGGACAACAAAAATGCACATCATCCATCTGACATTAAGGATGACTTTGGGGGTGTTTAATAACTTTTCCCTGCACACCAGTGAAGGCTCCAGTGGATGCCTGGCAAGAGGAACCCTGGTTTACTGCCCCATGACCTTACAGCAGCATTTCTGACAATCCCCCAAAAGAAACCACTGGCATTTTGGGTGTGCATTAAGGTATGTGTGGTTAGGGAGTGCTTTACTGCTACATAAACTCAGGGCAAAATCCTGGTTTCACTGAAGTCAATAGGAGATTTGCTACAGGCCTCAGTAGAGCCAGGCTTTCATCTACAGTATGTTTAAGAACTGGGTCTATGGCTTGGAGAAGTACAAAAGAAAAAGTTTTTTAAAAAAATTAAAACAGGGTGTAGGTTTTTTTGGTTGTTTATTCTGCCCCATTGCATTTTCATTACATCCTCTGAATAAATGAGGAATTACAGGGAAGGATAATCGAAAAAAACTAAAAGGTASTGCTTGCATCTGAATAGATTAGCCAGCTTTCAGACACAGGTATCCTTCATTTTTTCCCAGTAACAGCTAAATCCAGGGTAGCATGTTGTGTGAGACTAGAACCCCATCACGAAGCTACCAAATGCCCCTGGTGCTCATTAGCTGCGGCTGAGCTGGAATACATGGAGGTGGATATAGAAGTGTGCCTGCCTTTACTACCTCTGGCTTGCCTCTGCATCTAACCTGTTGTCTGTATTCAGATCATGCAAATAAATATCCTTTCACTTTTATCTTTTGGGGAATTTCAGGTTATCTGGCAAGAAACAAAACATTCCACTTGAAAACAGACTTGTTCTCGGGAAGCCAAAACCCCATAACAATTACACAGAAAAACAAGAGAGATCTCTTCGCTACCCTCTTCTGCCTTGCTGGGAAGCTGGCAGTAGCATCACCATGGAAGAAATGTCCTCCCCATTGATTAACATCAGATGGGGCCGATATTATCCTGGCACAAGACAACTGTGGTGAGAAAGCTAGGACCTTGCCCATCCCCTGGAGTTCCTCAGCAATCCATACCCTCCTATTCCATCTTGGCAGGCAGCACTGGGTGAGAGCCTGATCCAGACATGTATTTCCTAAACCCTGCCAGAAGGATTTTGAACATCCGCTGATGTTGAATGCTGCTGTCCTTGCCCACCAGTCAGGCTCTGATAACAAATGCTTCTCCCTTTGGGGATCACTAGCTCACAGTATGACAAGGGGGCAACACGGGCAGTAGCTTCCCATGCCCCCTCTCTTTAGAAAAGGTTATTAGCTTCATCATCATTTCACTGTTTAAGACTGTCAATATGACTCAAATTGGAAAAAAAACAGAAGTTTAAAAGGTTATATGCTACCGAGTTCCTAAGCTTTAGTTATGTATGTATTGTCTATCTTGTTCAAATARAGAATTCTTCCCTAAACTTTCCATTTAATGTTCTCAAAAGAAATATCTGTGGTGAAAATCATTCAAAATGTGGATTCCTTCTTATTTCCCTGGGAAACATGAATTCGACTTCTAATGAAAAGGCCAATAAGACAAAATAAGAACATCTTYCACAGAGAAAACAATCCATAAAATRGCAGCATTCAGTGCATAGACAATGCCCTATCTTATGATTTTCACCAAAACATTTTCCATGGGCTCAACAAAGAGGTTACGAGTGAATTGTGAGATTTCTCCACATGCTACAGTTTGAAACTGATGACCTGCATTTGATCCTAAATGCCTGGTAGGCCCATGCTTTGATATGCCTTTGTTTCTCTCACCATTTTTCTTCAAAAACTCAGGTTTCTTTTTGAAATGGGATAAAACTGCCCACTTCATGCATATGCATTTGAACTTCTTTTCTAGAACAAAAGTACCTGGAAAACAAGATGACAGCACAAGAAAAAAGCTGAAGTACTATTAAAAAACACGACAAACAACAACTAAGGGTTGGCAGCACGTTCTGGAAAACGCTGAAGAGATTGTGGAATAAGTCCCATTTGGCAAGTTTAGAGATTAAAGAATCCAGCTGCTTTCAAACACAAAGCACACAACTAAAAAGTTTCCAAAATTGCAAAAAAAATCTTAAATCGACACAACATATCATCCTCCCCCACAAAACAAGAGCTTGAGCAAAAAAGGAACCACAAACCATTCCTATGCAGATAGGCTTCAAAGCTGGCTGCAGTTTGTCAGAATATGCTCCTACACAACAAAGAGCCCTGGGCTTTTACGATGCTTCGGGCAACTGCCAAGCCAGGCAAGGAGATGAAAGCCATCAGGCTGCACAAGGGCCTGGAACAAGGAACCCAGCTGAGCCATAGGATCACTGGAATCCTTTGCCAAGGCTTCCCCATGCCCTTGATTAGAGCCTTTCAGGGAATGTTGCACTGAACATCAATTACTGGTTTAGGCTTTGATTCAACATGCATTGATGTCAGTGGTGACTTCCTGATACCTTTAATGTAGCATTAGGACAGACACTAAAAGAATAAACACCAATTACTTACCTAACATTTCTTCCATCACAGTGGAAAGCACACRAAAATATCTCAAGTTTGTAAATAATCTATTCAACTAAAGACACCTGCACCATGAAAATACAGGTATGTAAAACACTACTAGTTAAAAAAATGGAAGTTGGAAGCACAGAACATGGGCCTGGCTCATTCCTCGTAACAGCAGAAGATACTCAGAGCATTCTGTGCAAATAGCAAGGACAGGGCCTCCTTAATCCCAACAAGAATTTGTATTCTCAAGGTGTGATTCTCTGTCATTGATCCCTGAATGGGAGATCCAATATCATTAAAACTGAAACTGGAAAAAGTTGGCCCTCCTTACGTATGAGCATATTTTGTTTATTTTTTGAACAGATTGTTTGCTGGACTTGAATTTGAATCCAATCACAGCAGCACAACTGAGGGAGAGGTGACTGAAGAGAAAAGAGCCACTAGCAGCTGTTGACAACACAAACATGGGACCAGAGCCCTGACATCCCAAATGTCTGCAGGGATTCCTTATGGAAAGAGTCCTCCCTATTGCTATCTTTGTGCCTTAGTTGTCAGTTTCATTCATTAAAATGTAGTTGGAATGAACATTTAAATCCCCTTACATCTTTCCTTTTCAGTGCCACACTATGCACTTACGAACATCACTTTGAGAAAAACAAACCTTTAAACTGAAAATTTCCAGAGGCTCTTTATAAATGCAAAAAAAAAGATGAAAAGAAGGAGCTCACTAACTTTACAGTATGAAAGAAACAAAGTTTATAATTTTTAAACAAATACATAGAACTGGAAAAATAATGCTTTGCTGAAACGGTTAGGGGAGCAAACTGAAGAGGAAGAATGGCTAAATAAGAAAATACTCCATTTTCTTTCCAGTTCTAAAGGAATTGGCTTTGGCTGATCTGCTTAAAAAAGAATCRCTCTTTTCATCCTTTATTGAGTGTTTTTCCTCAGCTTGAAAGGAGGCAGCTAAGGAACATCATGCTGTGCTTGTGTACAATTAACTTAGCCAAGCAGTGAAACGTTCAGTAAAGAAACAGAACAGGCATTTCTGTAATGTGCAGATTTGCATATCTCACTTCATGCTTTTTTTTTTTTTAATATTACCTCAACAGTCTGTAAAACACTCAAAGAAATTACAAAAGCAGTAACATTACAGGAAACTGTTTTCCACTTGGTCAGTATAGGCAAGCAGGCTTCAATCCACAAGGGATGCCTACATATCCCTGGGGACTTGGTCTTTATAATACCAGGTGAGAGTCATTTTGCTTCAGAGGGTCTGTGTAAMCTCTCAAGCCTTACCTTAGAGCTGAGATTTCAGTTCTCCGAGAAGCTCCAGAGGGGTCTATCAGAGCATCTCTTCCCAATCCGACACCTGGCCTTTGATTTGTCAGCAGCTGCTTGGCTAGACAAGCAGCCTCCCTTTTATCAGCCTGTCACATCCCTTGGTTCCAACAGCATGTTTCACTGATTCAACATTACACTGACACAAAGCACCTTCCTTAAAGATACTGATATATTTTTTTTTTAAGATAATAATGCGCTTCACTTTTGACATTCCAGTCTTTGAAATCATGGGCATTCGTATGCCATGCACTTTGTTTTCATGCAGATGACAAAAGACTTTTAAACACTACAAAGTGAAGCATTTTTTCCCTCMGTTTTCTTGAGCTTCACATGTGCCAAAAACTACCACTTTGGTTTGCAATTTGTTTCCACTCTGTGTAAATATAAACTATTGGGCACGTTTCTGGAAAATTAAACCTTGGATGTTTTGAATGCTTTGACTGCACCTTCTCAGCAGGTCTACAGGAGGTCAACTGAATAGACCCAACAGACATGTCCCCCAGAAGCAGACTATTCGCCCCACTTCAGAGAACTTAGCTCCTCTGAGACTTTAAGTGCCAGGGCTGGASTTGGCTGAATACTCTTTGCAAGCTGACACTAATTTTGATCTCCTCCAATCCATTCACAAGTATTGCTCACTGTCCAAGAGCATGTTCTGTTTCTAAGCTTCCCCCAACCAGTTGGTGGCCTGTTTCGCAGACACTGATTGTTCATGAACATAACTCAGTCAATAGCTGGCATGGGAATGGTTTTCATCCACTGCCCTTATTGCTTCGAGTGGGTGGCTGTAACTTTCAGGGGAATTAATCAACAGCAAACAAGAGAATGTATTTCCATGACGTATATTTGGGATTTGCAAACGCTCTTATGCTTGTTCCACCACTATAGTAGACTGTCAAGAATCAAAGCCACTACAACCTTGAAGGCTGTTGAATTCAAATGATTTGTTATTATATTTACAAGACCTCCCTTCTTCACAAGGCTGCCAGCCCTAACCACTATTCCCAATTTATAGTAACAGTGGCTAGAAAGACAGTAGTGGTTCAGAGCTAGTGGCCAGCAGAAAATACATGGAGAATAATTGAGAATGAAATATATTGTGCTTTTCCTCCCSCTTCATGCACTCAGGAGGCTGTACCCACATTCCTGCTGAATGAGGGCATCATAATCTATAGCTTTAGGTACCTCCAGCCTCACCTACTGCAAATGACCAAATTCTCACTCCTTGTTTTCCAAGCATGAAGCAATTTTAAGAGCACATTAACTATAGCACTCCGGAGCTCCAGCTGCCTGCCATATATTGAAAATGAGAAGCCTCTTGAGCTCTTGTTCCTCACCTAAAAGGCACCTTTAATTACCTGCTTATATGAAAGTCATTTTTTCTAGTAGCACTTCATTGCCATAACAGCAAGCCTTGAGAACACTGAAACTATCACAAGCTTATCAGGAAAATCCATCAGGAGCTCAGGGCTGAGCATTTTCAGCTAAGAGACCTTGGCTATGAAATATGATATCAGGAGATTGGCCTAAGATTAAATATATCCAGGAAGAGGCATATGACACTGCTTCCTTCAGATTGCAAGCTTTTCCATAATGCTGAGTGCAGAAAAGACAGCCTCATAGGAGGATGGTGAAAACTAGCAATACCCCAAGGTAAACAGTGGTGAATAATGTGTGCTCAGAAAAGGGAGGCACAAACAGGACGGGAATCCAGAGCACTTCAGGTATCTGATATAACTGAAAAAATGACTAGCCCAATCTAAGTGCTCACAAGACTCCAGAACACTGGAGGTCAAACACATTTATCAGGACTAGAGACTGACAGTAGAGCAGTCAGACACACAGGTCCTGTTTTATGAGAACATAAAAWGGCAACTGCTCCTGGTTCAGCCAGGTAACACATACAAACCAGAGGCCCTGGGGTAGCTCCTTCCTTACCAATGTCATTCACAGCACAGTCCACAGCTACCATAAAGCTTTAGGTAAGGTTACAGATCCCAGACCCCAGCAGCAAAAGAGGGGGTTCCAGTTAGCTTTGGAGGATGGGGCCACCCTACCCCTAAATGGTTGCATGACCCTTTGCTACCATCAGCCTTGGGRAAAAGCATCTATTCAGAATCTTTCCTTAGCCCATTTTAATGTAATTTACAGGGCTGGCTAGTAAGAATTAGCACTTCACTCTCAAGATACTCAAACATAAGAGAAGGCTCTTGAGGTTGAAATGGGTTCTTCAAGTGGCATAATACTTTTGTTGCAGCTTTAAGCTAATGAAGGGATYGAGTATTTGAAGCACCAAAGCCCTCCTGAACAGCCCTGTCAGCACAGCTGGCATTCAGCATTTCCAAAAAAGATGGTACCAGCACCTGAGCACAAATACTCCAAGCCAAGAGTGGATACCAGGCTTGCATGTAGTTCAGCCCCAACACACGTGCACTACAGTCCCACATCTGACTGCTACTGAGCTCCACATGAAAGAGCAGGGTGCATGGGTGCCAGCTACCAAACATTCCCCTGACRCAGAGAACACACTGAACCTTGTGGGGCTCCAGGCACAAGGATCACAGGCACCTTCTGCCTTCCCTAGGGGACCTGGGCATCCCACCACGCTCACAGAGAGCGAGCAACAGCCAGGGTTAGTTGGGTGTCAGTCCTTGGCTTGCTGGCCACCCACAACACTGCACAGCACTGGTAGCAGTGCAAAAGCTACACATGGAAACAGCTATTGAAATGCCACTTGAAACTTCTTAATGATTTTGCTGCCTGGAAGAGAAAAATAAATATTTTGTCTAATACTTGCTCAACAGGCTTCTAATAAAACAATAGTTAAAATTAACTGCAAATGTAATTTGCATTCTATTTGAAATGCTACTTTTTCTTCCAAAAAACTCCTTTTCTCGGGGCTTGTGCTTTGCACCAGACTTACCAAAATGTCTGGTTCTTCCTAGTTTTGCATTTTTGTTCTCCAAGGTCATTTTTCTCAGGTCAGTAAGATCTTCTATGTTTATATTCTCGCTTTTGCTTGCTCTTAGCCATCTCAGAACCCCTCTTCTATATACACATTTACTACATGTAATCATGTTTTACATTTTTTCCAGTGCAGCTTTTTCTTTAGGTCTTTTTGTCTCTCCCCCTGAAGAAACATACCCATTTTGCTTCCTTCTCTCCCCGAGAGTACCTTCTTCATCTCTATATAGTTTCCCAGTCATTCTCTTTCTCTTTTAATCTGTTTCTTCAGCTTTTTTTCCCCTTCTCTGCTCCTATACTAACAAAAAAGAAAAGCAGAGAACTCCAGTGTGGAGTCCACAGGCTGTGGGCTGGGCAGTACTCATTTCTCAGGCAGCCAGGGGACAGTGCATATCAGAAGAGGCAGCAGCAAATGTAAAATCCAGCAGGTCATTCACTTGGCAGAGCAGACCTGCCAGGCAATTATTCATAACACCACAGTAACATGTGAAAGAAAACAGGAAAATCAGTTTCCTTAGATACATCTTACATTATTGGGACATAAAAACACACATTAGCCACAGAACTAGAAGGTGCCATGAATAAAATGGAACTACACCGAAACGTAATGTGTATTTTGATATGCATGCAGATGTTTTCTTCTACCTATGTTTATCTCAACAAAGCCATGCCCGAGCACATGTGTTGGACAGAGCATTCCCACACTGCCCCTGGCAGGAGCAGCCTCTGGCTTCCCACAGCAGGAAGAGGAGGCAGAGTCAGAGTTAGGCGAAGGCTGCCAGTCCCAGCTTGGCTGGGCAGACAAGGAGGAGGAGATGCTACCAAGCTGCAGYCCAGCTCTTTGCAGAGCAGTTGCCACTAGGGGAGGCAGTTGTAGGAAAATACCTCAGGAGCCCGTTGCAGTCTTAACATTTGGTTCTCATGAGCTTTCTCCAGCAAAGTTGTGCTGCAAGCTGTTTTTCTGGACAGAAGCTGCTGTCCTGTTCTAATTACTGTAGCAATTAGACATGGCCCTGCCCTTATTGTGTAATTAACTTGGATTTGTGGCTTTGCAGAGACAACTGCTATTAAAACAGAATAAAGTTGGTGCGACCGAGGCACCTCCAAACCTTGTCGTGGCCCAAGATCCCAGTGTCCTGAGGCTGTGCCAAGGAGGACACAGTGAGGCAAGAGCACACACTATCACAAGGAAGAAGCTCGGCATCTTTCTGAAGCCTGACAATATGGTCTAGCATTTTACTCTTGTGTGAAGCCATGATTCCCTGCCGCCTGCTGCAAACCTGCTTGGGTTTGACCCACACTGATGAAATACTGCTCAGACTGTATGGACCTTTCTTAGGGCAGCCCCCGTTGCGGGGGGGGGGGGGGGGCTGACTGTAGGTACTCGCCTAGTTCCCATCAGATAAATGCTGAAGCACCTCACTCATAACTCATCACTGCAACACCTCTTCACAGCACATAAGACTCAGGTCCTGAGAGACCTGACAGACAAAGCAGCTTTCCCAGGTGATACAAGAAACCTGTGGAAAAACAGGAACTGAATTCAGGTTTCCCAGGTGGCTTCTGATCACCAAATAACTTTTCCTCACATCACACTAGGTTAGCATGCCACATGCAAAGCTGGGATGCAAATATTCACATAGCATGTCTAATTTTCTAGTCTTTGACAAGTCCAGTGCAAGGCAGTGTTCTGCTAAAAAAAGCAAATTTTCTTCTGTTTTAAAACAAGCCAAGAAAGTTTTAAGGTCTTTCCATTTTCTTAATAGTGTTTCTTCTAAAATAATTCCATCATTTCTCAAGTAGCTGCTATGCAATCATATCTGCACTTGCATTACTGTTCAAGTGCTTTATGAAGTGGGTAAAATTTTATTAACCACATTTCAAGAGAAGCTGGAGCCCAAGGAGGTAAGGAAATGTCACATAGTGACCAGAGGCTGCAAGAAGGCAAATTAGCACCACAGAAATGTCACATAAACCCTATGGCTCCTCCTTCACCATGTTTCTTTTTTGGCGTAACAGCAGCAGGGGCCACCAGCCTGAGCTGGGCAGCAAGTCTGCTAGGAAATGCACTGAGAAACAGTTTCAAGCACCCAGAAAGCTACAAAAGGCAAGACCAAAGCCACTGAAATCCATCCCTGCTAATGATGAGGCCACAGCCCAACTTTCGAAACAATTTAGAGGCATCTGTCCCTTTGCATTTAGGAAGGAACAAGCAGAGACTCCAACCAAGAGAAGCAGGGATTAGGGGAATTGGGATGACTAAAAGCTCATTCAGGTCCTCATTTGGGGAGGAGGCACTAAACCTTTCCCAAACATTTGCTCAGGGCCCTCACAGACTGGTTTACATTATGCTCTCCCTGCAAGTACTTTCTGCATTCAACCCTCCAATTTTTTTCCTCTTACCTTTCAAATCCACCCCAAACCTTTAACTTTTGTCCCGCTCCAGTGGTCTTCGTTATCTCACCACAGTCCCACCTGCAGTCCCCACCACCACTTATATCTTTAGAGGGAAAAAAAGCATTATAAACTAAAATTCAGCTAAAGATTTCACCCCATGATTCCAGGAGCTAGCAGCTTTGAATGAAACAGTACAAAGTCTTACTTCTAGACACAGAAAACTTATGATAATCAATTTATTGATCCAAATTCCCAGAAAACAGCCACTGTTTTCCTCAGAAAGTACCTCTCCATGGCCCAAGAGTGAGCTCAGATTTCCTGGGGATCATTTGAAAAAGGCAATTTCACATTCATGCATCACTGCTTGTGTGCTCAGGATTAAGTTCAAACGCTGTTTACACCCTTTAGGTTACATCCTGTTATCTTTGTCTGTGCACTAAGAAGATTTAAAGTCTCTGGACCTTGCCATAAATCTAACAATAAATTTGAAAAACATTGCGTTATAAAAGTTTAACAAATATATTAATGTGAATCTTGCATGCAGCAAAAYATTGTAAAATTATAAAAAAATTTACTTTTCAAAGTATTTTATTTGTAGGTTTCTATTTTGATATCTGCTCCTTAAAGCAACAGCACATGGTTATGCAAGAGTGATACTACACTTTGTTTTCTGCACATACACTCATGTTTTTTACAAATGAATCCCAGTGATAACCAATACATGCAATGAAGATAAACACAAAGTATTTAAGTCTTTGCTAAGATATCCCTATCAATTGTGTGAGAACTGCAAAATTGAGAAATTAATATTTATAGAAATAAAYTATTTCTATATAAATAAAATTACTTTTATAGAAATAGTTTAATATTTTTAATATAGCCAACATTCCACTTAAAGCAGCTCTCCTTTGCAAATGAAGACAAGGAGAGCCCACAGGGGGCAAAATCACTCACTAATTAATGACCTGTCTCCCATGCTGCTTCTCTCCTTTCTGACCAAGGGGAATAGGCAGTTATACAGATCACGTACAGCTGCAGACAAGAGATAAGTAACTTCATCTGCCCTCTTTAATAAGAAAGAATTGTTAAGGACCTACCTCCTTATTCTCATTCTCGTGGGCTGCAGCTCCTGCACGGTGTTCAGTCCCACAAGACGCCCTCAGCCTGTGTGACCCTGCAGTAGAGTCTCRAGTGATTCATTGTGGCTAATTTCCTTCTGTTTAGCCTCAGTTTATGCTGCAAAACTAGCTGAGGAGGGTAAGAAAAAAACACACATAAACAAAAGAAAGCAAGTGGAGGCATTATCAGGAGAAACGAGAACCATCCCAAGAACGCGGGTCTGGTTAAGGCACACCGTTCTTTCAGCGAGCCAGAGAGTTTATTTACTGATTATTGGCTTTGGCGGCAGGTCACTAGGGTGCTAATGCCAGGAAAGGCAAAAAGGCCTCCTGTCCTTTGATAGGATTTAAGGGTAATCTTAGGAAGAAAGAGTGAGAACGGATATTAGCATCTGAGTGGGTGACTGCTAATCCAGCAATAATGCACAGCCWATTTATTAACTCTTTCACTCACAAAAAGAAGCGGAAGAAGGTCCTGGCAGGCAGGTCTGTCTGACAGAGACCACAATGTCTGAACCCCATCTTCAGAGCAAAGCCTTGGCAAATGCTGAACCTGGGTGTTTCATAACAAGGGATTAATTCTGTCTTTGTATAATCCTTTACACTCACAGAGGAAAGTATTGCAGAGAATTTTAAAATACACATACAGAACTATATCTAGTGCATTATATATATATTTATACACTAGAGAGAAATATCTCCACATGCATTTTTTTTCCTGTTTATCATCAGCAGTAGCTAAACTAGCTCATGCCAAGCAAAGTGCAGTGCCATGCAAAAGCAAGCCATTAATCCTTTCCCTACCTCTCCTTCCAAATCCTAATTCTATGTGTGGTATTGCAAGGAAAAGCAGTAGCACATCAGGCTGYAGGAGGCATTGCTACTGTACTTTGAAGCCTTGAGGAACATGTGAGCCTCATACACAGGAAAAACAGCCTCTGCCCCAAGAGATTTACAAATCAGTCTTTCACCACACCAACATGGCCACATTAGCAGTTC
Organism: Nothoprocta perdicaria; assembly: GCF_003342845.1. Taxonomy (NCBI): domain Eukaryota; kingdom Metazoa; phylum Chordata; class Aves; order Tinamiformes; family Tinamidae; genus Nothoprocta; species Nothoprocta perdicaria. Next base: position 4,443,479 of record NW_020455521.1, read on the forward strand.
AGGGAAGAAAAATAATTCATTTATAGCACTCAGAATTTTCATTCTTTAGGCACCCACTTGCCTACACATCCAGAAAAACAGAGGTGCTCATCTATGTAGTAACTCAGATTCAAGGTTCAGAGGGGCAGCTCTGGCACTGAAGAGAAGAATACCGCTGCTAGAGGTGTTTTTATGACTATCAGGACTATCTTCCATAAAAATCAGCAGAGGAGTTTTCCCCAYGCTAAGAACAGAAAAAGTAACAAAAGCAACATTTAAAGAAAGCCCACACTCTCTGTAACCAAGTAAAATAAGTTACACACTGGCCCAGTATTCTCACYGATGGACTTCAAAGTTTCCAAATCTTGTTCCCTGAAGAAGTTAGGCAACACAGAGACTGGAAATGCTGAAACACACGGTCCAATATGGAATTAGTAGCCATGGACATACATGAACCTTGATTCACTCCTCTGCTGACTGTAAGTATTCCTGGCTGCAAGGTTCAAAACAGAAAGCAGTTGTTCTCTCAGGAGTCCACGCTCACTCCAAGACCAACATTTGAGCAGTCCCCTCCAGCTCAGCCAGGAACAGCAGCCGGGAGGCCCTGCTCCCCACAGTGTGGCAAGGGATCCACATGGAGGTGGCCAGACAGGCACCCAGGATCCCCTCAACACGGTCTTCACCTCAGACACAGCCAGACAGGCCGAGCGGCAAGGTTTGCTGCCAAGGTTCCTGTGGCCACATCCCCGCCTTGCTCACGGCTCTCTGGCCCGAGGTGGAACTTGCTGGTAATTTCTGAACCTCCTTTGCATAGTTAGATGGAACTGTCTTAACTGCAAAAATGTTGCTCCCCCTTCCACCCTGGGATCTCCAGCAGCTGAACATCCTCCAAGCCTCATTTGCCAGAAACAACAAAAAAAAGGCATCCAAGGAGGGCTCTGATGGCTCCTTTGGAGGTGTTCTCAGATTCCCAACCCTAAACAAGCCTCCTTTGAGAAGACAATTCTGGTTTCCACCCTGAAGGGCCAAGTGTGCTACTCTTAGCCTTCATGTACTCAAGTTTTTCACCAGGGATAGCACTGAGTCTTTTAAGTTGAATTATTACATCTCACTTTTAGAATCCTTCCCAAGTCTGAGTAACCTGCTGGTATCATCCCAAACAAGTTGCACTCCCTATTACTGTCTAAGACAATGTTGCTCTTGAATTAAGAGCTATTCACATTTGCACCATTTATGCCAGGAGGATTTTTCTCATTGAGCTGTCAGTTTAATTGTGCATCATTTCACGTGCCAGGCACCTCAGAAACAAGTCAAGACAGCTCTTTGCTCAAACAAGCTGTGCTTAGTGAGCAATAAACAAAATTTAAAAAGACTGAAACAGAAAAGGTGAAGAGGGGAACAAAGTCTGAACAAAAAAGGCTAAGAGTTATCCAGGCCTGCAGTCCATTTCATGCAGAGCTGTTTGTCCATGTGAATATAACAACAGCTAAGCTAATTGCTAAGCTATTTTACTGCATTTTTGTCCCTCTGCCTTTCAATTTAAGGGAACATGTTATGAACACCAAAATGCAGCCCATTCCCATGAGCCCCATTCAGTGGTCCATTCCCTGAGCAGGAAAGGCTGGCCTGAAACTGGATGTAGTTGGCCACACCACAGCACCTGCACAGAGGAACACAACAGATGCTGCCATCATAAAATATCTGCATAAAAGCATTACTAAAAGCCATGACACAGAGGTTAAAGCTTCAGAYCCCCACAAAGTTAGGCCAAGTTTCCTGTCTCTAGGACATTAGATTCCAAAAGAAAGGAAGTGCTTCACTAAGAWGTCACAGACTGCAGGCAAAGAGGAAAGTGTTGACTCGCTGCTGCTTTCCCAGGCCCCCTCTTCACGTGCCCCACAGACAGGGGCACCGCTCACCTACCTTGTCTAACTCCTCATCCTACCTCGCTTTGCCTTGTACAGCATAATAACGCATTTTGCTTCAACTCACCTCCATGACCTTCTCATGCAGATTTAGAGCTGGGTTCTGATAATTCATCAGTYTTGCGGACTGACCTGGGCATCCAGTAACTTAAGGCAAAATACTCATGATCTAATGAACCTAAAGGCACATACAGCCCACATGCACCCCACTCTTCCTCCCTCCTTAGCAGAGCATCCCTCAGATAGATGAAGTCAATCCAGCATGGAAGCACGGAGAAATGCAGCCTTCGCTCTTCAATGACAACAGGCTTCCAGGACAGCAAGTCAAGCCAAGGCAAAGAGTCTCCCCTAATAGCATGGTTTCCCACACTGTATAATGGGATTTGGAGGTTTTATCATCACACTGTTTTACTTAGCATAACACTACCTGTCAAAAATTGAATGGATTGAGCAGATAGGCAAGATAACTTCAGTGAATCTCTACAAATATGTAAGTTGTGTTTATTTTTCTTCTCCTGTGTAGATAACTTACACGTCCTCCTTACCTAGTAGTATACATTTAGCACCAGGCTGTTTTAAACACACACTTTATCAACYGTATCTCTCTAGTATCATAAAAAAAGTCATTCTTTTCTTCACTGATTCTTTCCACCTTCCCAAAAGGCAGAACAGCCTTTTATTCTACGACCTTTTCTTTGAAGGCTCCCTACAAACTGTCCTTCAAAGCTTTTATTGCCTTCATAGGAAACAAACATCCCTTAGCTGTGTGTGGTATTTAAAAAACATGCTGACTAGTCTCATCTTTAGAGAGCCAAGGCCCCGGCAATGTTGTTGGGACGTGTCAAATATACAAGCTCTATACATCAAATTAATCAACCTGAACATTGTGATTGCCTAACACAAGAACATTTGAAAGCTAAATATTCAAGTGTCAGCTCAGGACTCATTCATATTTATTGAACTTAATGACTTCGTATTGCCATATCAGTCTAGTCATAGGCTTGGGCATGTTCTTTCTAGCATAAAGGACATAGGGGATAAAAAACAGGCCAGCCTATTGCCATGAGGACTGTACCACCCAGGAGCTGCAGCTGGCTAATTTGCAGTTTACTGGGGAGCCTGAAAGCAGCTTACACTGACAGGAAGAGAAATTGAGGCAGTTATCTCCCACTGACCTGCCAGCTTCTTCCTCCCCAAAAACAGCACAGCTTCAGGGTTGAACAGTCCTCGAACATAAATCTTAACAGCTCCGTAAACATCTGCACCATCATTCAGCCATTCCCCTTGTTTTCAGTCACCAGCGCAGTGTGGGGAGAAATCCCTGAGGAGATGCATTTGCAAGTCCCACTATGTAGTAGCTTTTTCTGGAATAAAAGTTAATCCTCTTTGCTTTGCTCTAGAAAGAATAAAAATAGCCAGTTCATCAGCCTATTCCACCAGGTACTTTTTTTCCCCCCCTTTATTTTTTAGTGGGCTCTGTTTTATTTCACCATTTTCACACAAAACTTTCATGCCTTTTGCTCAGTGTTTTGAGGCTGTGGCACAAAGCAGGACAGGGCAGAGATACAGGAATCTGCTTCAACTGAAGCATGTCCATAGACAGCAAAGTCCAGGTCTCTGGAACATCTCTGTTCATATAAAGTTGGAATTATTTCCACAAGTACTGATGAAAAACTGAACTGGAGGCTGGATTTCATAAGACTGATATGAATGCAGCCAGTACTTTCAGACAGGGCCCTTGTTTTTCTGATTCTGTAGAGCAGAATCTATTTTAACCTGTGATGAAGGTTTCTAGGCACAAAGGAGACAGAGGGGAGATGAAAAAAGATACATATATATGTAGGGAGACAAGCCCACCTGCCAATGAAGAAGGCAAGATAAATTGCATGAAAAGCATCTGTGACCAAAAGCAGCTTCCTGTGTTCTCACTTACAAATGAGACAGCCTTGATCTATAATCCATAGCCTCTTATTCCTCCCCTTCTTTTTACATCTGTGAAATTGTTACCCTTTATCTTACTTGGAGCCAGAGCTGGGGAGATCACATCTCTGTCCCTGAGACGTCCTGCCCACGTGTGGCAGCRCTGCAATGATCACGTTTCACAAATGTCCTTTCTGTGGGAACAGGATTCCTCTTTCCAAGCAAGCCATTGCCCTCTAACTTACTGTCACGAAGCACAAGGAGACCCTGAATTTGAAACACCAAGTATCATCACATACATTTTTAATGCAAGGGAGCTTCTACTCTCTTTTAATGCCATTGACCTGCTTTTATACTTTTTCCAGGCACTTAGAGGACGACCTYTGATCACAGAACTTTGTTTTCAAGTTACCACAGTGTCCCCAAAGGCAAAAAAACCACATCTGCTATTAGAATTTCACACAAAAACAACCACTGCTTCTTTAGGTCCCACAGAGGCAAATTCAGCTTTCCTGAGGCTAAACAGGCAAGCACTAAGAATCAGTGAGTTTGAACCAGGGCATTCTTCTTTCTTACAACAAACCAGCTAACAGATGATGCTCACAAAGCTGCACCCATTTCATTTTGGACGTAAGTCATAAACAAGCGTAAGAGGAGAATAAAAGGAAGTTTGTAAGAATCTARGCAAAATCCAGGTAAAATAACAGATAATAAGTTCTTTTGTTAACAAGGTCTAGAGTTCTCATTTCAGAGAAGAAATTACAAGACATTTAATTTACCTGCTGATTCGTAGTGCCATGACACTGAAAAGGGGAACAGAGATGGGAAAAGGAGAGGTGCAGAGTTTCCTATCAGGTTACACACAAGTTACTCAGGAAAGGAAAGAAACTGAGCTCAAACCCCTGCTTAGCAGCGCACAGCGTTTGCTGACAGGCTAATAGATACTGACCATGGGAAAAGGGTCAGGGATTTCACATCCCTTGGCAAGGAGAAAGCTCATCATCTGTTATGCCTTGCAGCTGCTGATTCCCAGCCAACACGCTCCCGCTCTGATGTCACTGCTCTAAATGAGGGCCATACTCTAATTTAATCCCAGGAAATCTCTGCTGAATTAATTTGCAAGGCTCTGGCTTCCGCAGCAACTGCCCACTGCTCCTTGAGCACAGAGAGGATCCCCTAGCTTCCTATTTGGGCAAGGAGGATTTTGCAACTAATAAATCCTGGTCTGAAGTCCAACAACCTCTTTCCAAGACACACACGGTCACATACGTTCACCACAAGCACTCAGTAAAGGGGAGAAGATCAGAGTTCAATGACCAGGACTGAGCTGTGCCAGTAAATAAAATCCATTACAGCAAAATGCCATCTTGGTACTGAATAAAGGCATGCAGAATACTGGAAAATACTGTAACACTATTTCATCTTACGTTCTCACTGTTGAAAATGGCTGGGAAGCTAAAGCCTGCTCGGCTTGCAGAGCCTCTTGTGGATACACTGGCTGCGTGTAAATGGAAAGCTCGCTCATGACTCATCTGCCTCTATTACCAAGTGGATTTTTGAGTCCAATAGCCAGACATCCATTATGCGGGTTGCTAAATGATTTACATTGATCGGGCACACGCTGTGTGCAGCTCTTGCAAATTTTATGTGCTGGCTGTACAGAGGATGAATGCTTGCTGATTATGCTCCAAATAGCAATGAACCCTCCTACCCAAACCACTCCCTCACAGTGAGAAGCCACAGAGAGAGCTGTTGCTTCACTGCCTTAAAGGAAYATTTGCTGTTTGGATCCCAAACAACTACAAATTGAAGTAAATGTAGATTTACACCAGTGCAGACCTGGCCCATGAGCTCGGATAATCTCTTTTGGTAATTGAACTAAYGTTCCCTGTACCCCACAGACTATTCTAAAAAAGGCCCAACCCTCCATGCAGCAGAGGGTAAGAATTCAGCCAGAGTCATTGACGCAATGAAGCGACAAAGATTAGGGGATCAGGAAAGAAGGCAAGTCTGGGGAAAGAAACAGCCACTTCTGAATCATCCTGTGGTCAAAAAAACTGATCAACTCACATTCACACTGAACTGGTGTACGGGAAAGCAGTGTCACGGATTGTCAAGGAATCRTCTGAAGAAGTCCTGGCTGTCAAGYACCTCCGCAGTTACCTCATCCAGCCTCTTGATGTCCTTTCCCTTGTTGCAATACACCTCAGATGCCTCTTGTCCCTTCACTGAGCACCTCTGGGTATTTCCGAGATTACCATTTCTGTGCTGGTGAATTCTGGCCCAGCGTTGTCCCCRGAGCTGGGTGACACAGCACATCCATCACCACAGGGCCTACGTGCAGAGTAGCAACAGCCCTGGGCTCCCRTGGCCCCCAGGCAGGTGGGGCGCGAGCCCAGAGGGACATCAGCCGGGGAACCACATGCAGCTCAGCAGACTAAGGGCAGGTGCAAATGTAGCCCAGAGCCTCACTTAACTGTTCACGGGGCATCTCAGGACTGTCTGATGTGACCAAACATCTCTCCATCCATAACACTGCTGAGTCTGCACTCAAAGGAATCCCAGTTGGGACTGGAATAACAGGGGAAAAAAAAAAAAAAAAAAACACAGGAGGAGGAAGAAAAGCTTATTCTTTTAAGTGCACAAAGCACCTGCCATGCAGAACACTTCTCCCTTTCAGGAGTTCCAGAGGAAATCAACAGTGCATCACACGATTGAACAGAACAGCCAAGAGGGTGACTGAAATCAGAGCCTACTTCTCCTGTTCACAGAGCACATCAGAAGGACCGAGGACTGAGTGACTTCCCATTCCAGTCATTAACAACATTGCTGACYGCAGGCAGCAAGACTTAAAGCCCTATTTTGGGCTCCAAGTTGCAAGAACATTTGCCGCCTAAGACCAGGGCAAGGGGATGCAGCCACTCAGCACACTGGCGTTCACATTAGGAYATCCCACACCAATATAATCTCTAAACTTTACAACACAATTGAGCCAATGAACAAAACCATCACATGTGCATTTTTAAATAGCCCTTTGCATGTGAGATGAACTTTTCTTTCAAAAATTCTGTAGATATTTTAGAAATATTAATGGGTAAGGCCTTAGTTATACYTTAGAAGTCAAGGTATGTGTGCACTTACTAGCAGGGTTCAGAAACAGGAATCCAAGCCCACCACAAAACAGGCTTCCCAGTTAGCACAAGGCACCCTATTTCAGTTTAAAATTAGACAAAGCAGGGACGTTAATTATGAATTTCCCCTTAACAAATGAGATTTGTGTATGCAATCCATACTCCTTTCTCTCTGGAAGGAAAGATAAGGTACTTTGGAGCATCATTTTAGAGGTCAGTTTATCTGCCTATTTTCTCTCCCACTCTGCATCTTCCAGATGGTTTTGCAGAGAGGCTAAAAGGGAAGATGGGAGCAGATGGCTGCCGGACTGATAACCAAATCTGCCCCTGCTCAGATTAATTGGTTACAATCCCCTTCAAGATAGCAGCCTGATAAAAGCTTGCTAGTCCATGTGCAGAGACCAAAACACATTCCCAAGAATGAAAATGGTGTTTTGGTACATGTCAGGGAATGTGCAAAACATCTCTGTAAAACAGAATTTGTCCTTCTACTGCACATCTTTAAAGGTTTTTTAATTTGCAAGAACATGCAAGCCAAATGCAGGTTTTAAAGGCACAAGGCATTTGTGAAGATCAACAAATCCCAGGATATTTCACAGAACAGTATCACTCTTATGATTATTTCTTATCTATCCAGGCCTCAGCATCAAGCTACTTACAACAGGACTTGAGGACCACACAAGAATCCAATTTCATGCATCTTATAATTATGCTGAGAAGAGATTCCCCTTCAGAAAATCTGGGAACATGCCAGAAGAGCAGAGCATTTTCCTGGAGTGGGTTGACCTCTGTAATTATAACTCTCAGTGCAAGGCAAGAAAATGGCAAACCCATGCAATGCAATCAAAGCATGAAAGTACAGGAACATAAGCAGGGCTGCTCTACTKGATTATATGGAAAATAGACACTGAATCACAAACCTGATTACATTCTTCGAGACTGCAGGGTTGATTGATAAAGATAATTATGAAAACGTAATAATGGATGTAAAGTCTCAGTGCTGCAGGGTACTCTGCTTAAGAAGCTCTATCCCATGTCAAAAAAGGATGTGAAATGGATTGCAGACAGGGCAAATGAGAGAACTCAGAGATAGGGGAGAAACATGATTAGTTTGGGGGAGTTTCTAGTGAGGTGCTACAGGGTTTCCCTCTGGGTACACAGYCCATAAATATACCTTCTCCACTAYGCAACACATATGACATCTACGTGACTTGTATCATTTTACACATATCAGTCTACAATATAAAGACTGCCACAAGCTAAAACAACCTGATCATGAGGTGAATTAAGCTGAACAACATTCAAGCAAACACAATGCAATAAAAGTAAAAACAGGAAAGTCAGGCCACACTTACAGGGCAAGAGAGGGTATTCTATAAAAGACTTTGAAATGAAGTGAAGACATTACACATGCTTCATGATGAATGCAAAATGAGCAAGTACTATCCCGGCAATCAGCAAAGGAAAAAGATATATTGTGCTGTGCTGCCTTGCATGGGAAGGGAACAGTAGTCAAAGAGGAGAATATTTCTCCGGTCTCCTCTAAGAAAGGGAGTAGAGGCAGAAAGACACAAAGAAGATCTGAGAAAACACTTGAAAGAGAGGCCCTTGGTGACCCAATTGTTTGGCTTATTAAAAAGAGGACTAAGAAGTTATTTGATTGCAGTGTATAAATCTTTACAAGGAGAAAATCACGATTACCAGCCTGCTGTTTCATTSAGCACAAAGAAACATGCACACAAATCCCTAATGGCTGAGACCAAGCAAAATTACCCATAAAACTAGATGCAAAAATCATAATCCACAAACGGATTAGTCAGAGAAGTAAAGGAGCTGAGACAAGATTGTTCATCTCACTCGGTGTTTCCAGGCCAAGGGTGGCTATCTTACAGAGAGCAGGAGCTGTGGCTTCACTCTTCACACCATGGGGAAAACAGAACTGAGGCTCTGCCCAGTGCATCATTTTTCAGCTCATGGTGCCAACCCATGGGCTATCACAAAAACACCGTGATCCTTTTCACCATGAACCAGATCCGAGSGTTTTATGAGCTACCAGCCATCTTCTGCCACTGCCAGCCCTGAGGTTTCTTTACACATTGGCCAYGTATGCTTAAGACACACAATCACTTTTAGTGATTTCAGCAATTAGAAGTAAAAGCAGTATTTTCACACGGCCATTTTAAAAAGCATGCAGGCAATACCTGTCCCCCACTTCTTCATGCCAGGTAACAACATACCCAGACTTTCCACTGCTCTTAACCCTCTCCTTACCCCCCTAGAAAGCACAAGGATTGCACAAAGCCAATATAAGTGTTCCTCATCACCTGCCTCGGAAAAAGAATTAGTGRAGCAGGCTACTCCACCTTCTTTTTCAAATCTAAACAGAAAACCCAGGATCACGAGATTAACTTATTTATTTAGATCCCATCCTTCCCCACAACCTGGCCGCTACAYCTACCCGAGCGGATGCAAGCGCAATCAGGATCACACCCTGCAAACCCTCCACCCACCACGTTCTGCAGGGCGACCCGGGCGTTTTTAGCCCGGTAAACCGGCACCATCCCTCCCGACGCGCTCCGGGCAGAGCCACCACGCTCCCGCACGGCCCCCTGCACGCGGGTGCGAGGCAGGGCCGTGGCAGGGCACTCCGGCAGCCGCGGCGCCCCTGCGCCGCAGGAGCCGTTGGCGGCCGCGGGAACCGTTGGCGGCCGTTGGCGCCACCCAGCGGCGGCCGCGGGGAACGCGGCGCCTCAGGGCGGGCTCGAGGCGCCGCCCGAGCGCGGAGGCGGCGGGAAGGGAGAGCGCGGTTTAATTCCTGCCGTTCTGCCCCTAAAAGCCAGAGTTTTCTTTGGTGAATAACGTCCCACAGCTTAAAAGCAGCAGATCTCTCCAGGGATATGGGAATCACAGCTCAGCCACAGCCTGACTCACCTGTGGAGGCTGTTTTTCCGGGGTTTGTCTCCAGGGGGCCGTGCAGGAACCCCCCGTTTTGGGGCACATCGCTTCTCCGCTGCACTCGGCCACTGCCAGCAGCCCAGCTCCGGCAAGGCGGGACACAGCACCTCGACAGAACCTCAACCACCCCAGCCTCCCAAGGGAGGCCAGAGCACTCAAGGTTGCTCACAGGTGGCACTGAGGAAGAGCCGCTGCTACCCCCACACTTCCTTAATGAACCCTTCCCCAGGGACGCTCCCTCCACTAACCAGCCGGCCAGGAAGCAGTCAGCTGTTTTCCGAGGAGTCAGCAAATGCCACCTGCTAACGAGGGGAAATGGGAAACAGCTTCCCTGGACAGGGTTTTTGTCCTGCCGGGCCAGGAACGGCATATTTGGCAGGACGGGCACAGCCTGCCCCTCTGCACTGGAGCAGCAGTTAGCACRGCTGCTTCCCAGCCCTCACCGAGCCTCCTTCCCCAAACAGGTTTAAGTAATCCTCCACTCTGTCAACGCAGTGCTCCTCTGTGCAACAGACAGCCCTGCTGGGCTGAATCATAGAATTGTTATGGCCGGAAAAGACCTTTTAGATCATCAAGTCCAACCACAAATCCATCACCACCATGGCTGCTAAACCGTGTCCCTAAGTGCCTCATCTAAACTGTGTCCCTAAGTGTCTCATCTACCTGTTTCCTGAACACTGCCAGTGATGGAGATTCCACCACTTCCCTGGGCAACCTGTTCCAACACTTCACCACTCCTTCCTTGCAGATTTTTTTCCTCATATCTAACCTCAACCTCCCCTGGCAAGGGTCCTTGGGGAGGCCCCTGTTTCCTCTTGTCCTATCCATAGYTGTTCTGTAGAAAAGAGCAACTTCCACCTCACTACAACCTCCTTCCAAGTAGTTGTAGAGAGCAATAAGGTCTCCCCCGAGGCTCCTCCTTCAGCTTTTGTAGACCTTTAAGGATAAAGAGCAGATAATAATGTACTTTATTAGGTGTTTTCTTCTTAACATTTCTCTTTTTGCATATGAAAAATTGTGCCCTTTTATGCTGAATTGTATTTATGTGGGGAGGCATCTTCCAAAGTTTGACCATTGCTGATTTTGAAATAGCCAATTTGCACATTCGTGGATTTTTCCCTTCTGTCAAATCAAAGAGTGAAAATTCATTTAGGGCAAACCTTTCTAGTTCTGGCATCCAACCCAAAATTCACCAAAAAAAAAAGAATGAAAAAAAGGAAAAAAGGAAAGGCAGCCCCTCCTTAGCACCCAGCTGTGAGATCTAGGCCTCCAAATCTAAGAATTGCTGCCAAAACTTAGTGGTAGGACCACACTGAAGTAGGCACAACAAAGAAATTCAGGAATCTCTTCAGATGTCCTTGGATGCATCACCTACTTCAACCCCTCAACAGAAATAATGAGCTAAATGAAAGCATATTTTTATATCATAGACCTGCTGTTTATACAGTTGAATTAATGCAATTCTAATGTAAAAAATAAGTCTTTCAATTCCTCACCTTGATTCACAGCATCTGCAGGAAGTAAGCTATAAAATCCAATAAGGGCCAACATGCAGATTTGAAATTCAGTCTGAACTGATTCCTATTTTCTGCCTTTTACACCCCAAAACTAATGTTTCCACCCCAGAAGAGCCTTCCCCAGACTCTTCCTGATGTATCCAGGATCTTGGTGCTTCTTTCCCACTTGCACCAGCAGGCACGCAGACCTTTTCCCCCATGCTTATTTCTTCCATGTGCCCATGCTCTTTCTTCTGTCTTCTTAGGCTCTCCTTGGGACTTTGCTGCAGGCTCATGTTTTGCTCCAAGGGCAATTATTCATTATTAGATCAATATTGTATCTGCAAGCTGATTATTACTCATGGAAAAGACACCAGGACAATTTTAAGAGAGAATCCAGGCACAGTCCTCACTTTTGGTCTACCCACCATTGCCTGTACCACCTGGAGTATCTAAAAGCTATTTTTCTATTAGCTTTATTTATCAATGATGCATTGCTAAGGGCAGATGTCAAAGTGGATGTTTTCAGGTTTGTCCCTTGCAAATTGCTCTCCCTGGGCACATACACCCTGTACTCCCACAAAATCTTCCTTGGCTGGGCTCATTGTGGGCGGACTGCATTCCTGCAAATATTTGTGGGCACAACCTAATCAGCCTTAGAGCTAAATGTTTTCTTAAGATACTGGTAAGACAATTTTTGCCTTGGATTTACACTCTTTAGGGTAAAGACCATCTTTCCATCTCTGCYGGAGAGGAAGGCCTGCCAGATATTCTGCCAATACAAATAACCAATAATAAGTAATAAATACTTGCAGGTATGAAAAATCCTTACTTGTAAGACTTTTCTAAAAGTAGGACACAAAATAGGTGCTACGTAAATAAGAGAAAGTCTTGAAGGTYTTCCAATTATGATTGCTCTGGGAAAACACAGGTGGCTTTGGATTTTACACACATCTGGTTTTCAGAGCTGCTGAGCATGTTTAATCCTCCCCATAGCCAGAGGGAGCCCAGTCTCCTCCAAACATCTGCAAGCACATCCTCACAAGGATGCACAGTAGCACTGCATACCAGCATTTAGCTTATTGCTGTTAATACTTTTTTAGAGATGCAAATTGGGACCTTGATTTCTCTTAATACATGGCTGACAGTGCCATCTTAGCAGCAAAATCCTTCATCCTCACATGCAGAGTGCAGAGCCAGGGCCTGTCAGGTGGATTAGCCATACGTCAACTCCCTGGTGCACTACAGCAGAGCCATAGTTATCTGAAACCTTGATCACAAGCCAAAGGCAACCATTATATAACTTAGAAATCTGACAGGTGAAAAGCACAAAAACAAACAAGAAAGAACAATTACCCTCACTTACACATGTACACAATTTACTACAACTCTTAGGCAATCGAGACTGTCATATAATTGGCTTTTTAAAAGTTACAAAAATGATGGAAGGCTTGCCGTAATTAAAAAGTGCAGGCGGGTCGTTGAGAGATGATAAAGTACATAAAGGCGAAGTGTAAATGAAGCAAAATCTTCACAAGTTTGTACTCACGTCCACAGAGTGTGCAGAGTTTGTGGATTCACAGTTGCTCTGTTCCTGACTTCCTTGGAGAAGCCAGTGTCAGATTGGTGAGGGGACCAAACAGCTCCAGAGGGAATCACCCAACTCTTAGACAAGACCAGAAAATGGCTTTTAAAATATGGTATCAAGCCCCAGAAAAAAATATCTGCCATTGAAGTAAGGCTTTTTCCTTGGCTTTTCACCAAGACAGATTGTACAGTCAAGTTCTCTGGCTCATGTCTGAATTCCCAAACTTTGGAAAGCTGTCAGCACAAGAAGGTCAACTAACAGTATTCCTTCCACACGGCTAAAGGGGATGGTCATGCAAATACATTAATTCACTGTATTTATTAGGACAGGGCCTAACACCCCTCAACATGAGGCCCTATTACATTAGACACATGTAAAAAGAACAGATCTGCCTTCCCAAAACCTACACTTGCTATACTTACATATATGTATGTACTTATATATATATATACTTACTTAGACTTGCACTATACAGGGTAGCAGAAAGGAAGTAAAATACAAAGCTGAATGAACTAGCTGTGGAAGTGTTAAGATGCTTCTTTCTCAGTATTAAAATCCCTGGGAAAACAAATTCCTAGGACCTACCTGATCCTCACGGCTGATCTCCTGGAAGCTGACAGCTCCCCTGCACCAATGGTCCTGACTATATATTCCCAAGTAAGAGCTTCACTTCGGCCCAAACCCAGCATGCAGTTTAGTCCCAGATACACGGACATGTGCTCTTATACCCCTTGTCTCCTGAGTTCCTATTTGCAGCTTGTATTCACAGATAACTTGGATTTCCTTTCCTTTTTTTCCCCAGGTCCCATAGCCCCGTAGCCTTTTGCATACACCTTTGTGAGGCTGCTGTGGCTGTGCAGTGCTGCTCCTCCCTGGCACAGGCAGCAAATTTTGTATATTAGTGCTGCTCATTGTATCTTGGTTCATGGTATCTCTGAAGCTCCGGCAAACTAAGAGCTGTTCTAGCAGCACTTCGCACTTAACAGAACCGTGTGTTCGCTCTGTAGCCAAGCTCCAAGGCCCTGCAATGCGGGTGCAGGAGTGAGCTGTCACTGAGAGGTGTCACACGCGGTGTCACCCCCACGTCAGCGCGCAGTAGCTGCACGGGGGACACCACACTTTTCCATACAATGTGTARGGAATGGCTCCGGCGAGGACAACCTCCCTGCTAGCCCAGCGCATCATGAACTCATCCACCAGGACAGAAGCTGGGCTGGGTTTTTTTTGTTGTCTTTTCTTGAATTTTTATTTTTTATTCCAGCTAYGCACAACAGAGCCCTGATCTCAGCTGGGCCCCTAGGCACCACCTTAATATATATAATAACAGTGTGGTACGAGGAAACAAAGGCATAACCGCTTCATGACGGGACTCATCGCGGGTGAGCTAATGCGTGCGAGGCACTTTGAAGTGGAAGGCGCTGCAGCGTGCGAGCAGCTCAGCCTTGCTTTCCTGTGAATTTGTTGCTCTTTGGGACTCAAGAAGCTGCTCAGAACTTGCCCCTGCTCCGCAGCATGCAAATRCAGAGCAAATCCCTCGTGTGCACGCTCCACTCCCCAGCTTGAGCAGTGTGTCCAAGAAATTCCCGTTCGAGGAYGGCATTAATAAAAACCATGTCATTATAAGCAAATATCCTTACTTTTAGCACCTCTGTTTATCAAGGAGCATCCCTGGGGAAAAATGCAAATGGGCTCTTCACAGTGATGATGCTTTTGACATTATCTTCTCAGAGGCTTTGAGTAACTCTCACTCGGTGGCTCTCAAGTGCAAGTTGCTATCTGACATACAAAAATTCAAAGAAAAAACTGTTACAGCCTGCAAACGGGTTGGCTGACACRATTCTTACCCATTCTGCGTCCTGGAGTTAACACTGACTTTCCAAGTTTCATTTAAAACAAGCTGAGCCCCGGCCAGGAACAAACTGCAGCTTGTGACTCTGTCCAAACTTCCTGGCTGGGCCCTTCCCCGGGCCGGGGCTGAAAGGCAGCCTGAGCGCTCCCCAGGCGCAGACTAACTAGGCGCGAGCTGCAGCTYGGGGCCGGGCCTGCTCTGCCTGTTCGCACACCCGGCCACGTCCTCGGCCACGGAGAGCCTGCCTTGGTCTCCGGGAGCGCTCTCCGGGAGGGCCGGCTGGGACCCGAAASCGCCCCAGGGGACAGGCAGGGGCAAAGCAGAGCAGCTTGGTGCCCAGCTCGCTGCTTCGGCACCGTCTCAGCGTGGCTCTGTTCTTTATGCCTGTGCGCACACACACTGCACAGATGCACAAGTGCACACGCACCGATCCCAGGGGATCGGGAAAGCCGCAACTGAATCCACCTGCGGAACAGCCACCCAATCCCAGGCCCGTGCCGCGGCCGCAGCGTCTCTCCGAGGCCGATGCCGCTAGATGGAGCTGAGCAGCAGACCGAGGGCCGGCCGCAGCACCGGCGGCCTTGCCCAAGCCGCAGGCCCGGACACGCTTCCCGCTTGCCGGGCACTAACGCTGCCTCCCGGCCGGGCGCTGCAGGCACAGGCCGCGGCGAGCAGTCGGGAGGGGATTGCGACAGGCGCGCGCCGCGCTGACTCACGCGCCCTGCCAGCCGGCAGCGAACGCGCTCGGCAGCGGGCCGGGAGCCGGGAGAGACCGGCGCCTCGCGCCATGGAACAGCCTCGGACCATGAACAGCCTCGCGCCATGGAACAGCCTCGCGCCATGGAACAGCCTCGCCACGGAACAGCCTCGCCACGGAACAGCCTCGCCATGGAACAGCCTT
>NW_020455521.1:4459534-4502666 GCF_003342845.1 Nothoprocta perdicaria
CAGCCTCACACCAAGGAACAGCCTCGCGCCATGGAACAGCCTCGCCACGGAACAGCCTCGCCATGGAACAGCCTCGCACCATGGAACAGCCTCGCCATGGAACAGCCTCACATGAAGGAACAGCCTCGCCATGGAAGAGCCTCGCCATGGAATAGCCTCGCACCACGGAACAGCCTCACACCATGGAAGAGCCTCGCCATGGAAGAGCCTCGCACCATGGAACAGCCTCGCACCAAGGAACAGCCTCGCACCATGAACAGCCTCGCACCATGGAACAGCCTCACACCATGGAAGAGCCTCGCACCATGGAAGAGCCTCGCACCAAGGAACAGCCTCGCACCATGGAAGAGCCTCGCACCATGGAACAGCCTCGCACCAAGGAACAGCCTCGCACCACGGAACAGCCTCACACCATGGAAGAGCCTCACACCAAGGAATAGCCTCGCACCACGGAACAGCCTCACACCAAGGAATAGCCTCGCACCACGGAACAGCCTCGCACCACGGAACAGCCTCGCGCCGCGGACGAGCCCGTGCTGCGGGCCGGGCCGGGCCGAGCAGCGGCTGCAGCAGCGGTGCCGCCTCCTCCTCACGCACCCGGCGCGGGCACCGCTTGGTCCCGTCCCTTTGGAGGCAGGCGGGGGGTGGCTGGAGCGCGCTCGGCTCCGCACAGTGCATGGGATTATCCCACCATAAAGGTGGTTAAAACCATCCGGTTTGTTTTGTAGACTCGTTGGCCTATAGCCACTTCCGTACCTAAACGGGCATGTTGGGGGAAAGTCTCTTTTTAGCTTCTAAAAGGTATTAAAAGGGCAGAGGAGATGAGCACATGTGGAGAAAAAAGGAGGGAAGGTGAAAGGGAAAGAAAAAGAAATGGGCGAATGGGCAAATGACGACATTGAAACCCTGTTTACGATGCAGGTCACCAGGCTACATTTCAGTTATATTGAGCAATAAACACAGCAGACTGCAGCAGGCAAGGAGCAGAGAGCAAATGCAGCCACAGCTTGTGACATTCAGAGACAGGGAACAGCTCCATTTGCACAACTGTGAGAGCTGTGCTGTTTGAACAGCATGGCCCCAGCAAAAACTCCAGAGAAAATCACCTGAGGACAGGATCAGACCTTAATTTTTGCAATGCACTTATTCAAACTATGTGTTCCATTAAAAAAAAATAAATAAATCATTAGATGAATCTGCAAATGATCACTTTTGTCCAACCACAAACCCATTACCCAGAACAAGCCTCCTGCTCGTGTACTACTTGCCGCACGAAGCGCGCGTGCCTGCAGGGCTGCAGGACGTCCCGTCTCCGTGCGCTGGCCCCACGTGGGTGCCGTGCGGCAGCCGCTGCCGCCCGCAGCTCCTGGCGCGGCCGGCGCCCTCGGGCAAACGCGAGGGCCCATTGCCCATGGCACGGCCGCAGGCTGTGCAGGGTAGGGACAGGGAGCCTCCCCACCGGGATGCTGCCCGCCCCGCTGTTGAGGGCCGCAGGAGAGGGAGCGGTGCCGGCGCAGCGGCGTGTCCCTGCCGAGGTGTTCCCAGGAATGCGGCTGAGTCACCCGCGTCACATTGCCCGCGTGCCGGGGACAGGTGACAGCCGGTAGCCGTGTTACAACTAAATAAAAATATCGGCCGTGTTGCGTGCAGGCTGTGCAGGGCGGCGAAAACAGAAAGTGGGGCAGAGGGACCGGGGGGCTGGGGCGCTGGGGCGGACTGGGAGCGCCCAGAGGATTTGCCGTGGCCGTGCATCCAGGGCTGGCAGGAACAGGCGGCGTGCTTTGGGTGTTCTCCTTGGCCACCAAACTCCCGGGGCCCATCGTGCGGCCAGCGCCAGGGAGAACTTGACGGCTGCCCAGCGAAAGCGTAAGGTGGTGTTTGCAGRTGTTCGTGGTGCTGATCGCAGCTCTTTGCGGTGCTGATCGCAGACCTTCGTGGTGCGTGCACGTGCACGTGTGTTTGCCGACACTCTCCACCTCGGCTGCAGGAAGCGCACGATTACCACCAAGCCGGCGGCCGCCGCTCGCCGTCCTGCCTTCGCTGAGTCAAAGCGGGTGCCTCTCGGCAGCAAATGCCCCACGGGTGGAATTCCTTGTGCCTCGAAACCCTCCTCTTGCCTTTCCTGGGGTGTGTGTTGCAGCCACGTGGCAAAGACCCCATATCGAGACGGGTCAAGCGACACTGCAGTGGATACTCAGGAGAGATCCCTGCTGCGGCGGCCGCACATCCCGTCACAAAGTCACCAGCCCGCTCTGCAACGCAGCCCCTCGCTTTGCCCCTGCCCAAAGCCATGCAGTGGGGCAGCCCGATGCTCCCAGGCACGAGGTGGTTACGATGGGAACACGAATTAAAGCCACCCATTTATGTAAAACTGCCTCCCAGTGCTGCATGCAAAAGCAGGTGCTGAGAGACGGAACTGCAATACTGGTTTCAGTCAGGGTGCCCCGGAGTACAAGATTAATTATACATATAGGGAATTTCAAAGGGGATCATTAGGATGGGCTGAGCTCTGCCCACATCTTAATGACCTGCATAGATTATCCTCTGCCTCCTCGTGCTATCTGGCTGGGAATTGCAAATGCGGAGATTTTGGCTTTGCTTCCTGCCTGGAAGTGCAGCTGGGGCTGCAGGGAGCGGGCAGGGGGTGCAGGGGTGCCCCGTGGCAAGGAGCGCTGCCCTAGAGGGAAGGCAGTGCACAARGGCAGGAGCCTCACCAAGCAGCGGGGCTCGCGGGCGCCCTGGGGGCCGCAGGCGGGCGCTGCTGCCGCCCRCGTCGCCCCCCGGCGCTGCCCCATGCCGCTGCTGCCCAGTGATGCCCCAGCAATGCCCCACATCCTTGCTGCCCCGCGATGCCCCACGTGCTTGCCGCGCGCGGCCAGGGCACCACGAGAGCCCCGGCGGTGCCGAGCGGGGCCGGCRCTGCCATCACCCCCACCCCAGGAACAGCCCCATCCACATGCTGCTCCGCACCGTCCGGCAAGAGCCGCTGCCACCTGCGTTCCCATGCTCTTCATTTTATCCCCTTTTATGCTATCCTCCAGGTGTGTTCTTTAATATCCTAAACAAATCACAGGCCATGTTTTGCATATCTCCCCACGTGGGATCTCTTCCCAGCGCTCTGCCTTCACGCTCGCCCAGCAAGCGCCGGGCGCACCGCTGCACGGGGCAGAGACGCAGCCGGGCCGGGCGCTCCCTGCCCGCAGCCCGCGGCCTCCCGGGGGGGCCCCGCGCGCAGCTCCCGTTTCTGCCTGATGGAGATATCTAGTTCCCCGAGATGAAGCAGCTCCCGCGGCCGGCGGCATCGGCCCCGCCGGCTGTGCCTGGCCTGCGCTCCCGCTGGCTGCTCTTGTTGCTCCTCGAAGCTCTTTGGGCCTCCGGAGCGACTCGTGGCCATGAGCTGCGCCACTCAATTACCATCGGGTGCGAAGCGGCTTCCTGCTCTGCGCCTTAGAGATTCCTGCCCGGTGATTCCATGGGACAGCCCCTGGCTCCCACGGAACAGCTCACACTCCTCCTGTGCTTTGTGGGGTCTGGGGGGCATCTGCCACCCCCCAAATCAGCTGCTTCCCAAGCCGAGGCTGGTCAGTCCCATCAGGATCAGGATCAGGATGAGTGAGCACCTCTCCTTGCAGGGAGGGCCCATGGCTCCCACCTTTCCCCTCAGGGGTGCCCACCGCAGTCCCCATAATTCCATAGGAACCGGGAAGGGGGTACTTCAGCCTCCAAACCCCAAGTCGCTGGTGGGGCTGAGCGCCCGGAGCGGCAGTGTGGGGCAGATGTGTGGGTCGGGCAGCCGAGGCGGGCACGAGGCCTGTGGGGCGCAGGGCCGGCGCTGCTCCTCGGGGCGCGAGCACGTTGCAGCGCGGCCGCGACCGAGGGAGCCGCCGTGCTCGTTGAGCAACTTGAGCTGATGCACGAGGTGATGCGGAATGGAGCGATTGCAGGCGCTTGCGACAGCGCTGTTGCCGAGAGGGGAAGAAGTGCCCTCAGACGGGATCCAATAGGCACAGCTGGCAGCGGGCTCCCCACGAGGCAAACGCGAGGGAGGCGGGAGCGGGGAAGCCCGGGCCGGCTGCAACGCGGGAGGGAGCCGGGAGCGCCGCGCTCGGGAGCGCCCGGGCACCGCTCGCCAGGGCCGCCCCAGCACAAGAGCGACAAATTCAGCCAACAAATCCAGCCTGAACCTGCCCCTTCTCCAGCCCAAAACGCTTGCAGGGGTCTCCACTCTCCACATTTCTCTGCAGGGGTCTCCACTCCTCACATTTCTCTGGGCACCCTGAGCAAAGCGAAGCGGCTGGCGGTGCAGCAGGAGTTAGCGCTCCTGATCTCGCCCTGCTATTGCATCTCTTTAGAATACGCCCCAGACAAAGTAATTTTCCTGTCTCCAAGCAGTGCTGAGCTGTCAGACGCCTTTTCTCTGAGCAAAAGGAGGTGCAGTATCTTCCCCCCACACAAGTGCTTTTTTTGGGAAAAGAAGAAAGGGAAGGAAAAAGAAAAAGAAAAAGAGCCCCTACCCCCACTGCAGGCCCCTTAGCAGCATATGGTTTTCCAGAGATAAGGGAGGCAAGCAAACTGTGAGCGTGCAGCAAAAACCCCATCGATGGCCCAGGGACGGCTCCCCCAGGAGCAGCACCATCCAGCAGCCAAAGACCATCCCGGCCCGCGCGTATCCCGCGGTTTGTGCGGAGCGGGCGGTGGGGCCCCGGGAGCCCCCGGGAACCCCTGGGAACAAAGTGCCCTTTCAGGGGCTGCAGGTGGCCGGGGCTCCCGGAGCGGGAAGGGGAGCTCCCCACGGCAGCGCGCTCCAAGGCTCCGGAGCCGAGCGCACAAGGAAGGGCCTGTGCGGAGGCGGCTGCTGCTGCACGACGGGGGTCAGCGGATCTGCTGCTACGAAGGCCGCGGACGCGGGAAATCAATGGGGAGCATTAAGGGCGGCAAACGGTATTTCAGGCCGCAGTGAACAGCACCCAATTCATCAGCGAGCAGCAGGCTCGGGTCACGGGAATAATGGCTCCGTTTGAAAGGAATATGGAAGAGCCTTGAGCAATCTGCAGGAGCAGATGTGCAAAAAGGGGGGGGAAAAAAAGAGTCACCAAAAATGCAAGCTCTTCAGGAATCTGTGAAACGCCGTTTTGAGCAAGGCAGCGCAGCTGGCGGGAGCGTGAGGGATGTGGGGTCTGCAGCTCCCTACACGCATCGCTTATGGGGCCTTTAACATGACACCACTCGCGTAGCTCTGGAAATAAGTCTTACTGCGGAAGAAAAGCATCCTACACGGGCAGGAGAACCACAGCTCAGCTTGGTACCTCTAAGCATCAAGGACCAGCCCTGCAGATATACAGATGGCATGAAGAAATATGAACGTGTGGCCAGTGTTTTTGCAGCGGGGGGGTAGGTCTCTCCCCTGGAGGCCGCACTGCATCCGGCGGCACGCTGGGCTTTAGCTGGGACATCTCCCAGCCTGAGACCTCAGCGCCAGGTGACACGGGAATAGCGAGCGGATCCGATAAGGTCTCATGGCTCCTTACCGAGGGGAAATCCCCTTGGCTATCATCGCCCGGGGCTAACAGGGCTCAGAGGCCCGGATTACCGGGGGAGGCATCGAGGCGCCACATCAAAGGCTGCTCCCGGCCGCCGCCGCAGAGGCAGCTCCTCCGGCCAGCTCGGAGGTTACGAAAACAAGGTCTCTCCCTGACACGTGCTGGAAACAAGGCCGGCTCCGGAGCAGGGAGGCACCTCCGCGACCACGAGCCGGCTGCAGGTGGCCACGAGCCCCATCGCCTCCGCTGGTGGCCGCGCCAGGCCCTGCTGGGCCTGCGGGCAGCTGGCAAGCAGGGCACTGCGGGGAGGGCACCCGGGGGCGCGTTGCTTCGTGCCGCTCGGAGGACGTGTGCCAGGGTGCGGGGCTGCTGGCCTCGCACCGCTGCCAGGGGTCTCGGGCGCGGAGGATGGCGGGGCCGCGGCCTCGCGCGGCTCGGGGCCAGCGCGGGCAGGCAAACACAGCAAGCAGGAACATCACACCCGGGGGAGGGAGCGGCACAGGCCCAGCGAGGAGGTGCAGAAATCCTCCCTGGCACATCAAAGCGCTGGAAGAGGGCCATCAGCGCGGCCTCGGGGCTGTTTATGTATTTCAGGTAGGGAGATAAAATCGTGCATAATGAGTCCCTGCAAGCCCTGTGCCGAGCGCGCTGGGGCAATGCTGGCGGGGCGCCGTGCGGCTGCCCCACGTCGCTCGCGCGGGGATGCAGGGTCTGCCCCACGGCTGCACCGCTGACCGGGGGGCAGAGCGGCAGCACGAGCACATCCAGCCTCCAGATCGGGGCTGGTGCCTCTCCGCAGCGCCTGAGGCAGCGTGGTGCCCTCCGCAGCGCCCTCCGCAGCACCTCGCTCTTTGCTTTTCCTCTCGGCTGCTTTCTTGCCCGTCTTCACACAGGGGTGCAAAGCTCCACAGCTCCACGCGTTGGGACAGGGCAAGGGAAACGAACCAGGGCGGCAGCAGCAACGTGGCCAAAAAGTGTCAGGGCACACGGAGACACGGGGCATCCCCCAGGGCAGCTGCCGCCCAGGGGGGGCTGGTGGTGAAGGGGCTGCCAGGCTGCCCAGCGGCCGCCTCCGCGGCGCCACAACCTGCCGCTCTCCGTCCACCCCGCCGGAGGCTCCCTCGGGAGGCTCCTACTGGGCCTGGCTCCCTGGTCTCCTTGGGAGGCTCCCGCTGGGCCCGTCTCGCCGCTGCCTCGGCCTCCTTTCGCAAGGAGCTGCTCCCTGCGCCCGCCTCCCGCCTGCAGCAAACGCCCCGTGCGTCCCGGCTGTTTTGACGACCCTATCGGATCGCTATGGAAAACCAGGGGCAGAGTGCCAATGCTTCCTGCTCGGCTGCTGGGCAAACAGGGACACGGAGGCGGAGAGGAAGCACTGTCACCTTCAACCCCTGTGATCAACCACTTGCGGCAGGTGGAGGTGAAGATGGATGGAAAGCGCTCCAGGACTTGCAGGTACCAAGGGAGATGTAATAAACAACTCATTACACCACCACATGTCCCCTTTCCCATCAGTTCTGCACTGGACACCGTAAATCCACTGCAGGTGACCTGCTTGCCCTGCCGGGCACCGAGCCCCTCGCTTGGCACAGAGCCACCCGCAGCCTTCTGCACTCCTCGGAGGCAACAGCGAAAGCGGCGAGTGGCGGCCGCGGGCAGAAAAGGCACCGCCTGAGCGACCCGTCGCTTAAAGGCAAAGTAAATGACTGGGGGAAAAAAGTGGTTGCAAGTGGGCTGACTTAATCCATGCCAAGAGAAAAGGATGTTTGTTGCACAAATAAAGTGAGTGGGAGCAAGATTTTCCTGCCCGACTGGTGGAAAGGGCCATCAATCAAGACCGGAGCTCCTTGCCACGGCTATGAATCAATTAAAGCACTCGATGAATCATTTATTTTCAACACAGGCAATCAGCAGCAGTGGTTTGATGTTCAATTGATTTCCCATTTGTCTCGCTGTCCTGAGCAATGCCGAGCAGCTTCCCGCGCACGCGGCGCCTGTCTCAACCCGGCCGCTCCGGAGCGGCTGCTTCCGCAGGGAGGCCCCCGGGCACCTACCTGCTCCTGCCTGAGGACGCTTTTCAGCTCTTGGTCACTCCATCCTGCACCTTCAGGCAGGCTCCGTCACCGCGCTCGCACCTGATTACACTCTCCCTGGATTTGTTGTTATTTGTTTTTTTAAAAGGGGGAGGAAAAAAAGGTGGTTTCCTTTTCAATACCTGGCAGCACACCCAGGCTCCTCACTAGAAAGCATCAGTGTCCCACTTTGAAAAAGCTCTGAGAACAAAATATCAAAAATGGCCAGAGAAACCAACAAAGGTCTGGATGCAGTAGATGATATAAAATACTCTAACAAAAGGATAGAATTTTATAGAGTATTTTGTGTCATTATAACATAAAATTAAGGTTATCCCTCCAAATAGGTTTGTAAAGCGCTTTGTATAAACCTTGAATCCATTTTTTGGATGCCTCATGACACCTGTCACTAGTTGAAGTCAGGAGCACAGCAAACCCGTCRCCCGCCGTTCACCCCTCGCCGCAGAGGAGCTGCCGGGTGACAAGGAGGATCCCTGCAGTGAGAGGGCTGGACCCCAGGGCGGACAGCCCACCTCGCCCCGGACCTCTGTCCTGCAGTGTCAGCACTCAGCCTGTGCTCTGGGCTGCTCGTAGCTGATACCGGGCATGGGGACCAGGCCAAGATAAACATTAACATAATCACACGGTGAAGAATAAATTGCTACAAAGCCCAGAAAATGAGCAAGGGACGTGCTGTGTTTTTACTGCAGACCCAAAACAAGAGTGGGTAGCACAAGGAACCAGGGCCCTGCAAGAGCAGGTGATGCTCAGGGGTTGGTGCGAGACTAAGGCAAAGCTCGTGAGAGCTGAGGAGTGAGAAGGGACGACGGCATCGTGGTTGCCCATGGGCCGCCTGGTGCCGGCAGCAGCTGCGGCTGAGCAGGGCTCTCTCTGAGGGGTAGGACTGGCTCCCGGCGGCTCGAGGCCGCGCGGGCTGCGCTGCCCGACGGGCTCGCCATGGCAGCTCGCCTCCCTGCGGGGCCAGCGCTCCCGCTCCATGCGGCTCCCACGCACTCAGGTGCTCCCCGGCTCCCCTGAGGTAGGCAACGGGCCCAGGGCAGCCTCCTTGCCCCTGCACCAGCCAAGGGCCACAAGTCTGTCACTCGCACCGCTGAAACACCCTGCTGCTGGGACAGACAAGGGTCAGAGCTGGAACTGAAAGGATGGAGGGAAACTACAACGGAGCTGTTGTCACAGGCCCTTCTTTCACAAGTTCTGCAGGGGCTGATCCCTTTGGTCCGACATTCGGGCTTCTCAGAGGTGCTGCCCGTCCCGTATTTGGGCCTCCCCTGAGCATTTCGGAGCCTCAGGCTGGTGGCAGCGCTGGCCCTGGGATGGAAACGCCTGGGCTGAAGCGGGGCTGACCCGGGGGACGCAGGGTGCCGCTGTGTGGGGAGGAGGCCCCCGGGCATCGGGTCCCCGTCCTGCCGGCCCCAGGCAGCAACGCCGCTATCTGGCTCCCCGCCGCTGCACGTGGGGAGCCACCAAACCCACCGCGCAGCAGGAGCGGGGAGATAACGCAGCGCGCCCAGCTCCGCCTTGGGGACCTTCAGGGCACGCCTGCAGCAGCCGCCCTCGAGGGCGAGGTGCCCCGCATGCCCGGCACAACAAAACCCGTCACTGCCCACAGCTGCTGTGTTTCAGCCACCAGCTCCGTGAGAACCCTGTGCGCCTGCTGCCGAGCCGCTCGGCGGCACTCGGCCTCGCGGCACCCTTCGCACCCCCGCGCTTCCGAGCGCCCCGGCTCTTTGCACGGAGGTTTCCTCCTCGCTCTGCCGGCGGGAGCGTCGCCAGCTCTGAACTGCTGCATTGTCGCCCCTGCTCGTGCCCTGCCGGCCTCCTGCGACGGAGCCGCAGCCGCCGGCTCCGCCTCCTCACCGCGGCAGCCTTGCTCCGCTTGGGCAACGTCACGACAATTCTAATTCCGCACTAGTTTGGAAATTAAAAGTCAACGCAGCTTAAAAAAGAACAACTAGCAGGTTTCAGGGGGTCCGCACCCAGGCATAGGAGAAACAGGTTGTTATTTATCATATCTGGAATCAGGAAAGGGCTCTTCATGCTTGCTCAGAAATTGCCCAGTCCCCGAAGCAGCGACAAGTCCCTGAAGCAGTGACAAGTCCAGCAGAAAGGTGTAGCCTCCATGACTTAACCTTCCAGAGGAGCAGAAGCGCCTGCTTCCAGCCGAGAGGAAACCTGAGCAGGGCTTCTGCCGGGTGCAGTGAGGCAGCTCGGAGCCGCGGCGCCGCGACGCCCATCCCGTAACGGGATACACGTACAAGGCTGACGCCACCACCTCATACTGGCTGACCCACCATTGCTAGGGGAACCATACATGTGAATGAAAACGGGAAAGGTGAAAAGAAGCCCTAAAAATCTGCTCCTTTATGGACCCTGTGCCATATTATTCCTCCTTTCCCCCCAGGTTTTGTTCCAGAGAAGCGCCCAGGATTATTTGCCTGCAACCTGCAGTGTCCTGCTTGCTCTTCCTGGAAGGCCTGTGGCCCTGTTCAGCCCAACCACGTGCCCAGTTAGCTCCGTGCCACGATACCATTTCCCCAGCTCCTGGGGCAAGTGCTCCACGTGGCTCTACCCTCATTGCTCCGGGCTGGCACTTAGCGCTTCCGCTCGGTGACCGGGATGTTCCACAAGGCTCCGCGGCCATGACTCACGTGGTGCTGCAGCCATGTGGTGCCCACGGGACACGCGGCCGGGCAGCGATTGCCGAGTCCCTCCGCCCCGCGCCGACGCCAGGGCCCAGGAGGAGCCGGCCCGTTGCCATAGCAGGGCGCTCCGCAACAACAGCAATAAGGAAAAGGAGCCCGGATGGGGCCACACGTCCACAGTTCCCTCAGGGCTCGGCCGCAGCTGGTCGTGCTAGTCCCAGGCCGGCTGTGCTGCCCCACGCAGCTCGAGTGGACCTGGAAAATGAGCGAGAGGGGGAAAGCAAGTCCCAACCCTCTCCTAGCTTCCCGTTCTCCTCAAACGGGAGAAAACGGCCAACAAATACTGGCTTAGAAGCAGCTGGCCGATCTGCTGTTTTATCTGCCCGTGCATCAGAGTAGCTCCAGGCAGCCTGCCGGGCCTAGCGTAAGGCAAGGAGGGAAGAAACCCGAGAGAGGGAGAGACTCAGAACTCCCTTTTTAAAGGATGTCAGTAAATTAATCATTAGATGCTATCGCTCTCTCCTTAATTACCCAATGCTCAGCAGGATTCCCAAGGAAGAGAGAAAAAAGAGTTTTTTCTTTTTAAAAAAACCCTCATCCTGGGTTTGCAGTAGGAAAATAACAGCAAGTCGCAGGGCAGAGGCTTTACGAGGCAAGTGGCCAGGGTTATCACCATGAACCTCGTCCCCATGAGGGAGAGAAGTACCTGGCTGCAGAGCAGCTCTGACAAAAAGGCAGCTCTGGTGATTTCCAGCAGCCCTCACGCGCCCTGAGTGGGCACACAGCAATTGCCTTGTCAAAAATAAATGTTTAAACACAACTATCATTAAATTCTGCAACAAGTCTCTTTTGTTAGTCACATTTTTAATGTGACAGAGACCAAACTGTGTTTACCGAGAATGGTTTGGGAAAGCAGCCCAATAAACACAGGTCGGGCCTTTGAGAGCTTCCACCCTGTGTCAAAATAAACTCGGCTGAACAGGTTTTTAGGTAGTAACAGGTAGTTACTTCAGGTCTTTCCTGACGTGAGGGCAGTCATGGAAAGGCCTGTGGCCGCATCGGCTCTGCCCAGGCAATGTGGGGCCGGCGGGCAGCGCGAGCAGCAGAAAACCCGCGGGTCCCACGGGGCCGCGAGCCCCCGGCCCTGTGCCATGGGGCCGGGCTCGAGGCTCTGCGCTGCAGGGAAGCGCAGCTCCTCTCTTGCCGAGGCTGCGCCGGGAAAGGGAGCGAGGGCCGCGCGGCCTGGCGCGCAGCAGATCCAGTTACCCGCCATTAGACACTCCGCCCCCGAGCATTTGTGTTGGAAACGCCGTGACAGTTCCAAACAGAGAGCCTGATTATCTATTATAACTATTTACCAAGGGCTGGGGTGGCTCCTCTGTCACTGAAAATGTTTTATATTAAGGCTGGACTTTTCCATCAAGGATATTTATTGTCGTTTAAACGGGAATTATTCCAAGAAGTGTTTTCATTAAGCCAGAAATTACTCTTGGTCAGTAATGGGCCTGTGTGCTAACGAGTGCCCGCGCTGCTCGCTGGGCCGGGCGTTCCGGCGTTCTCGGAGCCTCCCGGCACCGCGCGGCTTCCTGCTGCCCTCACACGTGCCCACTGGGATTTGCCCACAGCTCCCTCCCACCGGGGGCTCCTGCTGCCGTTGGCGCTGCCGCTTGGCCCGTGCTGGCAACGCTGCAGCCCCCGGGACGCAGGGGCTTGGGCTGCTTCATGCAGCGGGAGCAAGAGCCCCCTCCTAGCCCCTGAGGGGCCCTGTGCAAGGCGCACCTGCCCACGGCGGGGCAGAGAGAGGGCTCGAGACGAAGTCCTGCCTGTCTGGCTCGCAGGAGGTGCCCGCGCGCCTGCACGCTGCTCCGGGGCATCTCTGCCGCTGTGTGAACTGCCCTCGCAGGCTGCACAGGCCCCTGAAAGCACCGGCAGAAGCTGCCCTGGGATGCAGCCCACGCTCCGGCCGGACGAGTTACAGACCGCTGGCAGCAGTGTGTTCTCCTGAGCAACAAAGACAGCACTTTACTGCAGGAAAAAAAAAAAAAAAAAAAAAAAATTAGATTTCTATCAATTAGCTGCTGCTTTATAGCCTGCCCACAATCATTTATGGTACTTTGGGCGAACACAGCGGTTAGGTCTCTGGTGGCGGTATGCTGGTTTCATTAGGAAAGCCACATGACAAGAAAGGACATGTTGCTATCTCAAGTGCCAAATTTATCAAGAGACTCGCTCCTGAACTCCATAGGCATAAATATACAGCCCATCCTGGAGGACACAGATTTGTCGCTGGGAATATTTATTGCACCTTACTGTTCTTCTTGGCCCTTGGGTCCTGTAGGAACAGGTTAGGCGAACACCTGCCGGGGCTGAGCCGTAGCTGTGCTGGCCTTGGGGCGGGGGGGCAGCCTCCCTCAGCCGCCGGCTCTTCCGCCTCCTCCGCATGCTCCGGATCCATCACGGCGCCCTCGGCACCGGCCACTGCCCCACGATGGCTTAAGCTGCGCCTGGTCCTCTTCAGAGAGCCAGTTCTTAGCTTGGTTACCGGGGTCATCTCGCTGCTCCCCTGCTTGCCCAAACCACCAAGGGTCACCCAAACGTTTCCCGCAAGCCTCTGCAACCTCCAGAGACATTTCTCTTTCTCCTTTAATTTCTTCTCAGTCACAAATTTCTTTCTTTCTTGCACCTAACAGGGTCCCTTCTGCTTTCAAGATTTTCCTGTATCAATTTCCTCACTCCTGCCTTTATCTCACGACTCGTGGGGCACCTAAGGCGGCCTAATGCTGCAGCTGCAGGACATTCTCTGGCTGGGGTGGCAGGCAGATCCCAAGCCTTGCCCCACAAAACACCAATGTTTCCCCTTGTGCTTTGCCTCCTTCAGCACTTGTTTCAGCAGCATTTCTGCCATGCTGACCCAATGCCTCCTTTAGCCCATCTTGCACCGAGAACAGCACCCGGAGGCCCTCGGCCGACTCACCCACCTTTGAAGTGAGCCCTGCTTTGAGCAGGAGGTTGGCCAAGATGATGACCCCCAGAGGGGCCTTCTAAGCTAAATTATGCTATGGCTTAAACTGTAACCTTTTCAGGGAAAAGAGTCTGTCTTAAACGGGGTTCAATTATTTTTAGAAGGAACACCTATTAGCACCAGGTACTCAGAGCAGTAATAGGTGCACGCACTGCATAAATATGCTGTGCATACATTCAAAGTGCTCGCTGCTTTACTCAGGGATTAGTCACTTCCTCAAGAGAAAAAAAAAAAGAAAAAAGAAAATAAAAAGATTAGATACAATACTCTCTCAAGGAGGCATCCTTGAGCTTCTCGGTGCCCGCTCTTGCTGTAGAAACATTTTAGTCTTCATCACATGAGAGAAAATCAAGATTAACAGTCTCAGATTCCAATCCAAAGTCTTTCTGAGTCTTAACCCATACCACAAAAAGATATATACTACTTTTTTTTTTCCTCTGAGGAACACAGGTAAGCTGCACCAAAGCGGTTGTATTGAATCCATCAGCTCATGCCACCAAAATTATGCTTGAGGTTGAGTAATCACTTACCAGAGCTATGATCTGAGCCCAGCCGTTGGCCTTCTCTCTCACAGCGTTTTAGGCTCGAGCCACAAATCCRAATCACACCTTTATCTGAAGAGACTTCCCTCACGCCCCGACAGGAGACCAGCCTGGGTGCTCAGCCCCTCGGGCTCCCCTCAGCCCCCTGCTCTCTGTGGGGCTGAGCGAGGTCAGTGCAGGGAGGATTTAGGGCTACCTGCAGCTACTCACTCTCAGTGACAAAACCACAGAATAGAAACAGGTACCCTCAAAAATACGGTCTGTTCTTGTTTTCTATTCCCACATCCTGCTGGAAGCTGGCAGGGAAAAATCTCAGCTTGCAGATGATCCCAGCAGGTAGGGGGAAAAAAAGGCGCTGGCAGAAAGAAGAGAGAGGAGGAGGATGTAAAGCAGCTGTTGAAGAGTCAAGAAAGAAAGAGCAAAACAAAGTGAGCAGGGGAGTACAAAACAGTGGAATGTGAAAGGAAGATAAACTAAAGACAGGGTACRAGCTGTTAGTGGACAATGGAAAATCTAATAGAAGAGGATGGAAAAATTAATAATAGAGAAAACAGGACTGGGAGGAAACAGTYGTGAGATGTAAAGAGGGCAAATACAGCTGTAAAAGGGTGGGGGGAAAATAAAAATACAATTGTGCCTGTTCTTCATACTAAAACAGGAGATTAGAGATTTACGTAGGGAATATGTTGGAATTGGTTTTGAATACTGCAGGAAAAATACCAAAAACAAAACCCAGGCTAGCAACATATCATATTTTCAGCACCAGAACTCAAGTGACTCATAGTAGTGCGCAATCAAGTATTTTCTACAATGATTCAGGGGAGCCAGGCACAAGAGAGTCCCACTTTCTCCTGGAGTCTGTGGTTTATACCTGGATTTGCCTGAAGCAGCAGAGCACACAGGAAAACACAAGGATGCTAATGATATAGAGGAAAGGATCCATTATGGTTTGGAAGACTTGACTCCAGTTAGGCTCACTCATCTGTCATTACCACAGTTGCCCTGTACACAGATCTATTTCCATAGCTCACACGCTAATTACTGAACTGCAGGAATTGCTAATTRCCAGTCACATGTGCCCAGGTTGGAAACAGAAATATGCTGAGGTCTCAGAACTTGGGGTAGTCCCCTGAAAACACATAAAATCTTACATATTTGTTTAAGAAATTATCAGAAATGCACCCAGACAATCCATTAATTTCCCTAAACCCATGGAAAAGGAAGCTCTGCTGTAAGCACCAAACAACYGCTCTGTTTAAATAACAATAAATAACAAAATGAAAAAAACTATGCAGAAAGGGATGGAGACTTTGCAGCCATTAGCTCTGCTACGCTGCTCTTGGTTGTACTTGGCATAGCCTCCCTCTTTCTAATGACAATGGAATGGGTGAGAAATGTGAAGTAAAATCCCTCATAAACCATTATTTAGAAGGGGAATCAAAGCATTGCTAGGCAGCTCCCTTTGGGTGCCCAAATGAAGGTTGTCTTTGTTCCGAGGCTAGGATTCATATTTCGGGAAGAGGAGGAAACAGGCACTTGGATGTGCTGTGGGGCTAAACAGAGATTCTGCTTTTATCTCTACTTGGCTGCTCGGTCACTGCATCCATTGAAAATATCTGGTGCCCCTGTGCAGAGGGGAGCTGTTTGAAGCTCCCTCTAGCTCCATTTAATGGTCAAAGTCTCATTGTTAAAACAAGAAAAAAAGAAAAAGTAGGTGGAGTTCATATCTTCCTTCCACTTGCCCTGAGATGAGGCCTCAAAGAATTTATTTTTTAATAAATAAAGATGAAAAAGCAAAGAAAAGAAGCTATTGTTCAGACAGGATCAAAAGCTGGGAAGATGCATCCCTGTTCAAAGGGAACCTTGCCCTCGTYGTTGCTCCGGCTGGGGCCAGCTCTCCCGGAAGCACTCGTGTCTCTCGCCCTTCTTCCCAGACGAGGCTGCACGTGCCAAGTGCTCGATCCTGCCCCGGACACCGGCGCCAGAACCGGGATGGCAGCGCGGCCCTGGGCTCCTGGGAGCAGCCACCGCTGGGGAGGCCAACGCGCTTCATTGTGCSTGGGGGCTTCAGGCACCCACTGCTGCAGCTTCCCTTCGCTTCCCTTCCCTATCACAAAGCGATTTGCTCAGACGCAGCTTCAGCAGCAGGCAACATCTCCAGAACGCGTCTCGCAGCCAAGAGCACGACACAGATTTCTGTATTAGCTTACTGGTAATAAAAAAGCAATGCGTTTCTGGCTATTGAGAGGGTGACGTGGCTAAGAGAGCCTCCTTTGTTTCAGGCAGCTGTTAACAATACCTGTCGGGAGCCGTTCCCAAGGCAGTTATCTCTGGCGCTGGCGGCAGGAGGATGTAAACAGCATGTATCAAGTTAATGGAAAACATGGAGCGGCCAAATCTGAAGCCACTCAGCTGGGCCTCTTCCGCAGGGATTGCGCTCCCACGTGGAGCRGCAGCAGCCACTCCAGCGGGCAGCTCCCGCTGGGCGCCGCGCAGGGCCGGAGTGCGGCGGGAGCCGCAGCGCGGAGCAGGACGGCGCTGGCCCAGGAGGTGGGAACAGGCGTGCGCCCATCTGCCTCCGGCCGCCCCGACGTGCCCTGCGATGAGAAAGACACCGGGCAGTTATCGTGAATGACACCGTCCGGACTTGTAGGCTGTGGGAGGCGGGATGGGAACCCTCTGCCTCTCCTGATAGTTTAATGAGCTGCTCTGGTGAGGGATGCACTGAGCCCCTGCTCTGTACGCYGTTCCCACATGAACGTGGAAGTTGAATTCCTCTCGGGATGAATCAGCACCTTTCCCTTCCTCCCACAGCTCCTTCCCCAATGTCTCGATCTCTACCTGCTCCAGAGCCCCTCACGCCCCGCCACGTCACTGCCACCTCTTTCCACCCACCGAGCCATCCAGGGAGAGAGGTTCAGCTCCCACGACCAAGACCAGCAGCCGCTTGGCAAAGCGAAGCTGTGAAAAGGCCTCGTCTCTGCGCAAGTGACTGCAACCCGGCCAGCCCGYGGCCTGGTAGCGTTTGGGAAAACGACCTGGGAAATTAAACCCACAGGGCATCGCTGTTTCTGACAGCTGGTCGTTTAAATAATGAATTGGTAATTAGAAATCTTTTGAAATAAAAATGAAGTCTAAAAAGGAGCGAACTTTGGAGACACACCTTTTGAGGGCCCAGGGCTTTCCCACGTAGAGCACTTGTGCGGCCGTCACTGGGCGCGGGCAGAGGAGCTCGCCCGCCGGCCGCCCGCGGAGCCCTCRCCGAACGGGAAGAGGCAGGGCCCGAGCCAGTCTGCAAGGAGCAGCAATTCCAGCCCCCGGATCATCTCCACAGCAGAGGGGAGGAAGGACTCCCTGAGGACAAGCACGCTGGCTGCATTCGCGGTTTTCTGCTGGATGGATGTTTTTCATACAGTAAAAAAAAAAAAATAAATAAATAAAAAAGAATGAATGGGATGAGGGATGAAATGCAAAAATTCAGACCTACAGCATGAAAGTCGCCACTAGCTCCTGCAAAACAGGCTCTTCTTATTTTCAAAGCCCTGGGAGCTGTAAACTGGGATTTCTCAATAAAGTGTGCTAAGCTGAAAGGCATGAAGATAGTGACAGATCCAGACCTGTCAGCGCCCGAACGCTTGTCTTGGCCATAACGCAGAGCACGTAGAGCAGGCGCTGCCGCCTAACGCCCTTCGCGCTGGACCCAAACCCGCGCGGGCGCCCTGCCCGGCAGCCGAGCACCCTGTCTTCGCAGAACGAGAAACCAGCATTTTAGCTGCCCAAACTGCTGCTGCACAACCTGGGGCTTTCCCACAGCCACCTACRTCCAGAGCCCGGCTGCGCACGACCTCCCGGCCAAAACCAAAACTGCAACAGGATGGAGAAGTATAAACCTCATACCCAGTAAATGGGAAGTTTATTAAACTACCAAGTTACTCCGAAATGTATAAATGCTCCATTAAATACATTGTTTTCTTTTACACAGATTTATAGAAATTTATTTACATATTCCAAACACATTTAAATTATTTTTTCAAGCTTGATACCAATAAAAGGTTTTTTTTTATTATCACTTTTTAAAAAGGAAGAAAAGACAATACCACCTGCTCTTGCAGATGTGCATACACCCAGGTACAAACAGGGAAAAAGGAGACACTTTTGCATTTAACCCACAAGGGAGGYGGCACCCACCAGTGTGTAAGATGTAGAGCAGAAGTCCCCCCTTGCCTGGCAGTGGCGCCCACGGATTCTCTCGAGGGAGGCAGACTCGCTCACGACCCTCTGTGATACCTGATGGGCTGGGTGCCACGTCCCCASGAGGGCCGGCTGCCGCACAGGAAGGCGAAGATTCCCGGCACGAGGCTGCCTGTGCTGGCAGCGTCCGGGAGAGGCCCCTGCGCGGGCAGCCCAGCGGCTCCTCCTCGCTGGACTACACGCGCCCGCACAGGGACAACAGGCCAGCAGCTCTGGTACTTTGGCCAACGCCACCCGTCCAAACAGATTTTCCATTTATTTCTCTATTTTACTCTTAAATGAGGCTTCATTCATCARTGATTAAAAAGGCAAATCTTTAAAGAAGATGTTTAGGAGAACAGCGATCTGTTCCCCCACCTACACACGGTTCTCATAGGTGCACAGCACGCTGAACAAGTTTTCCCTCATTCCCTGTACCTTAGTCTGAGAAGATGTTAAAATTTGTATCTGTAGGAAAAAGAAGTGTCCTTATTTCATAAAAAGCTTATCAAATACTCGTTTCATTCATCTTTTAAGAGTCTTTAAACATTAAAACCACATTTGAAGCAACCAAGGAAGTCCACAAAAACATTGCCATGCGTAAGCTATGTGTGTCATGCTAAATATTCATGTTGAGGAGGAAAAGGAGGAGGAGGAAGCAGGGAAACTGGTGGCTTGCTCTGAGCCATTGCAACATTCAAGTAATCTGGTAGTAGATAAAACAGTGGAAACATGGTATGGTCAAGAAAGTGCTCTGCACTATATTACAGCCTTCAAGAGCCAAACTGCAAACATCCTTGATATGTATCATAAATATATGGCACTTCTGTATGACAAAAGGCTGATAAATTGCTCGGGACCGAGGCAAGTCGCAGGAGGAGCGGTCCCCATCCCAAGGGTTAGCGGCAGCCCTCGCAGCCGGCCCGGCCTCCCGGCGCGCTGTCCGCGGCAGCGCTGCCCAGACCTCCTGTGCATGCAAGGCAGGGCTGCCACGTCCGTGGCAAAGCAGCTTCCTGCCCAGCAGAAAGCTTCCTCCAGACACACGTACATTCATAAAACATGCTATAAACTCCTCGTTAAAGGTAGACACAGCCGCAAACAGTAAACGTCCCGTTTCACTATTTTTTGGCCAGTAGCTCCCACTTYGTCCAATTGCCAGCAATGGACTTTGCAACAGGCAAAACGAGTTCCTGAGTTCGAGGAATTAAGAGCAACAAAAAGCACAATCACCCAAGTTCATTTTTGATACTGTTCCACAGGATTCACTTTGACATCAAGAAAGGAACCAACCAGCATAAACGCTTAGGAAGTCTTAGAAGAAATTTTGTATACACAAACACTGGCCTTAACCCACGATTTCTGTCACAACGCCTTTCGTCTTGCAGTTGAACTTCTTTAAAGCTTTTTGGCTTTTGGTGACCTACCACATCACAGACAGGCAAAGATGCATCGCTGCACTGGTATGCCATCACAGTAGCTTCAAATACATTCAAATTTATACAAAAGGATTTAGACCAGAACACAATGAGTTGCCCTTTTCCAGCGGTGTGCGGTACTTTGATGAACACAYGATGCTTATCAGCAATGTAACTGTTTTAAGGTATTTCACGATACAGACATCCAGTGCTTAAACAAGTGTTCATATTCCAAGACACAAMACAGCCCCTCTTCCAAACCCTTATTTCAGTAACGGCTTCAGTATTTTACCTATCGTGGTCCGGTTTGCATCCTTGAGCTTAAGAGAAGGCTTCTCCCCTGCTCCCTGCTCCTTGCACTCGGGCTCCACGGCAGCGCTCACAGTATCTCCATGCAGGCCACCTCTTCCAACCACCCTGGCACTGCTTGCTCTCTTTAACGTACTCCCACCRTTCTCCTTGGGATTCGGATCATCCGGAGTCGCCGCCGGCAGCCGCGTTTTTGGCAGCCTCTGGGACACAGACCTTGTGAAGGGGGGAGGTTTGGACGAGCTGGCTAGATCCACTTTTGCACGCTTTGAAGAGGAGGCCACCGTGTTCCTCGCAAAGTTTGGGACAGAGGATGGTGCCTTGGGAGCGCTGACTGCRGCAACCTTGGTGTCCTCGGGGAGGGTCTGGGGCTTTACAGTRGAGCGACACATCTTTGTTTCATCCGTCTTTGATTTGATGGTGYTCCTGACAGGCTTGGAGCTTGGCTTCTTGAGAGCGACTCTGTCCCTCTCAAAATGGGCACTGCTTGAGGTGAAAGTCCCCCTTTGGAGCTTTGGCTCTTCCACTGATACGCTGTGCCTGTAGGGACTTCTTGGCAGAGTATCTGTGGTGCCTCGGACGGAGCTGCGCCGCGACAGCCGGCTCTCCCCAGCACTGGCTTCGCGAGGGGCCGGCTTCGCTTCCGGCTTTCTCGCGCTGCTCGGTGCTTTGTTCGACCGGGAAATAGGCACTACTTTCCTCATGCTTTCGTTCTCRGAGGCATTCAGAGTTCTCACGGGTCTAGAAGGTGCTGTGTGGCCAGGACGAGTGCCACTAGACTTCGAGGAACTTGGAGATCTGTCTTTTAGAGAGTTTCTCTTTGGTCCTACTGCATCTTTGCTTCTCAAGGACTTTTCTTTAGAGAGGGTGTGCTTGCTATTGGCATCATCCTTATCATTTGCAGAAGTGTGAAGAGACAGATCCCTCACAGAAGCAGAATTCAAGTTTGAGAAGGGTGTTCTGGGCCCATACTGAGCATCGTTCAGAGAAGAGCGCGCTTTGCCAGCCTTATTCTTTATTTCATTCCCCGGTGATTTAAAATCGTTTCCTTCTGAAGAATCTAGGGTCAAAGAGCAGTCGGTGGTAGTATCTGACACATAGAACATGGGCCCATCTTCTCTACTTCCAGAAACACTTGTATCCACAGACATGGGGCTGCTGCTGCTGGGCTCCGAAGCGTCACTCTTGCAGCCCCCTGCCTTGCCTTTCTGCTCATGGCCCTCTCTGGAACTTCTGCAAGTCGGGGGCATATCCTCATCAGTTGTGCTGAGGGAATGCAARCTTAGGTCATCCAGGGTCTCCAAATCTGCTCCACCAGCATCTTCTAAATAAATTAACGGTGTGTCTTCCGCAGGCTGGGTGCCTTGAATATTGAACTTATGTAACCCTTTAACAAGTTCATGCTCCTCGATCGCAAGGGCCAGGGCATTTATATCCGAGGATTCCTCACAAGAGGCACTGGAAGCACGCACGCTGTAGCTGGGGCTCCTCGGTGAAGAGCGGGCCCCAGGACCTGCCGAACCTCCAAAGTGACTGGGCTGAGTTGAAGGCAAATGCAGCAGGTCACCACTTTGCACTTTGGTTTCAGACTGCTGGTTTAAGTGCAAAGTATTTAAATTGAGATCTCTGCTTTCTTTGGATTCAGTCCAGGCTACGCTGGGTCTTGGTTGTCGAGTGTTTGCACGGGGAAGGCTGTTAAACTTGTTGGGATCCTCATCCTTTGAGATCTCCAGGAAACTCTGCAGTTCCCTGTTCGCAGTAAACCCCAGAGAGAGTCGAGAGCGTCTGGAGTTGGGGTTTCTGTATGAAGGACTTTGAGGTCTCTGCTGCAAGAAGGGAAGAAATTCTTCAAGTCCTTTTTTGGCCAACATCTCAACGTCATTTTCGCTGCTGCTTCGCCCAAAGCTCCCAAGCTCTCCAGCCGCCCAGGATCGACGCTTCTCCTCCAGCTCCTTCCGTCTTTGCAGGTGATGAAGCTCCTGGATCTCCCGTTCCCTGTTTTCCTGAGGAGAAAAGGCGCAAATATGTGTTTCAGCGGACAGCGTCCTGTGCATGAAAACACTCTTACATAAATCTTTCCTCCCCATGTTTTTTTCCTGCCAGGCCATCCTGCCATTCCACCATCCCTCCCAAAAATACACACACATGCAGAATCACCATGGCAACACGTATTCCACAACCATTAACCACACGGAAAGCAGCTCCCTACACCACTAATACAGCAGGGCTCTAAGTCTGGTCAGCGTCGGAAGCCCTGAAAAACACACACAAGTCCTGGCAGAGGGCAAGGACGTGACCTTTGAAACACGATTAGATTTTAAGTCCTCTCAAACAGTTCTTTGCAGGAAGATGCAGAACTTGAAGTCACCTCCCCAATAGGTTTAAAAGGAGATGTTTTCCCTGGTGAGCAAAATCCCATGGAATATTACAATCACCCTTTAAGACAAACCTGCTTGATGAGCCCACAGCCAATATAATCCTTCAGTCCTCCATTACTGCAATAATTGCAGGTGTTCCTGAGCAAGCTGAGCTGCTGCAGGGAGATACTTACCTCCGACTTGAACACAAAGGATTGGAAATTTGAGGAAAATACATTACTGAATTGGATATGAAAGCAAGTAACAGAAGCTTGCACAATGCCTCATGACCAATTTGTCATCATCTGCCACCTCACAAGGACCATTAATCGTTATCTCATTCAAATTTTGGATCTCTTATTCATTGTTAGCCTCAAAAACTGGCAACTACTCGGCAGCAGTTGCCCAGGGCAGGCTGAGATTTTGGCAGCTGGGTTGAGGGGCTTTGCTTCAGGAAGCCAAAGAAGAAGATGGGTTATGTTTGAAAAACAACACAATAATTACTATTAAAGCCATTGGCAGTGAATTACTAAGAACATCAACATTTTAACTATCACCTCTAGGCTTCAGATTTAATCTAGCTGAACCTTCAGTTGAACTTTCCAGGCTATTTTCTGAAATGCAGAACCTGGTTTTCTAGAATCAGTACAGCTGCAGAAAAAGAAAGAAGGGGAGGGGTAGGCTTGACAGGAGAGTGAAAAATTACATAATATTCCTTCAGCCTTGTTAACTCTGTTCCCAGCAAGCCTATATGACACACACCTAAAAGCAAAAACCCACATTTGTCTTCAGCTTTGTGTAGTTTGATCTTCCTGTTGTTGTGACAACAGGAGAGCGGCACAACTAGAAGCGTCTGCCGAAAGCTCTCAGTTAGCAAAACAGCCTAATGCCACTGCTCTCTTTGAAGAAGTTAATCTATACCTCTGAGAGGGGATTTCAGACTATACTGGGCTGTGAAAGATAAGAAGCATTAGAGACCTGCAGATCTGAACCAAAGAAAACCCCACACTTCAGGAAAAAACACAGGGGTTTTTGTTTGTCTTTTTTGCTTGTTTGTTTTTCCCCACCAGAATGTAACTACAGAATCTATTCTTGCCAAATGCCAAAGCTCAACTTTAAATACCCCTCTGTAAAAAGATTCAGTTAAAAATAGTTGTAAATATTACTAATCACTGAATTAGAGACTGCATATTCTAACTTTACCCAAAACATGTTTCTGGAGATTTTAATTGAAGGAAAAAAATCTATTTTAAATACACAGACATGCTAAAAAATGTAAAAAATAGTTTAAATATTTCAATTATATGAATGGCACCACTGTGGTACAGGTATCTTTTTAGACTGCTGACTGTTAACATGTTGCCTTTCTCACAATTACAATCTTTATTTTGGGTTGTTCTGTTAATGTCATGGGGACAGAGGTAAGCCCTTAAGAAGTATGCAATAAGAAGGTGTTAATATTAACAAATGAGAGTCTAATTTATGAGTGTTAAGAGAGAGGAAGGAAGATGTCTACTAGACTTCAGAGTAATTGCAGAATATAACTAACTCAACGTATATTTCATATACGCACAAAGTCACCTCCCATGACAGTATTTGCAATAGTTATCACCAGGTGGCTTCACGTGTTTGCCTAACAGTGCCATGCATGCATGCATGCCTACACAATGCCTTGGGTGGCAGTTTGGGCAAGCGAGCGGTACCGACCCGTGCCAGCTGAATGGCCTGCTGCCCACCAGTGCTGCTCTTCCCTCTTCTCCTAGCCMAGGCTTTTATGTAACTGTGCTGCCAAAGGCAGAAGGAAATTTGTGGGTCCATCTAATTCATTGATAAAGGCCTTAAAATTACATAACGATGAGCAGACCTTCCTGAACCTAGTCTGCTGCCGCTGCTGAAAGTACTCCTGGCCTACAATCATCTCCAAAATGACATTTTCAGAGTTATCTGGGGCTACATCAGGGTACTGAGCAGACAGCAGTCACACTAGTGATGAGGTATCTCTGTACTATCACCCTGTTATCTCTTGTGAGTTTTTAACCCACAAAAAAAAGGAGCAAAGTGAAAATCACAGACATTCCTTTACTTGACAAAAGCATCTAGTCAGGGGACAAAGGGACATGAGGGAGCCCCAGGTATTGCGACCCAGCATGGCCCATCCATGCCACGTGTTGGCCTGCAGCAGCAGCAGCTGAGGGGTGCAGGACGAGCTGATGACTGGCCCGTGCAACTGCACATGGCGCCACATGGAAGGCCCATTTCCCAGCTGGCTTGTGGCAAGAAGTGTCTGTAGGAGGGCGGTTTGTTATAGTCCATTTCAGCAAATATCACAACAGGTAGAATGTCCCATAAGCAGAAAACAATAACTTAATTACAGGCTGAGACAGCATTTACTTCAAATGAATATTTAAAATAAATACAAACTTATTCACTGCTCTTACCTTAACAGCCTTGTCGAACCTTATGCAGAAGTCCCTAAATATCTGGAAACATTCATCTAACTTCATAGTTTCTTTGTCTTCACAGAAGAAGTCAATAAGAGCATTCCCCTCCTTCTGTAATTCTCGCTTCTGGTGTTCAAGCTCCTTTAGATGTCTTAGAGCAAACTGCAGGAAAACATATATGCCATGAATCAGACATTCAACTTAAAGATCGTAGCAGATATTACATATTTTAGGAACCAATGAAATCCATGTTCAAGTCTAGCAGATGTTACAGAACAGGGACCTCAAGACTTGGAAGGCAGAAAGAAGCTCTTGGCATTTCATAAAGTGAGAAAGGAAAGCTCAAGGGAAATGGATCAATCTGAATTCTAAATTCCAAACTGGGAAAACAAACAAACAAACACTTGACCAGACTTACAATTTTAATCTTTAGATGAATAAAATGAGGGGAAAAAAAAAGAAGAGAAATGTGGGAAGAAATCATGGATATATATCACATAATCAACTTCTTCCTCAGTTCACCCTAGATCATGACAAAAAAGGCTTTCATGCCAGATAAGGAAATACTGAAAATATATTCTTTTTAAAACATTCAGAAAATGTCCCCATAAAATAGCACTTTGAATCCTTAAGTGCAGCCCAAAGAGGACTGCAGTAGGTTTGTGGGAAAAGATGCAAGAGGAAGAGGGTAAGGCTGTGTTCAGRAACACAGCTGCTTCAAACAGATTCAGCAATCGCCCCTGCTTCTCCCCATTTGCATCCCCAGCCATTCACTCCCATCCTAGCTCTAATCCACACCTGGGAACACATGTGGCCAAAAATAACCTGGAGAGGCTCTCTGTTCTCTGATGCTSTCTGTCCAACAGACACCTGAAAGCTTTTGCTATGAGAGTGCAAGGGTGGGAAAAGGCAGTTGGAGGCACTGACAATTACTTAAGCCAACCTTGCTGCAATTAAGTTACTTGTCAAGTTATGCCAGTAGAGTAGGCACAAATCTTTACCTGTTAGCCATAAAAAAGGATGGATTAAAGACGAACTGAGATAAACTGGACAACTGACAAAACACATGGAAAATTAGTTCCTCCCACATATTTCAGTAATTTATTCATGAGGATGAGATAATGAAAGCTGACTTTTAATCAGCTTGGCTATCACTTGTAATTTAGAAACAAAAACCGGAAGTGTTTTTGTAAGGTATGTATTTGTGAAATGATTTTTTTCCAACATTTCTTTTGGAATGTGGCCTAAACAAGGTTGTAAAGTTACATAAAACCATCTATTAAATTAAAGGAAAAAGAATCCCAAACACGTTAAAACATGACACTAAGGAGTCTGGATGCAATGATAAAAGCCAGTAATTCAGAGTGAATGAGGACAGCTAATTCAACCTTAGCCTGCCCCTTCCTTCATCAGCTTCACATCTTCTGAAAACTCTAGAGACTATTAACTATGTTTGTAAGCTGAAAATTAGGGTAGGTGAAGTTTCAGATGAACACCTGCTTTTTTACTTTTGGTAACTATCTATAGCGTGAAACAGAAAAAAATCATTTAATTGGAGTATGGTATTTATTTCTCTGGGTATCACTGCATAGTCAGAGAATACTAAGAACTCTGCTTCAAAGCTAAGCATCCACACCACATCCACATCTATAAAAGCTGCTGGAATACCACAAAGGAAAAGGAGAACCCACCTTGAATATCCACCAGGGGAACCCACCCACCAGTAATAACACAAAATAACACACTCTCAAAATAATATACTCTGCGCTAAGGGTAAATTAGTACAGAAAGCCATCCCTTAATGCATAAGCCTCTAACAATACCTCTCCAGTCACCCAACAATCAGGATTTATATGCATAGCATAGTCCCAGCTAAAGCTGACATGCTCCACTGTAATAGCACAGCTGCCCAAAATATGTTATCTGCATGTTAAGTACAAAACCAGAGACCAGTCCAAATAATCTTGTATTTTAACTACTAATCTTCATCAGTCATTTCGCAGACATTAAGCATGCTTGCCTAACAACCCTCAGGCAATGTACACTCAATATCCCTCCCTGTAAAAACACAGTCCTTCCAACACTCTTACTTGACAAACAGCATGCAGTTGAAATGCCTTGTACAACTGATAGCGTAGACACATGAGCACAATGCCTCTGCTTAGGAACATGTCCGCACATATTGCGTCCAGCTGAGGAATGCTCCTGGATTCTGGGGACAGTAACACCATAGCTCTGATACCGTACAAACCTGGAGAAAGCTTTCCATCTGGTGAAAGAGCCTGGCGTCTCGACGAATGCTCTCCTTAACAGATCTTGCCTTGAAAGACAGAGAGTGCAGCTCTGCTTCGATATTATCAACAGACAACCTRAAAGATAGCATATAGAGAGAGTATTTGTTGAGGGGAAGGAATTGTCTATAGGTTAGCCACAATATCCTTCAGAAACATATGTTTAACATGAGGTGTAAGCTGGCTATCAAACAAGACCTGCCTGTTGAGGAAATCTTTCCAGAGTAGAAACTGGAAGCAAGCAGAGAGATAAGCATATTTCTCCTTATTTGCAACCTGAAAGGATTCCCACGGGGTGCGGTTTCACAATTAGCTCAAGCCAGTCCTACTCAGCCTTACCACCAAAAAGGGCGATGCCATCTTGTCTCTGACCACGTGT
Organism: Nothoprocta perdicaria; assembly: GCF_003342845.1. Taxonomy (NCBI): domain Eukaryota; kingdom Metazoa; phylum Chordata; class Aves; order Tinamiformes; family Tinamidae; genus Nothoprocta; species Nothoprocta perdicaria. Next base: position 4,486,793 of record NW_020455521.1, read on the forward strand.
TCCCTTTCTTCCCTCAGTGCCTGTGCTCACCTAAATGTGAGCCACATTTGGGAACAGAACAATAACCCAGCCAAAGAGGAACCCCCCCCCCCCTTCCCCCCCCCCCCCCAAAAAAAAACAAAACAAAACAAAAAAAACCCAAAAAGCCAATTTGCTGCCAGATGGATCGTTTGCTTGGCCCAGCTCAGGTACAGGCACTAGCACAGAAGGGAGTCAGCCAGGCCTGCCCATTTCAGCGGTAGCATTCGGCACTGCGCAGCTGCACACCATGCCCTTGTAAGTAGTCCAAGCAGGTAACAACTGCACATGTTCTCTATACAGGAGCATTTCAGCAGCAGCATGGTTTTAAACAGGAAAGTTGTGGAATTTGCAGGAAGTGCAACTGAGGTGCCTATGGGCGAGCACGGTGGAAGCGCGCGTGTTTGTGAGCGAGCGCATAGTGACTAACACGTACACTGTGCTTTGTCTGCTTACTTCACCTCCAAAGTCAACTCCCTGTTCTGGGCAGATCATAAATGTTTTCGCAAATGAGGAAAGCAGTAGATGCTATAGGCTATATTTTCCTGCCCACTAAGCAGGAGGTGGATGGACTACAAGAAAAGAAGGCACGGTGATAAAAAAAAAAAATAAGATCATAACAGTGGTTGTTCTAACATGCTCTAATTGGAAAAATTTATGAGCAACTTGTACATGACAGTTTTCTCTAATAAAGATCTTCCTCATGCCCCAAAGTAATACAGGTACTTGGTTGTGTTTCATTTTCCCCTTCAACCATGCTTAAAAGGTTATGTTGTGAACTCAACAGGTGTAGAAAACTGTCTCTTTCCTACAAAATTTCAGAGTACACTGTCCGTACAGATTTCAGCCTGAACTACATCAGATTTTTCAGTGTTAACAAATGAGAGCAAAGAACAAAGTGGCTAGAAAAAAAAACATCACAAGACTAGAGATTGTGCCTGTCTTCCCTGCTGTTTGCCAGGGGGCTTGGATGCCGAAGGAAGCCGCGGAGGCAGACAGCCAGGGAGCTGTGTGGGTTGCGTGGCAGAAAGCCACACAGGTGGTCCATCAAAAATGTTCTGATTAACTGCATGGCCACTCCTTCCCTCTGAAGATTTCAGAGCCTTGTGCAGACATTACTTAATGCTGCATCAGATCTAAGAGATTGGATCCATTTTACAGCATGGAAAACAATGTAAATCGGTTGCCCAAAGCTCAAGAACAAGGAAGCTGCAGAACTGCCATTAGAACTGCAAGATCACCAGCTTCCAGTGCCATGCTTCAGACCGCCCCATCTCACAGGAACAAGCKAAGTTATCAAGGTATTAACCAGGTTCTGTATAAAATTATGTAGCTGGAGACCTTAAGATAAAGGCATCACAGAATCCCAAATCCCTCAGGCTTTTCATTTAGTTAAATAAACATAAGAGAACCAGAATATTCATTCACCGGATGCAGAAGTGCTCACTCAGGTCTGTGATAAGTTTATCTGACACAGAATGTTGAAGTCCATTATTTTCAATGGCTCATAACATAATACCCAGGAAAGAGAAGTGCTACAAGTCAGGTGCTCTCCAAGAGAGAAACAAAGAGGCAAACCAAATGTCAAGAAGAATCTACAGGTCAACACCTGTATCTGGTACCACRCATGGAAAAAGTACTGCAGCCAGCTCAGATATAGCTGAAATATGTTTTAAGGAGAACCAGTAATGTGCTTTTTGTTTGACCTCTTAAAAGTAACATAATTGGCAGAAGTAAAATTAAAAAAACACTACGGAGATCATATCATAAAAACCCTCATACCCRAAGGCACATTGCAGGCATACTTCTGCTCGAAAATGGAAATGAAGCCCTCAAAGCTACAGTAAATATTTGTAATGATCTCAGCTTTCATGCCAAGACTTCTGTGAATGAACTACAAAACTTCACATTATTCACAAATTACCAAAACATAGTCCAAATGTAAGATCTGTTCCCCTGGCTTACCTGGCAGCATCATGAACATCTTTAATTTTCTCTGAAAAGTTGAGAAGAGCAGCATCTTTCTTGTGGGCTTCCTGAAACAAACAGAAAAACAAACAAAAACCAAAGGCAACCCATTAACATTCCATTACCTTGGAAAAGCACCTAGGTCAAGCAGCTCTCAAGCTTTTGAGAGGACACTTAAAATTTTCTCTCTTGCACTGTTTTTCTTTCAGTACAATCCTGACACCTCCCCTTAAAGAAAGACAGGAATCAGGAGTAGCATCTTGAAGCAACAGCTTCCATTTTACAGTGCACAATAGAGGCCAGTGAACAAAAGCCACATGTATTAATAGGGCTGGTTTGGAACAATTTACTGATGGCTATTGYTTGGGCAGATCCAATGTTTCCCACCCAACCCCATTGTTCACTGCCTGGAAATCTCTTAAGCCAGTTTGTACACAGATAACCCAAGTCACATACGGAAGCATTTAAATCCTCTCCCTCCTTAAACCAAGGCATCTGAAAGGAGAGAAAAATTAACAGAAAAAAAAAGTTAACTGCAAGTGTTTTTATAAACAGTTCTTATATACCAGAGCAACAAAATGCAGCAGACTCATCCCAGGTTTGTTTGCTTTTGTGTCCGCCAGCTTGAGCAGCGATGACAGCTTAAATCCGACGGCATTGCCAGCGTAACCTCCCTAAAAGGGAACAAGCAAACAGCTAAGGCACAGACACCAGCGCACGGCCGCGCTGAGAAGGACATTTGGTCACTCGGCCACCGCCGCTTTGGCTGTCACTTACCGCATTCATAATATTCCCAGCCTGGAGGACCAAGTGTAATATGGAATGCAGCTCCTCGCAAGTCATTAGCTCTGTAAGGAACAGAAAATTGCTGGTTGGCTTAGAAATAAACAAACAGTCAGTTACCAAATTCCCATTTCACCTTAAGCTTTTAAAGGTGAGGATTTTTATTTTAACAGGAAAATACAATAAACAGAAAGGTCATGGGGAAAAAATGGCACCACATCATTCAAAGTCACAAGCACGGCCARCAAACCTCAGACCTAGCATAGCAAGCACAGCATGTCCAAGGCACCCCCTAGTAGCTCATGAAGCATTTGGGGCCTAATCCTGCAATGCTGAAAATGTCCCAGGTAAGTGGTTAAGCGTCCTCACTACCTATGATTCCCATGAGAAGCAAATGCTGTGCACCTGGCAGGATCCATTTCTCATCTTTCCCAACTGCACTTTTTAACAGTAACTTTTATAAGCAGAGTTAGCTGTCAGGTCTGAAAAGATAATCCAGCAATGTTTAAATTTTCCTTGCTTATCCCATTCTCTCTATAAATCAACATCTTATTTCTATACAGTCATCACCTCAGAGTGGCATTTATCTCAGCCACATCATAGAAGATTTAGCACAAAATTGTACTTGGTGTGCTGTAAAAAGTTCAATGAAATAAAGTTGCCTTTCAAAGCTTTCCTACCACAGAAGCCACTTTCCTACGTATTTTGTTTTTGCAAAATGCACAACAATACTTGATCTGAATCAATACCCCTTTTCAGCCAGTCATTCATGAGTACAAAGCAATACATATGCTCCAAAAGTTACCAGGAGAAGTATCTGAGAAATAAGATATAAAAAGCCAGAACTGTAAGAAGTTAATAAATGAGCATTAATACAAATGCTGTTTAGCACAAATGGCATCACCTACTAAACTGCAAATTTGCAAGAGCCCATATGGCAAGAAAAATAACATAAACTGTTTTTCATGTAAGGTACTGTATTTTATAGTAATAAAAATGAAAGGTATTCCTTAAAATGTTATTTCAAAATAAATACTTCTAAAATTATTTTGCTTCAAAGTCCACATTCTATAATTTACCTAGCTTTTAACTGTTTAGTACAATTCAATAATGAATCATTTTAGAAGCAGTCCTTGTGCCTTTGGATTTCAGTATTACTGGTCTAAAAACTTTTATCTAACTAAATAGCCTTTCATCTAATAAGCTACAGATGAGGAAGCAAGGAGGAAGAGGAAGGAATACAAAAGAAAATACCTAATTTGACAAAGCCAAGCAGAGAAGGCAACATCTATAGGTTTTGCACAGTAAGAGCCTGCCCAGCAACACTGTGAGATACATCCATTTGCAGGCCAGATGAGGATCCATGATGGTATTTAAACCATCCTAACCCTCAGTGATTATCAGTGTCAGGATTTAAGTAAATATTCTCTTAGCCTAATTACAAGGGAAGAAACCAGGGAGAATGGAAAAGTAGACACAATTCCTAAACAACTTGAGGCGATCAGCAAACCCTGAAGTGAAGAGACCAAGTGGAGACCAGCACATGCCACAAGTGGACTGCAAACAGGGAGGTTCAGTCAGTCTGATTTGCATGACTGGCCTGATGCAGGAGCTGCAGACCAAAGCATCTCCTCTGCAAGTAAGCAGCTCATCAGGTCACCAGTGCTGGTGAAGGACATGGAGGACAACTGTGCATGGCTGCTTGTACACACGGCCCATTCACCCACTACATCCRCTGCCCAAAACACAAAGAACAGTGATTTGGAAGAGCTGCAGTAACAGGCCAAACTCAAATCTTAGCTTAAGCAGATGGACATTTTTCTGAGTCAGGGAGGGTCAGTTCAAGATTTACTGCTGGGAAGAACATGTCAGGCTTTAATCCTTTTTTTCTTTCACCAAAACGCCTATCCGAAGCATTAGGGTTCATTGTTGAATATTCTTAATACTGTGCCCTTTTATCCCACTGGAAGCAGTCTAGACTGTGCCCCAGTATCTGGTCATAAAATTTACTGGTATGAAATGGGAGTTTTCATACTGAGAAACAGTACAAAGAGTCACTGAAGGGATTTGAAAAGGTCAGCATTAATATTTAAATGAAATGAGGAAATTAATTAATTTCTTGCAGAGCAGAAGACACCAGATAATGTCAGGAATAGTCAGCTACAACATTTCAAATCTTAAATAATGGAGAGAAGAGTTGCTTGAGAAAAAAAGAAAGCAAAGGAACGGTAATAAAACTAGTCTCTACAATACAATAAAGATATTAGCTCACTAATACTGCAGCCTCAAAAGGTGGCCACATGGAAATTTGGAAACTATACAGGGGTTTTCCCCACAGATATTCAAAAGGGTGAGCAAAACGGCGTAACAGAGTAGGACTCCCAGTGATGCATGAATGAGCAAACTGCACTCAGGAGACAAAGACTTGTCCACTTTTGGCGATGGTCACTTTTGCTTTGGCCAGTTTAGGCTTCATAGCTTCTAGGTTTTGGTCACAAACCCACTGCTGGTGCGTCCAAAGCCTCTAGGTTTTTGATTGTAGAAGCAAAGCAAGGATTCACCAGGCACACCCTGATGGCATTTGTCAGAGGGGAGTTAGCTTCCTTTTAATAGATACTAAGTACCTGAAATTCAAGCTCTGGCCTTCATAATGCAGACTAATTAACATGCTAACAAAAACAAGAGTATTATGCATGTCCCAACATGTTTAATTACCTTTTGTTGCCCGTCTTATAATTTTCATGTCATCTTGCAGAGAAGCACAGGAGGGTGAGAATTCCCTCTCTAGCACCATGGCTTCGATCCTAAGAGTATAACTGGAGCACACAAACAAACAGGCTTAGAGCTGAGAGCCAAAACAGAATGTTTTTCATGAACAGAATAAACCTATCAGCTCTTACTTTGGCACCTGGATGAGTAAATACATGAAGGAATCTGCTTGAGACAGTTTTGATACATCTCCATCAAAGGCTTTAAATTTCTTTACCTAGAAAAAAGAAAAAGACATTAGCAAAGAACTTTATCAAAGATCAGGATTAACCCGACTTTGGAAGGAAACACCTTCCAAAGCAGTCAATTTAACAGGAGGAATTAGAGAGGCTGCTCAGTGACTGACTGAACAGCTTTGCTGCTCAAGCTTCTGTAAGCTGCATACACCCCAGCCAAAAGAAAATAAAACTAGTATTCTCATCATTTTTCCCCAAAACCTAGTGAGGCACTCCAGCATAAAAATATGGTGCCATCATCACCCTGTACCTCCTCTACTTCCCCAGCTAGCCCCTCATGCTCACCCTCTTTGCGTGGAAAAAAAAAAAAAAAAAAAAAAAAAAAAATCACCCTCACCACTACTCCAGTTTCCCTGGGAGAATTAGCTCTTCTGATTGCTCCACTTGGCATTCTCTAGGCATTTTTGTTCAATACACAATGACTACTTATTGATATTCAGAAAAACGATACTTGATTTTTCAATAAGTGCATTATACTGAGGGTACAACTCTATTGACCATTTCATAGGACTCCTACGCTTCTTTGGCATGATGTCACTAAAGTTTAATTTACATTTTTTCAGAAACTTGCTTCAGCTGCTTCCTCTAAAAGTATTGTAAGGGATAAAACTTGATCTTAAGTCTGATTTTTTCACTCACACCAAATACTTGAAAGAAAAAAACAAGGTGGCATTTCCAAGTTATTCGTGGCCAGTACTGTGAGAACCCCATTTACATGAAAAGGAAATATCACTGCATTCGTTTTGTCTATCTCCCTTCCCAGCTCCACCAAAATTCATATATTTGCATGACCTTGAAGCCACTCATCTGCCCACATACTTGCTATTTATTTATATGGAAAAACTGGAAAGTACATGCACACGTGTTTAAGCATAACTAGAATTTCTTCCACATTTTCCAATAGAGCAATTGCATCCAAAAGCAGAGCCTGCTCCCAATTATACTATTTCTTCCTTCCACCACCAATTTCACATACAGCATCGCTTGTACATTTCCCCAAACACGGATTCACACACTTGCCCATCACCAGCCCCTTCTACAACATTGCACTTAGAGCCYATTCATAAGCACATTTACACAGCTGGTCTTCAGCCTTAGAAAGCACAYGAAGCTGTCCTGGAAAGAGACCTCATCTCACAGCGTCAGCAATTTTCAGGCCACCCTGATTTACCAAGACATCCACAAGCTTTTTAAAACATCAGGTTCCAAATTCATCACTTAAGTTACTTTTCTGTATTCTTGGTTAAAAAAAAAAAAATTATTGTGGAAGACAATGCAGGCTCTGTTAAGTTGAGAACTGAAAAACAAATCTGATCTAGCAAAAAAGAGAGGGAGTATTAACAGATTTGTTCTGCTTTATTCCCATTCTTTCCCCACACTATGAAAAAACAGAAGTGTTGACAGCACATTTTAAGAAAGAGAAATCTAAAGTGCAGATTAAACCCAGAAGAAGAAAATTTTCCAGTTTAAAAAATAGAACATTTTAAACCAAAGAAAATTAAAAATTAAAGATTTTTATTTGAAAAAAAAAATGACATAGAAAGACAATTCTAATTAACAGAACAAATTTTATTTAGCCTATCAAACTCAATTTCTTAACCCTCCATTTAACTCCAGATACTTGGACGAAAGCTTCATCTAAAGACAGACTACATGCTCACTTTTTTATGGCCTGAGAAAACTCCTAATTTACAGAGTCATCCAAGAAGTCTGCCAACAAAGAACAGGAAAGACCAGACTTGACATTCCTGATACTTCTCAGGTGCTAAACAAGCAAGAAACAAACCAAAATAAACACTTTTTCTCCCATATCATGAAGTGGGAAGTAGCAGATACCCACTGTCTCAGCAGTCTTTGCAGGTGGTTCCTTTAACCTAGCTTCCAAAAAATGGTGGTCTACAACCTAAAAAACAAATACTGCCAATTCTTCAGTCTTACTCTAGTATGTTGCAGATCTCAAAGTTTGCTTGAAAAGGAGACTTGGATTTTAAGAAAAACTTTTTTTAAAAAGACAAGATCACAAAAAAAAGTCAAGATCTCCAAACCACTGAAAAGTGCAATTTTAAGATTCAAATGCACAAAGGATAAACAAGAGCTCACRGCAATACTAATTTATTCATACCACGTGTACTTAACCGTGCAGCTGTGACAGTAGGCAGTAATCACTGCTATCTAGGGGGAATGTTAGCCCTGCAAAGTGATCTTTGTTTGCAGACACTGGATGAAATCCTTTTTCTTCTACCTTATTATACCAGGAAAAATGTCCAGAGGAGGACAAGGCAGTACTAAACCCTAAAATTCATCCTGGGAAGGAGTTTCCCTTATGCAAACACTACTGAAGACACTCACCAAGCTGCCTGCTGGCAGCTAAGATGGGGTAGGATGACACAGTGCAGTATTTGGGGCAGTAAAGTATTCCCCAAAGACAGACAGTGTAGTCAGTTATGAGATGTAAAGTGCTGCTCCCAACAGTCTGGTAACACCTTTCCCAGCCCTGCCACGCACCTTAGACTCAACATCTTTGCCCTAGATGTCTGAAACTGCACCTCTATAAGGAGCAGCAAAAGACTGACACCTAAAAAACATCCAAGAAAGGCAAATCAGAGTGACCCAGGCCACAAATACACAAATCAAACACTGAAGAGTTGTGAGGTCCTTTCACCCTTCAATTAGGTGCTGCACAGCCTAATTCTCCATATATTTCAGGGACAGAATCTCCTATTTACTTGATCTTAAAGCTGTAAATAGTCCAGGGAAGAGCTTAAGCAGAGCTAAGGTAACAGTTTTATGCACATTCTCTCCTTATTACAAATTTCATGATTCAAAGAGAACAGTCATCCCATGATGAAGAGGAAAGGAAAAACTATAAGCTTAATTCGTATTACCTGTCAAGTGAAGTAAGGTCTTCTGAATCCCCAAGCTAAAAACTCCTCACTCCCATCCTGGATAGCCGCCCCTCAGCCTCGAGCGAGGCTACTTGAGTGCCACGAGGCCACCTCTTCTCTCTGAAGCCATGCTGGCTAACGCTCCCAAGGAGGACCAAGATGTCCCCACAGCTCCTGGGCATGTAAATCTGACTAAAACACCAAACACACATGTACTAAGGACTGCTAAAAAAATACGCGGACTGAAAAGGCTTGCTATTAATCATGATAATAGTTATAGTACATAGGTTTATATTTAGACTGAGAACACAGAGGAACTAAAAATGGGGATTATTTCTAAATCAGAATGAGTAACTGGCCTTGACTGCCTCTCTCCAAGCACAACAAAATAATTTTCCACAACCATATACAACCATGCAGCAAGATAYGGCTGAGTAACATACACATGCAAGGAAGTGTAATTACATTGTAGGCTCAGTTCTGTATTACTCAAATTGGCCACAGAGCTACTAATATAATTTTTCATTATATTTTTACACGGAATATATATTTGCAATGTCCACGCATGCCCATGCACACAAAATCAGATTTTAGATACAAGAGGTTCTGACATCTGTAGGTTGGTTTCATTTTAAAAGTAGTTTTCAAAACAGTATCCAAAAATCAGAAGCCTGATCTTTGATTTGATTTGTGAACAATTGGAATAGATATGCCTGTTGTAAACACATCCTTATTTCTCACAGACAGGAAAGCTACTACATTCCTGGCACTCAATTTCTCAGATATTTTTGAGCTACCAGGGGCATTTTTTTTTCCACAAGTAGTTTGATTTTACTTTATGGCATTAAATACTGCACTCTTAAATGAAAATCCAGGATCTTTCAAGGTGATTGTAAATCTGTGTACCTCTCATCCTCATATGTGCATATACTTCGTCACATTCATGTCAAATAAATAAAATAATTCCTACATTATAAATAAATAAATACAGAAAAAACTTTTTTTTTTTTTGTATTTTCCAGTATGATTGCAAACATTGAGGCTACAAAGGAAAAACCCAAGTACAAGTTACCAAAGGAAAGGGTAATACATGAAAGTGCTTTGAAAAGCACAGAGCTGACAGAAACATTCCAGCAAAGCAGGGTAAAGATGACTAGGTTTTAAAACAGTGCAAGAGTAAAGGACAGGTTTGAGACACTACAAAGGAGGCAAGAGGAGATGTTGATAACGTGGGCTTCAGACAGTATAAAGGAGCTAAGACAAGACGCTGATAACCCGGGCGACTATGTGTGTGGGTGAGTTGATTAGCAGTACGATATGCTTTCCTCTGTATATATTCAAAGTACAGATTCTGGCCATTCTAGATTGTTAAATGCTGGAGTCTCTCAACCTTTACCTGTCTGGGCCTGCTGAACAGTGCAATGATGTGCACATAAAAGCAGCTAAAAAAATTCTCCTTGTTTTGATCAGGATGCCAGGAATCACAGCTGTCAGAAATGTTAACACGGCATGGTTCGGAAACACTGTTAGGAATCGTTTCAGAAGTGATATAAGTAGAAAAGACCATGGCTGCAGTCAAGACAAAGGTTCTCTGGATGAGAAATGGGCTATATATCAGGAAAAGGCAGTTGAAATTCCAAAGAGTCATTTTATCTACTTCACAACTGCCATTCTCAGTAAGGCTCAAGAGCAATACTTTTAAATATGACTTACACAAAGTTACTCATCTTACTTTTTGAAAGTATAAAAAAGTGTTTCTACTTTTTCTAGGATGTTTTTACCATCATAGTTACCCAGGTACTGTGTCCACAGTCCTCAACAAAACACTACACAACACCATGCAGCAAGTCCCAGGTTTAACAGCTCTGCAAACTTACCCATTTTCAAATCAAATGCTTGAAAACACTCAAACATTTGCAGTCTGACAAAAAAAAATGCACTTTACAATARTGCAAAGTTTCAGCAATAACTTACAGCCTGACAAGATTTTCCAGGTGCCAGTATTTGCCACTTATGCACAAGGACACCTACAGCTTTCAGTTACCAGCTAGAAAATTCTTCGTGCAGTCACCTATTTCTGTCTGTGAACAAGGTTGCCTCAACATAATTTTGCACCAAGAACAAACAATTTAGAAGACACTCAATTTATTTGTCAGCCTGGGCATTTCACTTCCTCTGTCAAAACACTCTATCTCAAAGATACAGAAATAACCATTTTGAGATAGTGTTCATCTGAGATAATATGGCATGAAATGATGCAAAATGTGTCCCATTTGTCGAAGTGGTGAGTGGGAGAACAGTGAGGTAACGTGGCTATATATTACCACACTTCTAGAACATGATAAGATTAGAGTATAAAGCCAGTGTTTATTCGCACTAGATAAACTGTGAAGGTTGTTGGTCAAAATGAAGAAACGTGACAGTCCGGAGTCACCCTGTCCACAGCTCTGAGCAGCAATGCTGCTTCTCCCTCCATCCTTTTCCTTTTCTGAGGAAAGGAAAGGAATCCATGCACTGCAGTGTGATGGCAAGCACAGAARACATCTCTGGAGATATGGCCACCGGAGCACACGCCTCACGGGTGCCCCTTCGCTCTCACTTGCAAGACAACAGGGCAATGTGATTGTAAATAGCTGGGCTGCTGAAATGCAGAGCACACAAAGGGGAGCTGCAGAAGGCCACCCACAGCTTCAGCAGGACAAACACAACTAACTGAGGAACTGAGGAACAACCAGCTTCTTAGGAGCTGGCTGCTTAAGTCTCTACCCAGGGTTTTTCTAAATGCCTACAGCAACCATGCAGGTCTATGCAAGGAATGCAGGTGGCTCTGGATAGAGGGCCCATGCTGAGAACAAGGCACAGGCCAGCAGCAGGATGACAAAGCAAAGCAGTGTCTCTCCAAAGCAGTGTCACACAGTATGACCACCAGAAAAAAAAAAAAAGGAAACTGGGTGCTGGTGGCAGAATAGGGCACATTGGGCCAAGTAACCTTGCTTTTCTGCCAACTCTAGTCGTCTTGGATTATTTCTTTGGGAAGAGGAACTGTAGATCTTAGATGTCATCCCCTTAGCAAAGCATGATTCAGTATTCTGGGAGATGGGTACTTAGGCTTTGCAAGGAATAAAATAATTAGAGAGACAAAAATAGAGGAGAAAGGGAATCTTTCCTTTTCCTGAAGGTGAGTAATGGGATGTCTGAAGTATGAGGCTAATGAAATACAACACAAATATTTGCACAATGGCAACAAGCCTCTTTCCAGCCCTCCCTTGGAACCAGCAACAAATCTAACAATAAAACCCCACATCTAACACTCCATCATAAAATACCTCAAATTAATTTCTCCACTGACTTTTTAAAAAGCACTTCTTAAGTGCTTTGCCCCCCTCTCTTAGGGGACAAGGCTGTTGTCAAATCAGCTACTAACCAGCAATAAAAGCACTTCTTCACATGTAAGCAGCACAAATTGGGCATATGAAGCATCCAGCCAAATACTTCAGACAACCTCTTCTGGATTCAGAGACTGTGCACTACCTACAAATAACTAGCAGAAGGATATGTTTTCACTACTGTCACCTCCATAAAGATAAAGTTTAGCAGCTTATGTCACAATTCTGACTTACAACTTTCACATTGTGCAGGGCAGAAGCACACTTCAAAGTTTTTCTACTTGTGTTAAAATAACACCAAAAATATAAACTGGTAAAAGAAAAATACTTTTTTTCCAGCATACTGTGAATGCTCAACATTCATAAAATTAACCACGACTCAGATTCTCTTAAGCTAGTACTTCTGCTCTTTTCCCCTAATTATTTCCAAAGAAGAAAAGTTCTGTTTAGATATAGGAATATGTATCAAAGTTTAAAGAAAAAAAAAAGGATAGGGAATCGTTTGAACACTCAAAACTATGTTAAACATTTTTTAAAATTATTTTTAAAGATTAATCACATTTAAAGTTGCTGATATCCTCCAACTCTAAAAACATGGCATAGTAACACATACAGTAATTCTTACGAGACTCCCCGCAAGAGCAGCTCCGTTTAGGGTTATATGTTTGACAGCAAAATAACAGAGCACGTGTTTTGCTGGTGGCTGCACAGGATCTAAGATTTGCTGCTGCAGAGGAAACAGGGTGCTTGGACAGTATGACCTTGAAGTAGTAAAGCATGTGAGCTAAGGTTGATCTATATGCGTATGTTAACCAGCAATTTCCCAGGTTTCAGCCACTACTTTGATCTGAGGCACTCAGCCAATTCTGATGCTAATTACACCAAGCGTGTGGCATAGGGTTCTTTCAAGTCCATACAAATGGGTCAGTGCGAATAGGGCAGCAGACCTGGAACTGTGCACCATTAAGCAGGACTCCCAAGCCAATCTTTGAAGTTTCACCCACTTAATCCTGTGAACGGGCTTGGAGGTGGGCTGGGGGGGAGCAGTGCTTGCATGCTGAACACAGACCTGATGGGCACAGGGACTGGGCACAAGGTGCTGCTGGTGACTGTGCCTTCTAAGAGGTCTTTCCAGGAGCAGCAATCATGTTAACAAAATCTGTGCATGCTGCACAGTGGCCTGTTCACGCTGCACAGTTTTTCCGCCCTGTTGGAACCCAACAAGCTGGGCCCGGGTGTGGGCAAATCCTGGATGAGCTGAGCAGGCAGCTAGCCAGAAGCAGGGAGGTGGCAGCAGCTTAGGGCTGACAACACTCAGCTTGCAGGCACTGCAATGGAGAAGCACAAGGCACGTGCCAAGGAAGTGAAAGGCGATCTGACTGCAGTCAGGTGCGCYTCAGCTCAGAGTTTTCTGACCTCCAGTGCAGAGGTATCTGTGAAGCACCTAGGAAGGTTTTAATTCCTAGTGAAAAAGTTATGGCACAAAAGCTCACAAAGGTCATCAAAGAAACAGAAAAACCTCATTAGTGCTTTCACTAAGAGGTCGCTTAAAAAAAGTTACTTGCTGTGATGGAATGATTACAYTGCAGCCTCAATACCATATGTAAAATGAAGGTTACACCTTGGCACTCTGCAGTTTCCTACCCCTGACCTCAGGAAGGCTTAGGGATTCCTTGTTTGCAGACCTTCACCTTGGAATCCCAGGCAGTAGAACTGCACAAAAATAAACTCCATGTAAAACCATTATTTACCTCCTCTGCTTCTGGTAATAATTTAAGAAATTCATGCAGCAATTCAGAACCATAGGGCTCACTTCTTCCATGATAAATATCTTCAATGATGGATTCAGCAGACCTTGAAAAAACAATTGAGCATACACATTTCTAACACTTGCAGGGTGAATAGATGCAGTTGTATAAATTGAGAAAAAGTGCGTCTGCGCTGCTTAAAGGAATTATAATGAGGTTATCTGTATCAGTGTCCACAGCAACATTATTCTGACACCACTTTCGTGATGCCTTTATTAAAGAGTAATACTATCAGTGAATAAAGATAGTACTGAAACAATTTTTTAAAAATTAAAAATTCGCACTTTGCCCCCTACTATTCATTCTTTGTACAGAGAAAGCCAGTCAAAAGCAATTCTCATGCAGTATTACATGAGACACGAGAGCTTCCTTTAACCAGCAAGTGAAAACTTACTTCAACTCGTTATCAGTAGCAAACTGAATATTTGCTCCTAAAGCGTAACAATACTCTAAATTAAATGCATTAGAAAATGAACTAAAACAAACTTGTACAGACCTATAAAATCCATAAGGAACACTGCATAATATACAATTCACCTGAGGAGAAGTAAAAAGAATTTTACACATTTGCAATTTTTATGGAAAAATCAAATCTTACTTTTTGAATTGTTTGAGAAATATCCCAATATTCATACTTCTTTTTGCATCCAGAATGGAAATCTGAAAGAGAAAGCAAGAAAGATAATTTTATCAATACAAAGAAAAGCATACAGACACCTTTCCTTCAGTTATGGCAGATAATTATTTGCRAATAGTTACCAATAAATCACAAATCAAATGAAACAAGAGTCACTTTTTTTTAATCAAAAAAGGTAATATATTACAAAGGTCAGATATCACAGAATTATTTTTTACCAGGGAACTATATAGCCCAACCACATCTTTTTTTTCTGGCAAAGGAAAAAATAAAATTAAAAAAAAGTCTGCAAAACGAATCATGGTGAGTTCTATTTCATTACCACATAAGTACATTTTTATTGCTTAGTTCATAGTGATGTACCTGCAAAATGTTGCTTTATCAAATATTGTCTTGGACTGCATTTAAAGACCCCACAGCTAGTGCGTATCACACTTCAAATTCCATATATGCCAGTGGCTGTGTAACAAATTTCAGGATGGCTTTCTATAAGCAAGAGGCCAACCTGCACTACCGATTTCACTCCCATGAACCAGAGCCATGCTGACCGAACAGCAAGATAAGCACATCCCTTTCCAATCACAGCTTGAAACAGATAAAGCTCAGATCTCTTCGCTTTATCTAGATGCAAATGGAAACCTATAATAAAATAATAATCTTGTTTCACATTATATTTTAAAGAAGATTTGCTATAGTACTTTGCAGGTRCAATTTTGAAGATTAAGAATTTCTTTTCTTCCTCCACGTAAAATAAATAAATGGGTTAATTCTTTTTATGCTAGACAGCTTTCCTTATTGTAACCGTATAAAACTGTCAACCTGAGACATTGGCCACTGTTTTAGTGAATCATGTCTCTTAATTGCCTTAAGGTTAAAAGGTCACCACAAGCTATTTTGGTGATAACAGCTACAAAAGTCATGAGATTTACTAGCATAAGAGAACTGTTTCATGGTAACAGAGTCACCCACTAGCATAATAAAAGTCAGTACACACAGATGTTCAAGACTGCTGCTGGATTCACATGATCATTGCGATTTTGGTAATTGGAAAGGTATCTTAACCTCTGTGACAGTGTAAGAATTAGAAATATAAATAAAATGTTGGCACTGTCAAGAAATTGAACTAGCCTGGAGCAAGCTGGTGAGAGTGAAAATAAAGACATGATTAATATGCTATCCTCAGCATGCTTTTGCACATACCAGGAGACAGGTTCATTCCCAGCTGAAAAAAATAATAATTAAATGACAGAGTTTACCAAACTTTGAACCTGCCTCTCTCCTGAAACTACCAAAGATGAGAGAGCGCACGAAATATCAGAGTATTATTTTTAATCAGTTGATTGCTAGCTTGAAGTCCTTCAGTCTCAGCCAACACAAAGATGAA
>NW_020455521.1:4502720-4511623 GCF_003342845.1 Nothoprocta perdicaria
AATTAAGTGCAAATCCTTTAACATAGGACAGGTTAAACTATCTGTCTCCCTGCATTATCTAATCTATTTTCAAATGTTTCACTACAGGGACCTCTCCCTGACCTCTCAAACTGCTGCTCCATTCTCTAATTGCCCCGCTCACTGCTTATCTAGATGTGCTACAAGAAAGGACGCTGCATCTTCTAACCCATTCTTGGCCCAGCTTTATAGCTTGTTCAGGTATTTTTTTGGATCAACAATTTCTCTGCATGGGTTCAAGCCTGTAAGTTTTGCCTTCATGCTCACACTTGATCTTCTCTACATATTATTTTTCGGACATAATCCAAAACTCTTACAATAAGACAAACAATAAGATCATTGGGTAAACTTTGGTTGCCGCAGCGTAATTCAGATTTATACCACTATCTCAACTATTTTTTGGACATTCTTTGCTTGGGAGTCCTCTTTAAGACTATCAAAAGTGTTTGAAAAATCTATCTCTACTTAACTACCTCAGAGGAGCTTCCAGAAGGAAGAGTAATGAGAAAGGGGAACGAGGAGGTTGTATAAAAATACAAGCTCCTACTCTTTGCACAAAAACACGGTACCTTCRGTGTTACATTGAATATACGTGTTCGACATGAAACTTAAAAACTGAGTTTTAACGTCTATTCCTAATATCTACTCTTCTTCCCCACTGAGCTGTCTTTTGATTTTGTCATTACCCAAAGCTGTCTGGATATGATTTCCTATCAACTTTTCTTTTTTTATCCTTTTAACCTTTCTCTTCTTACCTTTTAAACACTACCCCAGATTGAATAAAGCTGATCCCTATCTTATATACATACACGCATGCAACATTGGTGCCAGCACAGCAGGTACCAAATCTTTCTTTAGCACCTAAAAAGATTTTAAAGTGCTGTCCACCAAGAGCGGCCTCTGTCTTCTCAACTGCTCTCGAGAAGCTACACTGGACTATCATTAAGAACCAAAACTGTAACATCCTAGTTTCACTGGGATCCTCCATAGCCAAGAAAATTTCCCATGGTTTCTTATGATTTATTTGAGGTAAGTTCAGTTGACCCTGCTTGCAGAGGAAACTCAAACTTTTGCTTACACTACAACCTCAAACACGGACCACCACCTCAGCACCTGCATTTCACCACATGCTTGCCAGCAAGTGCCAGTGATAGTGCTCCCTAGGCTTACCACCTCTCTTCCATAAACATTATAATCCTTGAGGCAAGGACAGCTGTTCCTTTCACAAATGGGTTTTTTACTAGCAYAGCACATTCAACCCAGCTGATATCAGCCTTTCTCAATACACTGAATCCTGAAATTTGGAGCAGGAGAAGGCAATGCAGAGTGATAACGTATTAGCTGAGCGATTTTAATCTACCGGTGCAATATGCACTTTAGATGCAGCTATATGAAAGAAAGGGAAGAGGAAAATCAGCTTGGGTACCATGGTRAAGTTGTGATGATTTTCAGAGATCTGCTCCGGAACTCGGACATAAATTTGCAAACATTAGGAAAGACTCAGAGATTTCTGGAAGCCCCAGAAAACCTCATTTCATAACTGATTTTGTACTAATTGTCTGCTGAAATGCAARAAGAGTTTCTTGTCATGAGATGGTCAGCAAGGCATGGGGGACTTTTGAATGTGGTTTTACAACAGCTAAGTGAAAGCCAACCATCAGATGCATTCACTGGGTAAGAACAATGGAGTTTTACACCGTGGGATTGAGTTAACAAAATTTAGCAAGCACAGAACTATCTGGAGGCACAGGCTCAGTGCTGGAGATGAAGAAGGATGCAGACCACTTCYTGCTTCAGTTTGCAATTCACTTTATAGGGCTACCCATCCCTGTTGAGTTTAACAGCTTGGGCTCTCTTGCCTGCATCTCCGCGGCTGAGGAAAGGTGCACCTGTGCAGCACGGCCGAGCGAGGCAGCAGCTCGCTGCCACCCCACGGGGCTGGCCCGCTCCTCTCCTCCCTGCCACGCTCCTGGCCTGCTCTCTCCAYTAGGCTGCCGTTGGCGCTCAACTCATTAGCTGGTTCTCTGCTGGATTTACAGGTCGAGTCTGCTCTCAAGAAGGTGGAATGAGCATCTGAGCCAGCAAAGGGAAAACTGAGAAAAGGTATGTCCAGGAGGGGAAAGAGAGAGGAGAGCCTGTTTGCCCTTCCTATCTTGTTTCTCGCTCCTCCTCTCTCCAGAATTCACAGGACCCTATGTGAGCCATCTCAACTTACTAAAACAACAGGAACTAGCCCCTTAGAAAACACCCTTCTCCTTCCCAAGTATTCTCCTGAGCTACTGATTTTAATGTGTTTATGGAGGGTCTAATGAGTGTCAGTAGCAGCACAAAGATGGGTTGGAGTGGGAGGCAGAAGCAGGGAAGCTCATAGGAGAGAGCAAGATCAGTTCCCTTGGCTGGTGACAAGCTGCTTCTGCCTACTCCACTGCCAGGGCAGCTACAGCTCCTGTGCCGCACTGTGCCACCACCCTAGAGAGCTCGGCGTAAACTGGAGCTGCTGCAGAAACTAAATTCATCCTCTATTTTGCAGAGGCTCAAACTACAAGAAACCACAGAGCAAATTAAGCTCTTCATTAAGGAAACATGAAAATTAATCTCCTAAGGGTTTGGTGAGGGATTGTTTTTGAAAAGTAAAGCATTTGCTCAAATGTCCAAAGGGACTTCTGTTACAATGCTGAGGTTCCAGTACTGAGACTCCAGGTTTCAGTAAGGTGGGTACCTGCCTTCTCCATTCAGAGTGCTAGAAAGCAAGGAATAAAAGGAAATAGGATTCTGAAGTTCTTACCGGCAGAAAGAACTTTTCCAGAACTGCTCATGTATTTTATCCAGTGAAAAATGGATAATTGATAGGAATGTGTGGAGCAGGAACGAGCACATTAAACTCCTCCACRCTCCCCAGGGAGCATCCTCCTTGTCAGTCAACACTTCACCACTCCCACGGAGGCTGCGCCTCTGCATGGAGAGGTGCACAGCTGGAGCAATCACAGCACTTGCCTCTGGCCATGAAAGAGTGCAGCACTTGGGACACGTCCTGATTGCTTTCAGGTTTGGACCTAAGTGATACTTGAAATTAGGCACTTGAACTTATCACAAAAAATTGCTGTTGACATCCTTAAGCAACCAGGTCAATACCATTATTTAAACTTGAAAGAGTATGTTCGCTGACAGATCATAAAGCACTTTCTAACATAGTGTTTTACTCATAAAGGAGGAGAGGTCCTGAAAGCCAAGTGTTTCTCTCACCTTCCCCACGAGACCAGCAGCATTGCCAGCCCAGCCTCCCCCACTGTAGGCTGATGCTCCCTCCACAAGGTCACACGATGCTGCCTATTCCTCAGWCCTGGGTTCCTCTCAACTTCCATTCATCTAATTACAGTGAACCAAGGATAACCATCATACTTTAAAACATCCAAGTGTGTGAGTGGTGGCTTACAGCACTTGCCACAGAAATCACAGCCCCTGCCTATGCCTCAAATCTCAACACGTTTGCTGAATGATGGCTACACTAACTTTGAACATGCAAGCTCTAGCATGCCTGCGCTACATACCCATTAACACACAGCATTTCAGGACTATCTCCTTCCTTCCTCRCTAAGCAACCAGCACAGCAGAGTGCATCAGCACCCAGGAATTGCTCATCGCTGCCTGACACACGGTTGCAGCACGCTTGGCACGGCTCAGCAGCCAGCTAGATCGTTCTGGTGCTCGAGCCGCTCACCATGCCAGCCATGTAGCCCTGCTCCCTGCCACCGCAGCAGCCCCAAGGCAGGGAGGACGGGCAGCAACAGCAGAGATGCTCTGGAGCACCTTACCAGCTCGAGCACGTGCATAGATACCTTAACTTGCAGCAAGGCAGGGTTTTGTTTCCAAGAGACTGTATCTTRGAGACTGCTTGTTTTGCAAACCTCTAATTTGAATCTCTAGCATCACCCTGCACCTCCCCAGGATGTGCCAGGTTTCAGGCATTGTACAGAAACATATGAACTGTAGACAACACTGGGGTTTTCCCTACCCTAACTGCTGTATRCTAGGGGCTGTGCTCTGCTGCACTGGAGAATTGATCATCATTTTTGCTACAACTAATTTTTAATACATGACAGTGCCAGAAGCAGACTTCTTTGAAAACATACTCGAAGGGCTCCTCCACATCTCCATGCAGAACAAGAAGGACACTCATTGCAATGAGATATACTGATCCAAGATGAATACAGACCGAAAATAATTTAGAAATCAGTGACTACCTCTCAAGGAGAAGAGCTTCAACTGCTCCTTCCCAATGTGGGAAGCAGTTTTCAGTCTGCTAATACTCATGCTTGTTTCAAAGCCCTAATTTCGGTCTACATATAATACATTTAGTGAACACTATCAGTATGAGAGTTTGTCAGATTGTCTTTGCTTTTTGTGTTATTTGGACATCTCTCAAATTCTCCAAGATACCTTTAACTTCAATTCCCTATTTTCTCACTAAAACCTGATACCTAGTTATATCTCTTAACTCTATGCTCTCTGTGTTTTGTTTACAAGCTGGCAGGGACATAGAAACACGGGTGGTCAAATTTGCATTTCTGCAGACAGATCACTGAGACAATGCAGTTTAGACCTCAAATAGTCTGCTCATAAATCATGATTTGAGAAGGAGAAGCATTACTTATCAGTTCACTGGAGAATGCCTGAACTGAAAAGTGCTTGGAATATATCTTCTCCCCACTAGCAATGGAATCAATAACAATCTTCACACTACACCAGCAAGTCAAGCAGGCTTATTTTAATGTCCAGAAAAGGCAAGACAGACACATAAAAAAATGCAGTTTAAGCACATTTGTGTTCCACACTGAAAGCTCAAGGACTAGCCAGTGTGAGTAAGTAGAGACGCCTTCAGCTCTCTTCCCTTTTTTACATATTAATTTTATCAGGTGATCAAATCACAGCACTTAGCAAGTTAAAACAATAAARCACGACTAACTCTTTGAAAAACAAATTTGTACCAGTAAGAAGAAAGAGTTTGGCCTCTCTGTTGTTCCCCTGCCCCCAAGTCAAGACGAATTTGCAGTAGAGGAGGGCAGGACAAGCTAAGGCCAGTCAGAATTCACACCGGTTCCTACCATGCTATGCAAGAAAGAGATTCTTACCTCTTCTTTAGGCTCTTTAAACGAAGACTTTAAAGACCGACTTCTGGTGTCCTGGGGCTTGGTTTCTTCCTGCTGCCCAAAGAGTTCCTCGATCGTCTTCGTATCGATCTGATACTGGGGCCTTGCGGCAATTGTCCAGATGTTGGTCTTGCCCCGGACTTGCTCTTCGGGGATGGTTTTCCAGAAGAAGCTGCGCATCCGTTTCTTCCTGCCGTGGCTGTCGTGCCCATTGAGCAGCGGGGGYGGTGGGGGCAGGCTGGGCGCGGGCAGCGGGGGTGGCGGGGGCGGCCCGCCCGGTGGCAGCGGCGGGGGACATGGTGGTGGCGGCGCCGTCGTCGTTGCGGCCTCGCTCATCAATCCTGGCGCGAGTGAAATAGCCCCATTCTCCTTGTCATTGACCAAGGAGAGACAATTCATAACATGCATCTCACAGCCTCTCCGCAGAGGAGAGCGGGGTGGAACATGGGACAGGGCAGCAGCAATTGCTGGTGCGCTCCTCACACGCTAGCGCGTGCGCAGCAGCAGCACAGGGCGGCCCCGGGCCATGTGTGCGACCTGCAACGAAGCACAGGAACGGAACTCAGGCTGCGCACGCCCAGCGTTGCCCCTTGTGCGGAAAGCACACTGGAAGCACGGTAAAAGCCTACCCTTTTTTAATGCACAAGAAAAAGASTTCTTTCAAATATGGATTTCAATAATATACATAAAAATATGAATGTCTCTTAAATGGCCCACAGTAGCTGCTGAACCCATCTCAGTCTCTATTCAGTGTAATTTTATWAGACAATGTACTTAAGTTACTAAAACAAACAAATATCCTTCAAATGTTTTTAGGATTTAAAATTTTTTTAAATGTTCCATTTTTGAAAGACATTTACACACACAGTTAGAAAAGACAACTATTAATTATAGGACTGGATTAACTGGATCAAAAAGATTCTGTTTGAATCCTTTAAACTGAAGGTTTAAAGTCAAGCTGCATTAGAATAATGAACAATACGTGGGATAATTTAACAGTGCAGCCTAATGCACTGCTTTTTTCCCCATAATATTTTTCAGGTGTTCTCAGTAAGGAAAACAGTGTGTAGTTCCCAGACTCTGAATGTTCACCAATTAYATTTTGCCATCCCTACCCCGGTTACAGTCTGGCCCAAACGCGCTCCTAGAAGACAGAGTGCAGGCTGATTAAGCCGCCGCTTATAATTTACTCCAGTATCCCAGCTACCAGAGCCAGCTCAATAAGCACAGAGTGAGAGGAGACGGGAACAAATAGGACCATTAACCTACACATCCTAAGCACTGAGCATACACAGAGCCTTATATATTTAGGAAAGCTTTCATATCTAGATTACCTCATGAAGTTGCTTAACAGGAATCACAATGGTTTTGAGCACTGCTTCTTGTAATGTGCCTGCTAAAAGAAGATACTGTTACTAACTGTAGTGCAATTTCTGTCAATTCTGTACCATTTTGACAAAGAAGAGTCTTCCTTCTCTTTATCAGAGAAAATGCATTGATTTTTTTTCAATTATAGCCAAATTAAGAGTTTCATGTTCTAATGAAAAGATTTAAGTTACCTCAAAAGGACTTGGCGAATTTATTAAAAATCAATAATAGCACACTTTAAAATTCCGAAAGAATCAAGGAAAAACAACCACTGAGCAAGATTCACAGAAAGCTGAAGCAATGCCCTGGCACCAGAATAGCACCAAAGCAAATATCTGGCACTGCTTTGGCTGTCTGCCTGTTCAGTAGGGCTTACACAGACCTGATACCAACCCAGCTCTGTCTGACACTGGGTAATAGTGATGAAATGGCTCCTAATTTTTGCCAGGGATCCCTCATTACAGAGCTGGTGAGAAAACAGCCCCAAGTGGAAGCAAGAAGCCTCAGGGCAATTCTCTGCTGATCTGTAAGGGCTCCCATCCTGAAAGCATCATTGAAGCCAACAGAAAGTGACACAAAACAATCAGCTTCACCTCCCTCTCCCTCAAAAACCTGCACAAACAGCAATGAACTTGTTTTCTTCTAACCTTACACCTTACGTTCTCAAGGTACTTATGAGAATGGAAAACATATAAAACCTGTGGGAGATTCAA
The DNA here is from genome assembly GCF_003342845.1 of Nothoprocta perdicaria. Lineage (NCBI taxonomy): Eukaryota > Metazoa > Chordata > Aves > Tinamiformes > Tinamidae > Nothoprocta > Nothoprocta perdicaria. Next base: position 4,509,967 of record NW_020455521.1, read on the forward strand.
AGCATAGGATGGAAAATATTTTAATGGGAGGATAAAACAGGGAAGAGCTCCAAAGAAAATAGATCAGAACAGAGAGTTTCAAAATTAAATTAGCATTAATACCCAGTTGCTATTACAGAGTTCTGTATGCTCAATCCTCTCCTCCAAGCTCATGATCATTAAAGGTAAGGCATTAAAAAGGCAGGTGCAAGGTGGTGGGAAGAGATTAACCATTCAAAACAAATAAACATTGCATTAATTTAAAAAAAATACTGTAAGGGAAAAAAGCCTTTTCTTCCCCCTCATTCATTTAAAAAATGAAAAATGTATTAGCTTGTCTTTCACCATCACAAAGCAGTGTTCAACAGCTTTGATTCCCTAACTTGTTTCCACAAATTAAAAATAATAATAAAAAAATAGATAAATGGACTAGAAGCAAGAGTGTCTATACCCCAGGGCACCTGATTTAGCAACTTTCAACAAATCTAGGTGCTTTAAGAGGGCAGGATCAATGAAACAAAGTTGTAGGCGGTGAATCATCAGAGTCCCAGGGCCAGCACCAGAACCGAAACCGATTGATCTGAGACCTGAGGAGCTTTAGAGTTAGGCGACGGACGCTCCTAGTGAAAGCAGTGGAGAATGCAAGAGGAATTCCTGCCCCCAGCCACGATGAACACACAGACAGGGCTGGAAAAACTCTTTTCAAGCCACCACGGGAAGCCAGTAGTGCCTCAGATGAGGTAATTGCCACCTAGGACCAGGAAGGACGATGACACAACCTGCGCAAGGGAGGCATGGCAGGAAAGGCGCCGCGTAAAMGCTTTGTCTCGCGGCAGCGATGAGCAGGACAGGTGACAGGGGTCACCTGCTCGCAGCAGAAACACCGCATTCTCACGTTACCAGAGAGCCGGAGATGGGTCAAATCTGCCTTTGCTGCGCACGGAGCAGCCTGGGGCCGCGGCTGGGAGGCGAGGGCCGGGCGGCGGCCGCGGSGGCCTCGCTGCACGGGCAGGCGGCTCCCAGCGGCCGCCCGGCTGCAGGTGACACCCGGGATGCAGCACCGGGATGTGCGCGGACCGGAGCGGGATTTAACTCCCAGGGCTCCTCGCTGCAGCTTTCAAAGGAGCGGGAGGTTGCGCCTCGGCACTGCGCGGCTGTTACGGGATCAGCTCGCGAGGAGAAAGGGCTCCAGAGTAACGTCCTCAGAGCACGTTGCAAGGGTGACCGTAACTAGCATAAAAGCAGCACTTTGTCCCTTTGTCTTACACATTGCTTTAGTCAACTTAATCTACCTTGCAAATGCATTTCCAAGGCACGGGGTGAGGAAAACTTTCTCCCCGGATCAGAAGACAAGAAAAAAGAGGGGGAAAAAAAAAAAAAAAAAAGAAGAAGAAAAGGGATGGAAAGGAAAAAAAAAAAAAGAAAGAAAGAAAAAGGAAAAAAAAGGGCAGCTGCCCCCGCGACGGACACACGTCGTATATGCACACGAGAGGCCCGGCGCGCTGAAGGGCACCTCGCAGGCTGCCGGTACCGGCGGCTCCTGCCCTCGCTGCGCGGCCTCTGCCCGGGCCGCCCGCGCCCGCCGCTGCTCGCCGCAGATAAAGGCGCCGGCCCCGGCCCCGGCGCAGCCGCCGCCGCCGCTCCCACCCCCGGCGCGCCGCTGCGGGCCCCTGCCCGC
>NW_020455521.1:4512723-4555813 GCF_003342845.1 Nothoprocta perdicaria
CGCCGCCCCCCGCGCCCGCAGCGCGGCCTCAGGGCGGGGGCGGCGGGCGAGGGGCAGCTGAGGCGGGAGGAAAGTCTCACGCGGGGATTTAAAAAGAAATATATAAATAAATGTAAAACAGATCATTTGTATACGCCCCTTTTATATATACAAAAGAGCATACAAGCAAAGGGGTCCCAGTACCGCATCCCTACCTYGCTYGGGGCGCTGGCTGCTCCCATGTTGGAGGCTCCATGGGGAAGCACAGAGCGTGGCCGGCGAGGTGGGCGCTGATGGGGACCCCTGCCCTGGGCGAGCGGCCACCAGGCCAGGCCAGGCCAGGCTGGAGCAAGGCCCCGGGCAGCCGGGGCTTTAAACAAGGCCATCCCAACCAGGGGCAAGGCTGGAGCACCGGGGCAGGAGGCCCCGAGGTGTGATGGTGCCCTTGCGTGATGGTGCCCTTGCACGAAGTCTTCTGTAACGTCCTTGTATCAAAAATCACTCCTACCCACAAAAACAGGTCGAGAAAAGCACAGCGCGCTAGTCCCGACGTGCAGCTAAGCTCCGCTCTTTCCTTACCTTGCGTTTCTTCTTTTCCCCCCCGAACCCTTTCCAAAGCTATCTTAGCAGATGAGGGTGAGGCTTCCCCCTTTACACAGTACTGCTTGCGAGGTTTAGGGCAGTTGTCACCCGCTTCTTCAAAGCCTTGGCTGTGGAGAAAATGCAGAAGTAAAGCAGATCCCAAACCACAACGTGGTATTTTGGGATGCAAAAAGATGCATCAAGACAAGASTTTTGAAATTTATAAATCAAATGTGAATATTTGCTTTAAAAAAAAAAAAAAGGCTTTTGTTCAGAGTTAAATCTAGATTATGTTCTGGAGGCATTTCACTCCAATTTGAAAAGCAGTGTAGTGTACCAGGCACGTAATTTGCTTTACATATAGCATCTTCCCACATATGAATAGTTAGCATATATATTAATTAGGCATAAAGTTACTRCAAGCTATTCCTTTATTTGCAATTCTGAAACCAAGAGGAATTTGATTCAAATTTGGTCAGAGCATCATAAAGTAAGATTAAACCTTCCACACACAGGTTTTTAAGCACCAGCATTACAACACCCAGGAGAAACATACAGATTCTCGCACCCTATTGCAACATCTCCCAAAATACCTGCTTTGTGAATGCTCCCTGTTCTCCAGGGGACCTCTCTCGAGTTAGAAACACATATAACATACACGTATCACTGCATTTTTCACCCCGCATCCTCCTTCAGGAACGAGGACAATTCGGGGYGATTTTTAGCTACAAAAATCTCATCGCCCAGCAAGCAAAGATTTTGCCCACATGGTTAAAATGCATCAGAGTTGCAAGCAACTAAAAACAGGTCTTTGCAGTAGGAAGTATTAAGCAACTTTATAATAGGTAGGTCTAGCAGCCCCACCTATAATAGGCAACAAATGCACCTCCCTGGAACAGATAGCATTTAGATGGCTGGTGGAGTAGGAAAACAGCACCTGGCAATATTTTAAGATTTCTAGTTAGTGGAACACACAAAACAGTTTCCAGTATAAATACTTATCTTTTTYCCCCTCCTTATTAGTGCAAAAGAAGTCTTCTGTAAACTTTGGAGTTTTGAGAACATAAGGGGCTCCTAATGATTTAGGTTGAACACAGATTTAAGCACTAAAATGCTGAAACTCACATGAATTTCTCCATGCGGAACAAAGCGATTTATACCACCTGAACAAAAGGTGCAGTCATCTTTATTATTAGTCCTTTTTTTTCCTACACTGTTTGCACAAAGGCAGGAAAGAAAGTTAATTGTGACACTTCAGAAACATGAAAACCAAGTGCCATTTGACTCCAAAATTAAATACCATAGGAGTTAACCACTTGAAACTAAACCCTGCAGTCAATTGCCATATTCACATAAAACTACGATGCATACCGATGTAAGAAAAGCAAATCAAGAGCAAACAAGCAACACTAGTTTTCAGCATTATTTAACTCTAACGAGCTAGAATTCACAGCCTTCAGTGTGCTTTAGGAAGGTATACAATTTTTAATCATCACARCAGGATATACTATGAAGTAGCATTTACAAGAAACACACATTGCTGATATTTAAATTGTTCCCAATTGAACCCATAGATTTATGCCGGCATAAATAGTAATAACAGGGCAAAAGTAAACCATAAAACTGCGTCACGTTAATTTTGTGCTATTCCTGATCTCTACACTTCAGTTAAGGAGTGTGACACAGCCGCGGCGCTGCCTGGAGAGGTTTCACCAAGCAATGATGCAGGATTGGAAAGGTCCTTCAGACCCCTGTTTCTCCTAGAMGATCAAGTATTTCCATTGCTTCACTAACCTTCAAAAGAGGTTCTCATAAAAAGACCAGACAGCAAGCATTTGATCAGAAAGTGAAGTCTTTCTCATCCACACAGAGCAATTAAAATAGAAGTTGACCATGCATTTGCATTTTAATAAAAATAYACTTCCAATAGCAGAGTGCAGAATTACTGCTTTTCCTGACCCTTTCTAAAGAGAGGAAAAAAATAAGAAAAAAGGCAGCATTTTTAAAAGGCACCTCAAGTGTATAGGGTAATGCTTTTATGYCACCCCTGTGAGGAAACAAGAGAGCTGCAAACCGTAGAACGAGCTCTGATGTTCCAGGCTCGTCCAGATACTTCTCGGGACACTGCCCCAGCAGCGACGCATCCATCTTCCCTTCCTTGCCCTGCTCACTCCTTGTGTCTCCTGGGCAGGCACAAGCCATCTAGTTCCTAAAGTTACACGGTACAGTACTTCAAACTATCACTGTAGTGATGAAATACACAATTCATAAAAAAAAAAAAAAGAAAAAAAAAAAGAAATAAGGAATGCATCCCATGCACCTTACCACTCGGTTCCCTATAGGATTGACACCAGAGAAAGCACTTGGGTGAAAATAGGTGCAGTGAGCAAGGCTGCTGCCAAAGCACAGCAGTGAGCTCCACCTGCACCACTAGCTTTAACYCCCAAATTATCTAAAAGAAACCAAAGATTTTCAAGAACTAGAAAYGATGAAAAGCAGCAAGAACATAACACAGAGAAGTATAAACACTCCTCACCTTCACAGATCTTCTMATTTAAAATTAAAGAAGTAAATGTGATACAACTTAACTACCGAGAGTTGAATAACTTGTGGTGGGCAGGAAGGAGAGAAGGTAATCACAAAATATGAAAATATGAATAGCRAAAAAAAGGAGTGACTAGCTCAGCCTCATCAAGCAGGAAACATGAAAAAGACGACAGAAGAGAGAATGAACGTAGAGGTGGATGAGGACTTAAAGTATGAAATATGTCAAATGGTATTTTACTCACACACTGAACTCTTCTGTGCAATTCACATGAACAAGGAGCTTCACAGCTACCAACTTCAAACAAGGCCGGAGCGCARGTAACTGGCATCATGGTCCCTGCGCCTGCGTGACAGAGCTGCTGCAGCTGCACATCTGAAGTGGTACTAATAGTTATTTCTAAATGCCAGAAAGCTGGACAACCACAGCTGCTTCCGACTGAAAGCTGTGGAAACTGGGAGTTTTAAGTGTGGGACACTGGGAGTTTTAAGCCACCGCAACACAAGTCACCCAAGTCATTCCTGCATAAGGGAGCTCCAGATTCAAACCCACTCATCCCACTTCCAATAGACCATTCCTTCGGTACTGGAAAATCCTCAGGAGAAAAAGGACCAGGACCTCCGACAGGAACCAAGAGTGTCTCTTCCCTCAGCATCCTTTTCCTGTAGTGTTCTGGACATTGAGATTTCCGCTGAGCTCAGAAAGTCTGTGCCCCTTACCCTGCTGTGACACTCTGCCTTGCCCAGGTCGCATGCACAGTTATGTAGCTGCCTCCTTACTGGTACCGCCGTACACACACAGGGCAACTTTCACAGGCAGGACAAGTCAAGGACCCCGCAAAGCTGTAAACAGAGTGAAATTAGCTTTAAAAGCTTAAGAAAGTACCTACACTGAATGATTTGCTTCACTAGGCATTTACATTTGACTCCAACTTGCATGCTATTAAATCACTCTGGGACAGAAGAAAAGCATGAGCTTTATAACCCAGCGTTGCTGGCCGCCACTCTGGGGGCAGAGGTGGCAGCTCCGAGAAACAGGGCTGAGCTTTCACTGCAGGGGCCGAGATCTGCTTTTAACCATGAAAAGTCAAGGAAGGCTGACTGCAGCAAACACCTTTAATATGAATACAAAATTCACAAAGGATATACATTCAGGGGAACGTAAATGAACTCTTACAAGATACTCTGACAGATCAAGACAGATCAAGAAAAAATAAAGATGGCTCTGTCAGACCATGAATTTAATGAGGAATGATTAAAAACATTTGATTTACAGTTACATTATAGTTGTGTTAAGCACTGGAAACTTGAAGGATGTCAGCTGAAAGGCATTTGAACATACAGTACATAAATCATACAATCCACACAGTTGTAAATAACATGTTGGAAGTATTTCATTTTTCTTAACAGAACACAAAGCAATTTAACATGTGCAAATGAGGACTCCAATATAATGAATTTAAAATGTCTATGATAAAATTGACATATAGAACTTTACATTTAATAAGGACTACACTACTGATGGAGAAATTAAAAATATATATATATCTCCTCCATGTTACCCCTGTCATTGAAGTATGCTTTTCAATCAAAAAGAAAAATCATACTGGCCCTTTTTCTGCTCTCAAAATTTTATCTGTCCACAAAGATTAACTAAAGCTTTAACTTGCTCTAAGTGTACAAAGAAACATAGCATATACAGCCTCCTTCCCCTTGCTGGGAACTGGCAAACCATCATGTTGAAAGGGTTCTTGGATTATGTACACTGGTTGAAAACATTATCTTATAAAAAGGCACATACTTGTGATTTAAGGCTAGTACGGTATTTGTTTTATACAGAAAGTAAAGTTTAAAATGAAATTAGTAAATCATATGGTTGGCCTCATTCAGCAAACCATTTGGTGCAAAGCTAAACCATGTGCTTAGAAGCCTCAGACTGACAGTGATTCTTGCTTTAGTGTTTTTCTTTTCCTTTTTTTCATCTATAATGGAAAGGTAAACCGTTTTAAAAAGCATTTGCTGCAACTCCACTAGTCAATGTGCCATCTGCCACACCTGTTGCCTTTATGCAGGTACTGCACAAAGGCCTTATGTTATTAATCTGCAAAATAGTCTTTTAACTCTTTCCTTTTAAAAAGACACATGAAAATTATTAAAGATGTTTTCTCTATTCATATATAAAATATCAGATGTTGGTACAAATCATGTAAACCACCATTTGGAAATATTTTGACTGGTCACCGTGATGACCAGTAATCACAAACATAATTTGTCAGTGCAAATCTGTAATAGTTTTCTTTCCCCTCCCTCCCTCCCTCATCCCAACTACAGAAATAACCACCAACCTTTACATACAAAAGGAGTGCTCTACATTTGAAATGACAGAAATCACATTTGGTTAAATCCACCCACTTTCCCACCAAATTCAGTTTTACAGTATTATAAAAGGGGGAGAAAAAATTAAAGCTGTCTGTGCAAGAATCACTACAACAGTCCTTTAACCCCAAACCTTAATTCTTATTAGATTTACTGATTTTTTCTGTTAACATTGGGTCCTCTTCTCCATCTGGTTACTGTTCTTCAAGCCAGGATGGAGCATCTGCCCCAGGAGTTTTCAATTTGATGTGGAACTGTTTAAGTGTCTGTTCGAGCTGCTTCTGATTCCCGGCAAAGTAGGCTGCGATGGCATTGTGGAACAGAACCAGCTGATTGTGCAACACCTTAACCTGCAGGCAAGCACAGAGACACGTGAGGCAGAAGAGGCCGATACCAGCCGTGCTGCACGTTAGCTACAACAGAACCACAGGCTGCATCGGTTCGAGACGCTAAGGCTTCACACAGTTGGTTTATACCTGTTTGGAAACTTCAGGCACACACAAAATTCTGTAAATTAAAATGATTCCTAGTTGTTAAATATTAAACAATGGTAGTTTTTAAGTGTTACCAAGTATCAAAATCAGAAGTGCCGCCCTTTCTTGCAGCTGGGCACCAAACCTCCATTCACTGCACACACTGGTGGGTCAAATCAGCTTCCCCAGGACGGCACAGAGGGCGAGCGCGTTATCTGAGCATGCAGGCCCTTGGTTTGCCCCCGCAGAGAGCTGCCCTTTCCCAGCGTTTGCTCAGTGTCAGGAAGGGGGGTTCAGCCCCGGCGACYGGACTCACTCTCAGGGAGCGCGTGCCGGCGGCAGGGCCGGCGATGGCCGCCTCCGGCTCCCCCTCTCACTGGGGCTTCCCGCCACGCCGTGAGGCAGAGGCGCCTCCGGCCTGGGCTGGCCTGCGCGCCCCGCTGACCGGCCCTGTTCAAAGCGGGATTCAGGCTACCTGCTCCTCTAACACATGCCACTCAGTACAGGGGTACTTGGCCTTCGTTGAGGAACTCAAAGAAGTCTTTGAAATCGGATTTACAGCCTGCCTAGTTAGGTTTTATCCCCCTCCTTTGATGGGCGATAAGCACTACATAGCTGAGAAGGGACTCATACTGGACATGCTTTTGACAGCACACAAGTGTAATATACTTTTCTTTGACGCATTTCCCAATTAGCCTCCAAATAACTTCATAGGAATCCAACTCTAGCACCGAACAAAAATGAAAACCGGGCAAGAGCAGCAGCACAGATTTCTGAAAACATGTGTCCCATGCTTAACTTCATAAACATGTCTTAAGTTATGAGACTTTTAAATGAGAACAGAATCCCACAGTATAATGAATGGGGAACTCCAAGCACACAGAGGTTCTCACGTGTACACATTATGGATGTATTTGTACATAAAGAAGCTTTAGCACTAAGAACTCCAATCTGTTTTTATGAGTAGCCAATGATTTGTTTACTGAATGCTCATCTTATGAATTTTTTCCTATAAAATAACAACTTAACACACTTTCGCATCCTGCTGAAGTGATAAGCTCTCTTTGGTGACTCACTTCTAGTCTAAGTTGTTTTGACAATTTGAAATCTAGTACTACCATGTTTTCTCCTCTAATATTTCATTTAATATAATTTAACACATACCAAAAGAATAGGCCTCCTACCACCCATCCCTAATTAAAACCTGAAAAATGGCAGGTTCTTCAACTAGAAGACTTTCTAAGACAAAAGTCCTCATGAAGCAAAAGGTGAGCAGTGCTAGAAAGCAGTCTAGAGTGCACATCGTATCTTGATATTGAAATCAGACAATGAAAAACAGACATTTTAACATTTAGGAGAAAAATGTACAATAGTTTAGAATGTAACTAAATATGTTTATTCACAGTTCAGGGTAGATTCTCAGTCATGAAAGATGCCTTATTCTCACTTTGTATGAATACATGTGAATATGTATTTATATAAAGTTAATTATATATAAATGTGTGTTATCCCAAAGGTTGTACCAGGTCATTCAAGCAAAAATGACAGTGCAAGAGGAAGGACTTGCTTTTAAAAATGTAAAGCACAAGAAAAGCAGAACTACTTTTCAGGTAACTCCTTTCATCAGATATCAACAATATTTCAGACAGCTCAAGACAGGACTTCTACACAGATGTACACTCCCTATTTTAGTGTATTTTAAAAATATTAAAAATTATTCATATTTCTTATAGGAAGATATAGCAAGATTAATTAAATCACCCTCACAACTTTAGTTCATCAATTTGCAACCAAATTTGCTATTAGGACAGCTTTTCAAAGTAAAGTTCTGTGATTTTCTCAGAAGTCTTCTGTAAATTTTATAAATTCCCTCAGTCAAACACGTACATGCTTTGAAAAAAATTCATACGATTTGCTCCAAAACTGTTTTGTTTTAAATTACTACATTTTATAAAAATCTATCCCCAAGCGCTGCATAGATTCAAGATACTACTTCTGTCCTCCTCCTTCAAGGACCATTTTCCTCAGTGAATCCCAGAAGCAAGTGCGGGACCTTCTTATTCTGAGCTTCAGACAATTTTAAGATTAAATTTCCCATTAAGACTACTTAACCTGTCTGACATTGTACTAAGAGAAATGAGAAATCCTACTTAAGCTTCTCCTATGAGCTCTGCTATGAGAAGCAGGCAGCTAAAAGATGAGAAGGGAGAAGCAACAACAACTCAAATCACATGACATCTACTGCAAAATAAAAGCAGTGATCGCAGCTAGAAATAGGATTACAAATATTCACTAAAAGCCAACTTCCTAGCTAACCAGTTTTCCTGTCAAAAAAATCTTATCCTTGCCTGCTTCYGTATCCAGCCATCGATTCCTACTTCTACACTACGTTTCACCTTAGACTTGTGGTGGCAAAACAGGCAGTTAGGCAGTCGGCTGGATCAGGGAACAGATCTAGATTAAAACCAACCTGACAACAACATATTTGCTTTAACCTGGATCAGTTCCCTGATCTGATTCTCTGCACAGCTGCAAAAACACTTTTGCAAACACAATGGAGAAGGCAGTGTGAGGGAAGGCACACCGTAGAGGAAAAGACATCCCCTCCAACACATACATTTTTTTCCCCCTTACCAAACTAAGTCTCTTAACATCACCGTCAGACTGGCAGTAKAAGACAGAACTGTGCTGAGCTGTAGCACCTAATCCAATATATGAGTATTTGAAGATGCACCTTGCACTAGAAAAATACTCAAGCTACATTGCTAAAATGCATGTTCCAATGGATGAGTAACATGCCTATCAAAACAAGTCCCCACATTTCTCGTAGCTGACCATAATTCAAAAATACTGGACCTTACTATTGGACTAAATGTACCTATTTGCTCTCCCTGGTGAAGTGAGGAACCACTCCATAATTGTCTTGGCAAACTTGGTCTAATAAAACCAGACTCTGTAAATAAACAATAGAACTACACATGCCCTGAAGAGTTAAGTTTCATACACAGAAGATATTGTAGGTTGGCTCTAAGTTTTCAAGTTTCTTCTGGATATTCTAAGATGATCTCTATGCACACTGTCTTCCCTATCCCCACACATGGTATTTTCTGCAAAATTAGGTACAGAAATTAAGTGCATGCTTCCTTGAATTCTTCATATTCAGCATAGACTACTTCAGTGCTAGCACTAAAAGGACTGCTTCCATCTTCTTCCTGGCAACCTGTACCTCCTCACAGCTATCACAAATCTTTCCTCCAGCAATTTTTGTTTGAAGTTACCTGATGTAGTTGCCCTATCTGCATTTCCATTAGATTTACAAAGTTAGATAATGCTCAAAGCAAGCATTTGAACAACAAACTCCTGAGGTACAACTCATAAGTATATGAAATAATACAGAATACCTGACATTTCTCAAGGGCATAAATGAGCAACGGCTTTCTTTTGCATTTCTTTTGCATGTGATGCATTAAGAAGGCATTTTCAGTTATTTTTTTTTCCAGTGGTAGAAATCTTGAAGCTAAAAGCAGGCCACTATCTTTACAGAGGGAAGAAAAAAAATAAAGAACTTGTAACTATTTATAAACTACAGCTTCTGATTGCAGCGCTTCTCAGACTTGCTGTCCAACACCACATCCATCCTCTGGAGAACTCGGCCAGCTGAAGACAGCACCAACACAGCCCGGCAGCATCCAACAGCACTGCACAACAGAAGCAATATGAGCCCAAATCAAATTAAAAGCTCAGAGCTGGCCCATTTCTAAGGATATCCTCTCTATTTCCCTGCACCTTCACTCTTCCTAGAACTAAAACAACACTATGGCTTTGCATGTCATGCTTAGAGTTCTTCTATAATAAACGTCAGCAATTCAGCATTTGTTTCAAAATTAAACATTACAGAGAAAGGAAACRGGATCCTGGGTACCTTGGTTTCTCAGAGAAACTTTCAGCCGCAGCTCCACTGTACCACTGTACTGAACTTCCCTGGACAATTAATGAATTGCTAACATGTGAACCCGGCATATCAGACACAGACACRGCAACCACACAACTTTCCCCTCCTCTCAACCTGGGCCTGGATAGCTTGTGGCACTGTATGACATATACAGCAAGATAGACATAAAGCACACAAGCCAGTTAAACTGGATTTATAGTTCCTTTGCAGTKACAGACAGAACACACCTCCCAGGCTTCCCCACTCTCCTCAGCTGCCATGGTTCACCAAATATAGGGCAATACTTTTGAGAGGAAACACACTGGAGTACACCCAGTRGAGCTAAATTTACTAGAAACATGTAGCATTCTTGATCCTGTTTTGACATTAATTCAACAAATACCATACTAGTCCCTGTATCAATATATAAAAGTCTAAGCCCAGAGGGCTTACTGGTAGTCACAATTTTCTTCTGTAGAGGRTAACATTTTCTTACCTAAAAAGGCTTTGCAAGGGAGATTCAGCACAAGCATTAGTCCCTGTCTGGATTCAGCACTGTAGCAACAYGCATCAATATAGCTGGTGCTCAGAGATCGATGAGTCTAAGGAYAGCCTAATTTGAGTATGTTAAGGCCCAGCTTTGCTTGACACAGCTACCCCCATACTGTCCTTTGCGTTGCCTGCAACAAGCCTGCAACAATACGGCTTTTCCAACAGTGGAAAGCAGGCTACAAAGGTGGTCTTGAATCACTTGGCAAAACATTATTTTGTCAATGCAATCTTTATTTTCATCTCCTTTACACGGCACCACCRCACATTTGTTCCTTGGGATGGACACACACACACACTAGTACCTGTTACCATGCAGCATATCTAGGTGAAACATCCTCCTYGGGATTACTGCAATATCTCATTAGTGACACTAAAATCGTCCTTGCCCTGGGAGTGCAGCACATGTTCGCTCTGGTTTAAGCACCACCTGAACAGCACCCTGCTCCAGGAACTGACATGCCTGGGACCCCTCTGTTCACCCTGCCTTACCCACTGTGCCTTCTCTCCCCCAAGTTAGGCACACGCTGCATTTACCAAGTCTAAATTTTGATGGGTCACAGCAATTGTTATGATAAAAAGTAGAACAACCGACAATATGAAGTCTAACTGAAACAAACACACGGTAATTATCTTCTAAAATATATATAAAAAAATCCATCTGCCTTAAGGCCATCACATACTTTTTGTATGCATGTCAAATTCAAGGTAATAAATAGAAACACAACTTAATGTTTCCTAACTTATCTAAATTTAATTAAAAAATAGAAAAAGCTTTTGTGAAGCAAGCCGTAAATAAAATGTTTTCACTTCAAGACCTTAGTATTTGCATAGATGAAGTTGAACAGTTTGCAATACAAGTAGAGCAAGTGCTCGCTCTGACTGGTTTAAACTTAAGGATCGGAATTCCAGCACAAATATAAGTTGGAATGATCCAGCATTTTCTTTCAACATAGGAAACTGCATTGGTAACAAATAATGTATTAAAAGARGAAAAAAAATGAGAAGCTCAAAAGCAGAGACCGTCACTATACCTGTTTTTACCCTAACATATTTTAAAACTCAGTTCTTATGATTCATCAGCTTAAAAATAGGTATTGGTATTTAGATCACATTTCACTTCAAGAAAATGACTTAAGATGTATTTTTTCATTTGCAAATTAATGGGCTTGAAATTCAACAAGAACAATAAATGAACAAGCAAATGAAATTCAGGGAATACCAGTTTATAAATTAACTGATGATCTGAATCATCAATTCAATGAGCTAAATGCTATRTGGTCTCAGAGCCCCAGTCCCAATGCAAATATCTATATAAAGTAGCAGTGCTCAGTAACTACGGGGTTTCAGTGTTTATTATTTGGGAAATGCAAGTGCATTGAAAGTATTTCTCCACACACACACATCTCTGGTAGATTTCTTACCTCTACTGCATCTTTACTCTAAGTTGCTGATGCAACTGACTATGATTATATTATGAATGCAGAATATTCATTTTTTTATTGATTTACTTTGTCCCTATATTTTTCCCTTAAAGTAGAAAAGGCTTTCAGAGGAAGCATRGTTTGCTACTGCTGTTGCTTTGGGGTCTAGATCCTATTCCCTAATAATGTTACCTACTCACAGGTCTTACAACAGGTCAATCAATTCATGACCAAAGTGTTAATCCAYTGCTAGACATGGACAAACTGATAAACTACTAAGCTAGTCTCTACAGAAAGTTAACAATATTTTCTGAACACAAAGCAAATACAGTCAGAAGGATTATCAACGTTTCACATGCTAAGAATATGAACCATGTTCATGTCTTGACCACAATTTTTGTGCTTARGGAGAAACAATATAGAAAGACATATTTATCAACAAAAGTACAGTTTAAACACACATTCTGCATGATAATTTTGTTTTCTAACAGACAAAGCAAAAAGACAAAATCATTGATAAACGGGATACAGAAAAAGGCGTAGTCAGGAGGGAGGTGTTTAGAAAACAAACTCTCCCCATTCCACAATCAAGTATAAAAAACGCAGCTTACATAATTGTCAATCACACAGCTGTAGTGTTGACTACAGAAAGCTGTATCTCTCAATGAAGGTTATTTTATTTTGGAGGTTTCATTTCGAAGAAGCATCTTCTCTTTTCTTCTCATTCACTTCCTTTGTACATAYTAGCTGTGGCAATGTTGCCAAACATGTCAGTGTTACTCAGTATTGAATCAGCAGTTATGACTCAATTAATTGATGATTAAGTGTGATAAACTGCTGCGATGATGCTTTTCCACACTTGAACCCTCCCATATTACCAAGAAACTTACCTCCATCATATGTTTGCCTTTTGCAGCAGCTTAATGGGTGACTTTTGAAATTTCCTGTTCTAAAAGTTTCTCCTCCAGTGATATATCAAAAACTCAGAAAAGTTACTTGACTTTCTTTGCTTTCTCTACTTTTAAATTAAAATATATTTTAGGATCCAGTATATAAGCTACTCCTATCAAGTCAGGAACTAACAACACAATTCCTTAGCACAACATTAGAAGTTGTAGCTTACCTTATTTTCCTCCAAAAATTTCAGTTTGATTGATACGTCATTACGCATTTTGTCGTATTTCTCTTTATGCACTTGAAACAGCTGTTGTGATTGCTCAATCTTTGGCAGAGTGTTTGCATCACGAGGGCCAAGATTCAGCTCTTCGAGGTCTGTCCGATAAGCATCGTATTCAATCCTGAAAAGACAAAAAAAAGAAAATAAAGGAAAAACAGTCGAAAGACAGAGCGTCTCAAAACAGACCTCATGTACAGGGCCAATAAAAATTCAAGATGAACAAAACAGTCACATAGGTGGAACAAAAACACTATATCTTTCTCCTCCCATCCACCAAGAAAAATACCCATACATAAATTGTATAAAGCTGCCTCAGCATTATCTTCCCCTCTTAATCCCATCTCAGCCATTGGCTCCCACTCCTGCTTTATCCTGGCTTCAGAGAGCAAGAGTTTTTCCTTYGCCATCTGTGTTTATTAAGTCAGAGAAAACTCTCTATTTTTACGCCTGTTCAATCAGGTCAATAAGGAGATGATGGCAAGAGCAAGGCAAGCTCCAAGGGAAGAGTGTCTCCTYGCTGCAAGAGCGAGCAACTGCTCAACCACCAATTTCCATCCCAAGGCTCCCGCTACACGTGCTAGGCTGCTCCACAAATAGTTGTGGGATAACCTTGCTGCCCTGCCACCGGCAGAAAGATGTGGTGTTTACACTTGACTGCAAGCCTAGCTTAGGGAGGGAGCGAAGCCAGATACTCTAGATTGACACCGCCACTAAAGGAGACAGAGAGAAGACACAGGTCTAAGTGTTCCAGCCTTAGAACTGGTAAGAACTAAGAGAGCACTACCAAAGACATGTATTGTACCTTGAGTTAAGACCAAGCAAAAATTATTTAATTTACTCCTTGTTCTCTCTGCCACCAAAACCCAAGGAAATCAGAAGCCAAAGAGAAGCAAATACGAAAGTATAAGTAATTCTGTCCTCAAACACGGCCAGCAAAAATGAAAATGAAATTACGTTAATGCCTCTTGCCTACAGATACCTGACATCATTCTAATTGATCTATATAGCCCTCACATCCTACCATTAGGGAAAAAAATAAAATAGGCTTCATTGATAAAACAATTCAATCTAATATAGAAGGTCATTTCAATATGAACCAGTCACATCTGCTGTTTCCAGGAGGAGTGAGGGAAATCAAATTTTTCCCTCCATTACACGGAAATAAATCTTCATTTTATATTTTCTAAAATACTTAAGTCATTTCCAGTCTTACTCTCAAATAGCTTTTAAAGAAAACATTTCTAGTTGCTACCTACCAAAAAACATACAGAGCGTATTCAAGTGGGAGAAGTGCCTAAGGAATGATGGTAAAGATGATATTGCTGAATTCAGCACTCGTACCTTCTACTTCCCAGTATTACGTACAAGTCTAGTGAACTCTGAAACCTTGCCGGATATTAATGTATTTTTATTACTTAAGGAAAAAAAGGCAAGAAGATGAAACAGTGAGACAGAAATACAATGACAGCCTCGAACAGCGTTTCCTCAGAGCAGCTCATGCTGCTTTGCACTTGGTCGAGCAAAGCACCACTCGCCAGCCAGGGATCACTGCAGGGTTGTGGGAGTCCTGGCCAAATCCTCACTCTTCCTCCCGTACATCTCTGCAGTTTGAAAGCAAAGGAGGCTGCCCTTTCAGCATTCGACAAACCAAATTAAAATATAAATAGTAGTAAGAGAGCCATTTGGATCATAAGGTGGAATAGGCAAAATGACTAAGTGAARAGCCTTTATATTCCATTCCAGATTGAAAAGGCAAGGTACATGTTTCTTATACTGGAAGCCAAAAGAACCTATTTCAAGGGGGAAGAAGGGTGCAACTCAGAAGGACTGGCAACAACTCTCCAGAGATGCACTTTGCATGCATTCCCAATGGACCAGGTGGAAAAAGTGTACTGACTTGGCAGCTTTGAGAGGCATTTGTACATTAAAGCAATACCTTAYGGCCTGGTAAATTTTGCCTTTCCACCACGTATCAAAATATCAAGACAACAGCTTAAGAGTCATTTGCTTACAAATGAAGCGCTATAATAAAAACAGAACAAAAACCATAGAGGAGAACAACACAAGTCACTTGCATCTTTTGGTCTAAAAAAAAAGAATTAAGAAACTATCCTTTGGGAAAATTATGACAAAATTCGTATACAATTAAAAGGGACTGAATGTCAGAATGGAAGCAGTAACAAAAAGGATTTCAAGTCTAAACATAAGTAGGAGCGAACCTGGTTTAGGAACACTTTGCATAAATCCTGACTAAAATATTCTTCTCCAGGACACTCAACCCATACAAGATACTCTTCAGTCACTAGAAAACTTATTTTTGGTCCTCCTTGGCACAAACTAGATCTGCAACTTCTACATAAAAAACAAAGTGCACGGATTAGTATTTTATACAGAGACAGCTTCACTTATTACAATATTGCTAGGTAAAAGGCTTCCTTGCACTGCTTTTTTTTTTTTTTTTTTTTTAGCAAGCAAAAGGGAAAAAAAGAGACAAACCTAAAAAGCTACCAAGTAAGATCAAGTCTACAATGCAAAACCTAAAAAACATTTTCAAAGCACATGGAATGAGACAGTTAACTGTAAATCATTATTATGTGAAGTCTGCATTTTTTCCACAGGGATTTTATCAAGCTATTAGCTATTCAAAAACAAGGAAAAAATGAAAAAAGGGTAACCTTTCATTTCTTGTAGATGAGCATGTAAAAAAAATAGCTAGAGACAGAATAGCTACCTGGCACTTTCATATTGTTTCACAGTCAATAACGTGTCCTCAATTGTTTTATTCACCAATGTATTCACACTGGCAATAAAGAAGTTAATAGCCCCAAGAAGAGTTTCTCCATTTTTAGCTAGAAGTTTCTGAGTATCTGCATTGTAGCCAAACTCCTCCTATAAACAAAAAAAGCAAAGGAAAAAAGAAAACAGAACAAAAACTGTAGATCATTCCAAATCATAACATTCACAGAAACTATATAAAAACACAYGACAACACAGACAAAGTTTTGTCACTTCTGCATAAACTATGACTTGAGCTATCATGACATAAGCTATCACATAAGCTATCACAGCTATGATTCAATAGATAAAACTTACATGTAATATTCAGGTCACAGCTTRTGAATTCCCCTTAGTATCACTAAAACATGGCTTCCAATTTTTATGCTACTGCACTATTAAAGCCTGTTGTTTTTTGAGCCATTTTAGCCTCAACTGAAAAACCTGAATTTCATTGGAAAGCAAGTGCTAGTCAWATCTTTACATTGTGATTCAGTACGCTTTTTACTCGCTGTCTCCCATGTGGTTGTCTAGGTAATGCTCTAATCCCAACAAAGACACTGTCACATTAAATACAGTAGTAAAATTAAACTCACAAGGGCAAACAGTATTAATTAGTTAGCATGTTTTACTCTTGCTTTCTGCCTAAGAGCAATGCGCGCCCCCCAAAAAAACCCCTCACACACACGCAATCTGTCACAGTTTAAAGCAACTGAAAAGCAGAGTAATCTAATTAATAGCAAATAAAACAAGCATGATAACAAGCATGATAGATCAACCATAAATTTGCAAAAGCAAAATGATTCCCACCATTTCCAAGGCACTTCAATCACATTTGGATATTTGTTCATGCATTTTTCTTCTTCAAAAAGAGTATAAGCACTGACCAAGGCAGAAGAGATTCTTAATGCATAGATGCCAAATGAACATTATTATTTTATGTCGTCCATATGACATCTTCACATTCCACAGATGGAGTTTTTATTGAAAAAGTTACAATTTGCGGTTGTAAAACACACAAGTCCTATCTGGAACTTGGACTTTTTAGGCTTGCACACTGCCAACAACTGACTCAGAAGTGCCGTATTCTCCCTCTTTCCTTTCATCTATCGAGAACATAAACACCAAAGCCAAATGATGTTTCTTGTTAACATTAATTCCTTCATGAGGTTAAGATTAGTGGGCAATGGTAAGGACTGAGGCCTCTAGGAAAAAAAAGAGGTGCAGAGGAAACAGAAGCAGTTTGGGGGAGAGGAAAAATGGAAGAAAACTTGCTGCAACTCTTCATGAGTAATTCACTGCTCAGACATTCCCGCAGCTTCCTTGGTGCTAAACAGCTGCTTGGGACAAAAAATGGGCAGCCTCATCACTGTGGATCCTGCTAAAATCCAAACAGTGGGTTAGACTTCAGCTGGGCTGGCTCTCTGGGACAGCCTACTTACTCTAGGGTAACTCTATCGTGACAGTGCAATAACACAAGTGCTAGAAGCGGGAGGCAACAGCAGCAGCCGGAATAGCCTTCTCAGCAGCTTTCAGCCACACATTTCCCAGCTCCTTTCCCTCCTGTAGGGAAGATGCCATTAATTTTCCAGCCACTTCAGTGACCCAGATCAGCGCAGCCCCAAGACAGCAGCAGGGCTGCAGCAGCCCTCAGCTCATGTAAACCAGTGTGCCCAGTCTGTGAGCAGAGCTGAGACGCAGGAGCCACCAAAACTYTCTTTACTACTCTATACAAAGCCACAAAGAACAGTGGACCTCTAATTCTGTCCACGTCCTCTGTGTGCACCTCTTCTGAAAAACAGAGGAAGTCCCCTCTGARTCAAGAGCTTACATTGGGTTTGCAGTCTATGCACACGTCACATAAAATGGGAATTCATCTGTCTGTATAATTAGAGCCACATGAGCCTGGAACCAGGAGGTGTCTTGGTATCCAAAAGAAAATGAGCAAAATGAGCAAAAAAGTATACCTAAGCAACAACTCTTTAAGATCGCATTTTGTTAACATACCTAAAATAAAGAATATTATCTTTAAATACTGAGCTTTGTAGCTTTTTTGTTTTGCACTTATATACATTATCCAGCTCAATATGAAGACAAGCTTTCCAGGTATTACTTGTGCACAAGTATGAGAGGCAACAACGCTATCCAGACATTCAAGAACAGGCCAAGAGATAGCCAGCAACACAGCACAGATCAAACAAAGGGAAAACACAAAGGAAAAAGAGACAAACATCAGGCAAGTCTCCAAGAGGCAAAGGTTAGATAACTTTTATTACAGCAGCAGAAACCTTTATTTAATTTCGTGAACAGCCCCATTCAATAATCTACACAAGAGATGAATGACTGAAACAGATTCCAAGGTGCTGATAGAAGCTAGAGAAACAGTATTCCCACTAGCAGTTACAAGCTATTCATGGAAAAGCATTCCTTAAAACAGGAGAAGGATGCCAGATTTAATCCCAGTTTCAGAAAAAAAAACCACCCAGCTTCAGCACATACTTCACAACAGTCAGTAAATCTTACCACAAACTATATGCCCTGTTAYTTGTGTCAAGAGTACACTGATTACTAAAAAAACTTCCAGTCCTTTTAGCTGGTGATTTAATTGCTCAGCTGCTAGAAGTGCTACATTTTCCACTGATTTCCATCTGTCAGACTGAAATATTAAAGACTTCCATATTCCACTGCAGGAGCTGGAAATCATTCCAACTATCTAACAGTTAAAGTCAGTCTGGGCAAGCATTATCCCCAGTCCCTCCCAAAAGCTCACTGGGAATAGGTAACCAGGAGAGAGAAGAAAAAAGAAAAAGAGGAATGAAGAGCTAGAAATTCAAAAATTAGTAAAAGGTTATTTCTTTTTAAATTAGTCCAAAGGTTATTTGGACTGTTTCTGCAACTATGATTTTGCAAGTCTTCAGCGTCTTCGCAGTTTTTGCTAGCATTCAGTAGCAGCGAGCTACTTCATCTCTTGAAGTACAGTATGCTCCATGGAGAAGTAAACTAACTACTATCTTCTGTATGCAGTATCTGACTTTTCTTACAGCAGATTTTTATCAGGTACAGCAAAAAGTGCAAGTGTAAAAATACATGAGGGGAGAACTCATAACAACCCAAATGCAGGTATCTAAAGAGCATCTCTCTTGATCACAGCCTCCAAGCGGCATAAAAAGACTGATTAGTTCTACCAGTTGCAAATGTCTGATTTATAAAAGAGACTTGGATACCAATGCTCAACACTTAAATCTACTCTAGAGAAACCTTTTACTCACATTCAGCATGCAGAAATGAAGTAATGGGCCCTACTCTACTTACTCCCAGGCATATTCCCCACAGGCATCCCGTAATTGTCATGAAGTAATGTTCTGGCATGCTCCCGATGGCATTTCATTAAAAGCAAAAGGAATAGCAAAAATGTGTTCCCTATACAAGTGAAAGCTGTGTCACTTCTTGAGTCCAATCTTCAATTAAAGACATATTTAGAAAGAGTTTACAACTATAATAATTTCAACCATTTCCTGTAATGAACTGAATTACATAAACTTAACACAAAGAGCATGTAACATTCAGAAAAATTAGTGGTTAACTAATATATACTCTGAAAAAGTCAATTAGACTTATGTTCATCTCTGCCATTTTATTTATTTTTTTTAACACTATAAAAGTCTTACATGAAGTTCCAATGATTTCAAACTCAGGTCAGCAAACGCATCTCCTAGTTGCCTTTGGGTATGTACCATCTGGAAGAGCTGTGTGGACAAAGTCTGGGCCAGCTTCAAGATATTTTCATATTTTTTTTTGTTATCTCTCAATATGTCTATTTGAGCTTCTAGTTCCAGATCAACTGTCCTTGAGCCACGACCCAGTTTTTCRGAGATGATCTGTCGTGTACACTGAAAAAAAAAAGTTAACTCTGAAGACTCAAATACATCCAGGACAGCACAGCATACACCCATTTTCAGCTTCAAGGGACATATAATTACACACCATTCTTTCACAATCACCCCTCCCAATATAAGTTTGCACAACAAACTGCAAAAACATCACACTCTTTAGAAGTTTATCAGGACTCAGCAAGAACRGCTGGACAAGTCTCAACTCCTACTAATATGAATATTCAAGTTAGTAAATCAAGAGCATAACTAATTGTTTCTCAAGTGAAAGAACGCTTACCTGTTTCAAGGACTGGTGGATCTCACCAAGTCTGGAGCAATTATTTACCCCACTGCTTTAAAGTTTGTTGCTGAGAGTACTATAAACTCTGCACAAAGCTACTGACTCCATGATCCTTAGGGCTTCGTCTACCAACCATACAGTTCCAGAGCTATAACCCATGTTATTTTATGGCGTTTCCATAAAGAGATCCTAAATATGTCTAGAGTTTTTCCTTTTTTGGGAGGCAAGGGGAGGAACGGGGGGGGAGTGCAGGAGGGCGTATGGGCAGCATGGGGAGTGCGTTCAGCACGGTTAAAGCCTATTAGTAAGTCTTACGGGTAAGTGCATAAAGCTGCCTTGCATTTCTTGTTGTTTGTTCACCCTTGGATAAAATAAAGCCCTTCTGCAGCAGTCGGCTCCATTTCTTCTGTCACAACTCGATTTCTGAACTGATTCATAGCTCATTAGTGTGGTGAACAGCAAAACCTGCTTTTGGTGTAGGCTGTGGGCACTTTCATCTGGCCAATGGCTCTGACGACAACTTGAGATGCTGGCACATCTCGGTTATCCATGAGAGCCTCTCTGGCAGAGATCTGAGCCCAGCTTAGCTCCCCAGCTAAGCAGCAGATGCAGGGCACAGCCTCAGAGTTTTGCTCTGTAAAGCAGGAACCATTTACTGATGTACTAAGTTACTCCAAGTCAATCTGTGGTCCCACAAGGTGAAAGACAATTAAAGATGAAGATGCGCTGGGGAAAATGGAATTTACAAGAATATTAATTTAACTGTTGAGGTAGCAACTGCTCTGAAGAGACTGAATCGAGGTGCAAATTTTCAATTTTAACAGATGAAGTGAAACCAAACCTCATTTTAAAAAAATCACATCCCCAAAACACATTACAGCAGCACTAGATTTTTTCCAGGGTCATATTGAATAATTCAAGGAATTTGGCTCAATTCAGTCTTGACTTATATCCAAAGGAGATGTACTTCTTTTAACYAGTTAGAATTTTATGTCCTTTCTAAATTTAACTGACAAAAACAAAAGCAACACTGATAGGTGAGAATAATCAGTTACCTGAGAGAATACTTAAGCTTTGTTCAATTGCGCCTAAATACAAGATGTACCTAAATACAAAGTCGAACACACTGCATTTGAACAAAAACAGAGAGAGAAGATGCCCGTGTCTATTTTCACTCTTTCTGGTTCTGAGCATACCAGTACAGATGCACAAGTTGCTGTGCAATGGGCTCTTGCAACTGGATTACAGAAGAACTGGAGGAGGGGCAACCCCTTTTGGGGGAAACCCACAGTTATTAGGAGAAGACATGGGAGAAAATAAAGAGGCAGAATAGTTGCAAAAGCAATAGATAGACTTCAGGGACAAGTCAAAAATAGTCCATTAAGATTCATGGATTGGCTAGAAGGAAGACCAGTTTTAGTTCCCTGTAATTTTCAACTGGACCTAGCAGCTTGAAATAGTAATATGAAGTAAAAGAGCAAGAAAACAAAGCAGTGGCGTCTCACTGAGAGATACTGGACAGACAGGCACAAAATGTCCCAACACTCACTTGACCACTCATTCATAGAGTATGAGTTCTGAATGCAAAAGTCAAAATATGAAGGAGTGATGCCTCCAAAAGGTGGAAAAGCTGGCTGGCATCAATGGGAACACCTGAAACTAGAAAGCTAGAATCAAAAAAAAAAAAGAGTTGATGGGCATACTCAAATCCCTAGAACTTCAATCTGAAGTAGACACACAGGTCATCAAACCTTCAGACAAGTTCGGGCCATATGTCAGGTTTATGGACAAGAATCAGCTCTTTTGCTAAGCYCAGTTTGGGAATTGACATTTCACAGGGCAAGCAGTGATTCCAAATGGTTTCCAGGGAGTAGCCTGGAGAAAAAGGGATAGACAGAGGCAGATCTGTCCTGCCTCACTGTTTGAGGACATATATTCTATGGCACTGAAGCCACGCAATGATGCAAGACTTGTTCTTCACCTGTATTCCCCGTGTAGAGCCAGCACCTCAGAACAAAATGGCACTTTTCCTCCCACACCACCCGAGGAAGATGCACACCCCTCAAGCTCTTACCATGAGCCATGAGATGAGGCTGCAGATGAGTCACATGGTAACAAACAATACCTCCATCATTACCAGAACTCAGAGGTAACAGGAACTCCAAGGAGTAAAAAAAAATCACCTTGCACAAGATTTTTTTTCTGTTTAGTCAGCATCATGAATTTGCACACCAACYGGACCATAGTCCAGAAGAGCTTGGACCAGCAGCTGACAGATCTTCACAGCTGCTACAATATTTAGATCACATAAAAGAAGATATTCTACAAGCAATTCAGTTAGACATAAAGATGCAAGCTCCTTCTGATCCTATCACAGAGAGCGGCATAAACATTTACTAGCGTGCAAGACATCCCTGCCCCATTTCCCACCCTTACTRGGCAAAAAGTCCACACTTGGATTTAAGAATAGGAGCTCTAGGCGTTCAGATTTCTGTTTTGCAAGAGATGATTTTTCCAGATTCTTCATTTCTTTATGGGTTGATGTAGATCCCACTGATACACACCTACCTGTCCACACCTCTGTTTAAGTTTCAGGCACAACAAAAAGCTACTTTTCAAAACTGGTCTTTGTTTAGAACTCCTGATAGTGATCTATTCCCTGACAACTGCTCCTCAGCTTCCTTATGACTTTGARAGTCACTTCTGGCAAATTGGTGTGGTTTGAACATCTTTTGTTTATCATCTTTTCCATTTCACCAAATTCAAATGGATTAACCTCAATGACAATGAGGTGCCACAAAAAAGCAGAACACATGCATATAAAGCAACAATTGCAACAGGAAGAAAAAGGATTCAGCCCACAATAGAATAAAAGTAAAATACTGATTAAGAAGTTTCAGAACTTGAAGGTCTTTTGCTATTTACTCAAAATCTAGTGTATAAGCTGTCAACTAAGTAAGAGTTTTAATAAGAAACATTCCTGTTGAAATCTGTACTTCCTATATGTTGGAGTAGAYAAAACCAACATTCCTTACTTTGTTAAATCAATAATACTTAATACAAACCTCTCATCATGGATTTAAAAAGGCTTACAAAGGTCATTACATTTGATCAGAAAACAAAGCTTTCTGTATACATATTCGTTTATGCTTCCTGCAATAACAGCTTATTTTCTTTCACAAGTATGCTGTAGAATACTTTACAAGCTTGAATTGAAGCAGTAGCAAAYGTTTCTAGATGCACACACGCGCGCACACACACACATATATATATTTATCTGCAAACCTTATAAGTGTTTAGGCTCCACTTTCTCACCAATTCCAACTTCTCCATTGCTGGATTCTTTACTTCATCTGCTAATACAACAGGTCCACTCTTCTGCTGAGTTCTGCCCCCTGTGTCAGACATAGAGCAAACCTTCAAGACCTTGAGGGATTTTTTTGATGTTTAAATCTGTATAGAAAGTTTGTGTAATTGTACATGCAAAAGCAGAAAAGGCTACTAGCAGCAATTAATACAARTATGTAATTAAAAAAAAATCAGGAAACAGACAAGAGTTATTTTCAAATTGATACCAAGTGCAGTGACACACTGAACCTTTCATGCAGCAATGGGCTGAATTACAAGGCTTACCTGAATGCGTGGAGTTTTTACTAATGGACCTTATAAAAAGCTTTTGGGACATGTTTATCATTTAATCTATGCTTTAAAACTCATACAGTCAAACATCCTCTTTGATTTAGCCAATTCAGAAGTCTTTTTACATCCTGTATACCATTAAATGAAAGTGATCAGCATATACAAAGCATTATCAGAGCAGAGCTTGTACAAAAAACTTACAGAAAATTCCTACCCTTTCCAGTGAATGTTATGCTTTCTAGAAAAACATTTTCAGCCATTACTATCAAAAGTTCAGCTCATTTATGCATTTCAACTTTATTGGCTCACTATATTAGGGATAATTAATTCTATAAACCACCAGCGTAAAAAKGGCAATAACGAAATTATTGCAAGGAACAACTTGAAATATCTAGAGTCACTCAGCACTTACTCATTGCCAATAACGAGAACATATTCAAGCTAGTACACCATGCTGCACAGGTTCTAACTTTTCATTTTGAAAAGTTATTCCTAGTGTTCCAAACACCCAAGACTGGCAACGCATTATGCCTTTTTAAAGAAAAAAACACATTTTAATGCATACAATTTCAGCTACTCCTGCTTCTCATATTTTGAATAATCCAGCCTGCTAAAGCCACCTTAGCCTTTCCAGACTATTTATGGAAATAAGGGCTTGGAGGAGGAGGAAAAAAAAAAAAAAAAGTCTGTTCAGATGCCTCAAGATACTCCTTTATGATGGAGCGCTCCTAAGTGCTTTACTTCTTCAAAATGCTGCGCAAACATTAAGTAATTAATCCTCTCAACACCTTTATGAGGTAACTGAATAACTTTTCTCCTTTTACATCGGAGGAAACAAAGATGTTAAGTAATTTGCCCATGGGCGCAGAATGAGTCAGTGGCAAGGCCTAGTTTGGGTGTTGTGAATTCCTAATTCCTAACCTCATACTCTGCTCTGCTGGAATATGTGACCACTTTGGCAAAAAGAATGCCAAAAGTTTTGGCTTTAACCTAAATAAGGCATTACTGTTACTCCCTTRTTTTAGCTACTGCTGTTAGTATTAATATTTGGTAGAATAGTTTTAATGCTGTAGAAGAAGCAGATAGGAAGGAAAGCAGCCATTACTTTGTGAACTGCGAAAACCCAGAAGCAAGAACCACCATAAAAAATCCCTAAGATATATTTCCAAATAAGAATAAATCAAAGTAGTAGAAGTGTGGAGGAAGGAGTTAGTACATTGTCAGCAGAGACAAGGGCGTTATCCGCTCAGTGCTGCGATACCTGTGGGAATAATTAAATCACAACCTTGTCCAGCCAGTCTGCTAGCTGCTGCATTGCTAGGAGATATAACTGATGGTTTGGGTGATGCTGAGGAACCTGAAAAGGGGACACATTTAACCATGAAAATCCATTACCTCCCATTAAAAAACAAAGTGCACTTTTACACAGCTCTTCAAAAATTCCCTTCACCAACAAACTGAAGCATTCGTGRAAAAAAGTCACTAGAATTTCTAATGGCAACTCCTTCTTTAAAGGTGCAGCTGTTCATGTGAACTACTCCAAGTTCCCTTGACTCCATCCTTCTCATTAAGTCATGATGCCAGACTTTTCATTACTCTTACAACAAACAAAAAAATCTGGCAGCTTCATCAGAAAAACATGAACTGTAGACAATTCCATATAAATATCCCATACAGCTGCTTCAACTGGAACCTGATTTTTCACCCATAATTAAATTTCATTCTGCACCGTCACTCAATGACAGCTACAATATTAAGGSATAAATTAAGCTCTGAAATCAACATTTAGATATATTTGATTAATAACTACTCCTAAACATGTGGAAAAAACACAGAAACTGCTTATCTTGAAGATCCTGAGACACTTTAGGTGTTAACATTCGTTATTTTCTTCCAAATAAAACATCAAATGCAAAGCAATAATCTTAGGACATTTTACTTCAGRTTAAGAGTGAGTTTTTCCTCCTGTTGTGAGGAGTAGTTATCTTGCTCAAAAGGCTTTTATTTTCTTCCTGCTGAGATGCCCAAAACGCATCAAGGCTGACAGTGTGCCATTAGGAAACAAACGGACCACGATTCATCAGCCACTTCCACAAAACTCTTATCAGTAACACCAGGAATGTKCCTTGAAGCAACTAAAGCAACCACCTTCTTTTGCCTTTAAAACAGCTTGCAGAGTACTAGCAACGTGGAACGACTCCAACAGAAAAGCACTTTACCATTACACAGAAAGAAGAGGCCTAAGATAATTAACTTGCTCAGTCCCGTCACAGCAACAGCTACATAAGAGCTGCCASTGGATTCATTTTGGCACTAGAGTTCAGCAGGAGGCTGCTAAAGGCCTAAGAGGCTGAACAGCTTCAGCAAGGGAGCTAAGATAAGCAGTTAAAAAGAAAAAAAAAAAAAAGTCCTTATCGCTCGATACAGGATTAATGCAGCCCTATGCACACCCCATTATTCAACCCTCCCAGGTAAAGGAAACCCTTCCCTTCCAATTTTCTGTCTGCTTTGCATTCAGAAATTAAGTTTTAACAAGGAAACACAACCAGAAATTAAGAGTTTGTTTTGTTTGACTTTTTTTTTAAACAGGGCTCTCATTTTCTTTTCAACTCTATAAAACTGCCTGCAGTTTTATAGAGTTGAAGTTTTTATAGCTTCTCGCCCTTTTGGCTAGAGGATTAGAAATAATTCAAAAGTAAAACAAGACAAGAAAGTATCCTTGCAAGAAAACCAACCTAGTGGAAGAGTTATAGTACATACAATGCTCATAACACACAGATGATTATAGCACATTTAGATTTCACATATATTAGTATTGTTTGAAACACACCCTAGACACCTTTTTTTCTTCTGAACTAAATCTACCCAACACAGCTGCAGAGCTACGCTGTGAATCCAAAATAGAAAGACTGAGTACATAGTTTTCCATGTGCCTTTTTTTTACTGCTAGCTGTATTTCAATGACTTATGGTAGAAAACATGGTATTAGCTTTGTAATATATGTAAAGTAGAGCATGCAAATCATTGTTTTCACAGGCACGACACTTTACAAAACAGGAAATGAAGCAAAATGTAAATTAAATCTACAACCATAAAGACAYTCATTTTCACTCAGGTCATTTGAGATCACTGCAAACCTTTCAAATTCCTGATTTTGTCTAGAAGAAATAATTAACATAATGACTTATGAAAGCCTCACTTTCTCATCCTGTGTCGTGACACTCCATCGTTTTGAGATGGAATACACAGATATTACTTGTTTATCACTTTGTATTTCCTGATGTTTAAATCAGTTTATAGTCTTTAAAAAACACACATTCTGAAGACTTGCATTGCATATTAAATATTGACTAAAATCTTTCTGGTACAAGCAACTGAAAGTCTGCTCAAAAAGATGYAACAGACCTCTTTTCATTATATACTACCCAAAGCATTATCATGCCCAACCAAATACATATACAGCACAATAAAAAAGGAGAAACAAGTTTCAGGAGCAACAAAGGTGAACTTTACCAGTTTATCTGTTTCAGCTAAACTAACTGTATATCATGAAATCAGTTCTCTCCAGTTACACTTTTCAGAATAGCTTCAATTTATGAACCCACCTTTAAACATTTTTTAATATAAGTAACCATGAAATCTTTCATGATTTCCAGAGGTTCAAGGTAAAGAGTTCCTTTCCTACAACTGAAAGTCAATTTAATATTGTTAACATTAATACTTTTCGCTAATCTCTTGACAGCTACAAATGTAGTATCTACTTTATTAATGTTAACAGTCCAGTTAGAGGATGAATACAGTTCTAAACACACATCTTTTTCTGCATTAACACCAAAATTCTCAAAGCAGCTACACAGCTTAATTCTTGACTATGTAAAAATGCCTAAGATTATTTTAAGAAGTAAACAAGCAATTACCATTACCTGGAAATGGTCCTGCCTCAACAACTCCCTCTTTGGTGCCATCAAAGCCATGAGATGTAATTTTGGTTTCAGAGAGTCCAAGTCCAGCTGGTAACGAACGCTTCAAGTCCTTAGAAATAGTTGAAAAAAAAGGAAGATTCATGTTAAAAAATTAACAAAAGCCAAAACAAAAATACAAGACAAAAGTGACTCTCAGATATTACAGCGTAATTTCAGCAGCTCTCAGGCAGATAGTTCAGCCTTTAGCCTGGAATGTTTCTTATGGTGTCACAGGATTCTATTGCGATGCATGAATAGTAAACATTGATCAGTGTGAAACATATTAAGTTGACTTCTGCATTTATTGCTGTATTAATACACTGTTGTGTTGATTAAATATGCTTTTATTCTCCCCAATTTACTTGCGCTGCTTCCCCAAAAAGCAGTTGACAACAGCATGGTAGCTGTTTTAAACGTGGTCAAGGCAACCATATCATTTTAATATTTTGAGACTGCAGAATGTTGTCTGCTTTTATTCCTAACACAAGTGATGTTTCCAGTTAAAACCCACAGGGGTACAAAATTATTAAAGGAGAMGGAGTTCTTTCACTCCTTATATGTGAAACAGCTGTACACTTTGCAGCTTCCTTTAGGAGATCTGTTTACGGTGTTGTTTGACATGGGAGAAGCACCCAGACAGGCAATCACAAGTGCTCTTAGAAATAATTTTGCATTTTACAGCTGGATTTACTAATATGCCTAATTTCACCAAACCAAAACCTTCACAGGAAACCAGCACAGATTACTGCTGACTATGAATTCATATACTCCATGGCACATTTCTTGTGCCATCTCTTCTTGTGCTTGTTAAGTCAGATAGACTTAACAGGAGTTAAGCTTTCAATTTTTCTACTCAAACATATACCTCTAGCATTGTGCAATATATTTAGTGCTTAAACAAAAAAAATCAAAGCAATTTGAAAACACTAATTCTTAAACTAAGAAAGGAATGAAAAGCTCCTAGGGAAATGAAAACAAAAAGGTAAAACACATTTACAAAGACTAAAGATTAAGGGTTAGAAATGGGAAAACTGGCAGGCCATGCACTTAGGTACACACGTTCAAAGATATCTATAGTTTCTTCAGTGGCAAAAAGGCATTACTGAAGTGAGAAACATTGCCATCAAGCATGTTTTTAACAGCTACATTAAAGAACTGAAACATACCTTAGTAAAAAGTCTTGCATACAAACTTTTAAAAAGATAACTTGCTGATTTATACCATGACTATAATTGTGACTGAAAAGCCAGTGATCATCAGGCCACTACCCCTTTTATTGTCTATTAACACAAAAGATACCYTTCAGTGAAAGCATATTTCTGAAGGTAAACTTCAGTTTTAGAAGCATCATTACTGCAGCTGATCGCTCTTTATCAGAAGCRCAGGTCAACAAAAAGGCCACCCAAAAACCTGTAGTAATTCCAAAAGAAACTTATTACTTTTACAAGGCAGGACAACCTGGAAGCTGGTTAASCTTAAAGTAGGGTAGAGACCCAAGGTGCCCATAACTTCCCATGCTAAAGAACACATGGCACCACCGAGGGAGATTCTGGAGTGGCCAGAAGACAACAGGAACAGCTTTCACTTTCACTCCATCAAAACATGAGCTGCTATTACACCACAAGGAAGTGAGGTGAAAAACCTCTGCTGCAATAGGTGATTCCATGTCAACTAGTAATGGCTACAGGTATCTGCAGGTATGAAAAGATCTGCTTTCAAATTTAAGCAACTTCCACTCCCTCCTTCTCTTTAAATTAGAAAYATCCCATTGTTAGAATTCCTAAAAATGGGTTCATGCATCTCAAAACCAACATTTTATTAAGTTTCATCTGCTTTAAGTACTAAACAACAGGAGTATTCTACAGTTCATTGCAATGATTATCTAGCTGAATCAGGACAGCTTTTGACATAAGCACTCTTGCTGAGATGGCAGCCTGAGCAATCCCAYCCCTGCTGCCCATGCTAATCTAATCCAGAAAGGGGAAGTTATCAAAACTGTTGKTTTTTAATGAAACCATTCAGGTTACTTTTGAGAAAAAAAATGCAATACACATTTTAAAGTTCACCCAGACTATAAGTCCCATGAAACAAAGTGGGGTGAGCAGATAAAACATCTACTCAATAAGACACCTGGCTCTGAACCATCACTTATTACCTTCAATTGACATCACCTTACCTTAATTTGACATCTAGGTGAMGCTCCCTGTCTTCACTCTACATTTTCCTTGCCCCTTGCCTTCCAGCTTTCCCACCTCACTTCACTCTTACTTCCCATGAATTAATACACTACAGTTCATCTCTGAACTAACACAAGTTTATGCTCTCACCCCATTTATTTTCACATTTGTACTTTATGATGAAGTGATAAACAACATGGATTGATGCATTTCTGCTACTTGCTTCTTCCAGCATGTCACTCTTCACTCAGAAGATATTTTATTCTGGGATCCCCTCCTCCCTCTTGACTTACTTCGTATCATATTACAGTCTACTTGTTAATAATGAGAAGGGAAGATAATTTTTCCATAATTCTTCCATAATTTTTGCTAAGACCCAATGAAGCAAACCACTTAGCAATGAACAGGGAGGCTGAACTGGTCATTTTCCTTCCATATCCTAAAAACAAATCATTTTCTGCAATTGACATCCAGAAGTGCTACAAAGTCTAACTGCCCAAATTAAAATCTAGCTATGCAAGTTACCATAGCAAAGCCTAAGAGAGATGAACTCAAAAACTTCAGGTAAAACATAAAAGACAACACTGCATTCTTTTATAAGGTAGTAAAGGACAAAAACTTACTGATCTTACCTATTTATAGAGTCTGTTAACAGACTCTGTGGCAAAACTACAACACAAGATACTGAATATTTAGATTCAACAGATACCAAAACTTTCTTAATTCTAACGTGACATAATGAAGGCTCATAGTGAAACTCATCATTTTGTGCAGACTCAGAGTTTGCTACCAGAATTATATAAAGAAATTTATACAAATGCTTTTGTCCCTATAAGACTGCAAGAAGAACCAGAAGAGTCTACATCGCAACTGAAAGGAAATAAGTAGAATGGAGAATTTCTGAGATGCAGCCATAAGAATTCCACAAAGGTTTTGTACAATAGTTTAGTATGTAACAAGTAGCTTTACAGTTGCCTGAATATCTTTACAGGCAGGCCCAGAAACCCCTTTTTTAAAAACAAAYAAACAAAGCACTTATTCCTGAGCAGTTTTAACAATACACCTGAAACATTACTGAAAGAGAATGCTAAACTTTCTCTCTCCTTTTTCCATTCCTAAATTCCCAATTCCTTCTGGGAAGGGGAGGGGAAAGAAAGAAAAAAAGAACAGGACAAGTGAAATGTCTGAAATGTCTCAGTGAAGCATGTAACCAGTGAAATTCTTGTCTGGGGAGTTTTCTTATATAACTAAAGAGAAATGTTTGATGAAAAAAATGTAGGTGCTCTCCTTCATTAGCTTAGACTAACAAACAACCAGATGAAAGTCTCTGAAAGTGAAGCTTTTTCATAAAAGAGGACATTAAGCATTTAATCCAATGACAATTGGATTGAAGCTACAGCCCTTATTAGTTAAAAAAATTCTATCATATGGGCAGGACAAAACTTGTTAAAATTCCTTAGGCATCTCTTAGCATTGCAAATGSAACAGAAGGAGAACATAAGCTGCACATTTCTGAACAAGATTTTTACAGCCGAACAAATGCTTATTTAAGCAACCTTAAATATTGCTATAATTTTTTTTYCTCCTTAATACAAGGAATCAACTGAAGATGCAGTAAGTTACACTATGCCATATTCCCACAAAAATGGGGTTAAACCTTCTGAAATGGCATTATAGCAATATTTTCTGATACTGTATACTTAATYACATTTTTCTACAGAGAATAAGCAGCCTTACTCGCTCTTTTCAGATAAAGACATTTGCATTTTGCTGTTTTTCAAAATTTAATACTTCTTATACATTAGTACATAAAAAAAGACAAATGAACATTTGAAAATAAATGAAAATTTTCATGTCTGAACTGCTTATGGGTATAGCTGGAGTCTGAGGCTAACACTACAAAGGATATGAGTTTAAAGTTTAGTTTTTTAATTAAACAATCTAAAGAGAAAGTTGTACAACTACATTTTTACTCAGTCTACCAAAACAGAGTCAAGGTTGCTCAAGTACTTATGAAAAATAGCTGTCAATGATCAAATAAAAGCACAGGACAAATCATGTTTTTTGTTTACGTCTTAATTATACTAAATCTAGATGAACAGATCCCTGTTTATAACTAAAATTATGCCCCAGCTCCTTARAAAGCATAAATGAAACAAGTATATGGGAAGTTGGGTGGACTAACAGCTGTGGTCACAGACTGCAACCAAGCACTGTGGTAAGAGTGCAATTTAAGGCAGTGAACTGATAGGAACCTTCCAGTGCCACCCTGAGAGTTTGGCATAAAGATTTTGTGGTAGGATGCATGTTGCTCTGGGTTAAAAAAAATTAACAAAAATATTGGCAAAGAAAAAAACGAGAAGGCAGAGCATTAAGCACTAGAAAACAAACATGAAGCAAGATGAATAGGTTAATATTACAATTTGAGATCACCAGATTAGTAAACAGATCTGGATGTTACTTCCAAAATAGTTTGTTTTGTTTATRGAAAGTCTTCATTAACACATTGTGAGTTTAGGTCATATATGCCGGTGTAAACTTGTACAAGACTGTAACAAATATTTGAAGTGCACTTAATCTTTATTGTTTCCAGAATATATATCATTAAAAGAATTTAAAGCTGCAATCCCAAGTAACATTCACATAAAATCCATTTTATGCACCACAACCCAAGTATCTGACATATTTTTATATTTAACGGAAGTTGCTAGCTTACTAATTATTTTGCTGACTTGAAGTTAATTATATTTTGCAAATACTTGCCTCATATTTTATACGTGGTTAGAGACAAACATTATTTGAGGTTAACACTTCAGTTCTCCGTAGACTGAACAACGGCTCTGGCCAAACCAGCCAGAGTGCAAAGTCCATTTACTAGGGCTACTAATCATGAACTGGACACACACACACACACTGTGCAAGCAATCATTATGTAAAGGAAAAAGAATTTATACACAGTAGTCAAGCCCATGCAGCATCAAGGGCATTAGATGTGGAAAAAGTTAGCCTGCTTCTCAATTTCCAGGTAAGCCCGAAGTCATTCACTTTGAAATGCATTTAGATTATTCCACCTAAACATAATTATATCTTTATCAAAGTTTGGTTTAAACTTTATTATTACAGTCTAGTTCTTACTTTTCCATCACTGGCAGACTTGTTCAGCAACAAGTACGAAGAAACATAAGCTTTCCCTCAGTGCAGTGTGCTTTCAAAACACACACATACACATGACCCATTCCACAGAAACAAAGTGCCCAGTAATGAGAAAAATATTTCTTTAATATGAGCTCTAGCATGAATCTATTTTAGTCTCATGAAGTTTTACATGGTTTTACAAGTTTTACACACTACTGTTCCAGGTACTAGCTAAGTCAAATGGTGTCAGATGATTTTTTTCAGCATGCTGCAGATATCCATACACTGAAAAAGCTGTTTTTCTCCATTTGGTATTTCAGTTGGAAAGCACAAAATATTCATCTGAAGATCCGCTTGATGTTTCACAAACAACACTGCAGGGCAAGCCACTTCAACACCATCAGCACAGAATGGTTAAACGTTATAGATTTCCTTAAAACCAAATTTTACCAGATGCCGAATAAATATAGATAATTAATTAGCTTTTATGTTTCCAACCACAGGATAAACAAAAACATATAAGCACACATATACAAAAGCAAGCAACAGCAATACACAAAAATGCAAACACTCCAACTCTATAAGCTATACGATAGCACACTCTGCTGGACAGTCAAACACAAGATGAGCTGAGTGTAAAATACATCCACGAGTGAATAAAGATGGGCACAGAAATTACTGCATAAGTATAACTTTTCAACATAATAAAGATGAGACCTTTTTGATATAGGCTATCTATACAGCATAGAGTAGAATAGCAGTAATCTCTCAATTTCAAAACAAGAAAAGTTACTCTGCTTCTGTTTTCCAAAAAATTTCAGACATGCTGTCTTCTAAGCTCACATCCCTTGTGAGCAGCTCGTCTTGAGCAACCTGATACTTCCAATAAAGAGTTATTTTCAGGATTTGAATCTCTGAATTTATAGGACTTTCAAAGTCCCAYGTTTAAAAGGTTTGAAATGAATAAAATTTTGGGATTGAAAACAGTGCATCCTCAAGGCTGGAGTCAACACTCTAAGAACGTACACGTTTAACTGTGCATTACAGAGTACATAACAGTATGTACTATTTCACATCTAGAAAAGCTTCCCAGTACWAATATACTCATGATATGAAAGGTTACTGCAATGTGCAAAGTTTGCTTCATTTAAGTATGGGATCACTAAATTATTTGCTGCAAAGGGTTCCCCCCCCCTTAAAGCTTTACTCAGAAAACATCAAAAATTAAGCTTATTTTATACAGTGTTTATTTTTCTTCTGGCAGACTATCAGACACTGTCTTGTAAACCAAACTTGCACTTTCTTTTTGAAAATGGGACAAATTTGAATGAAAAAATGAAAGTAATTGAAGCAACCGACAAAAGTTTTCCTCTAAAAAATAGTAGCAGTAATAATAAAGAAGTGATCAAACCTACATAAGCTCTAAKATTCCTAGCTCCTTTTCTCTATATATACACATACACACACATATTAAACATATAATATTACAATTATATTAGAAAGATCAATAAATTCAGTGCAGCAAGCCAGTCAGATTGAGCCAAGACTCAACTGTAGTCAGCTAAAGAAATTACTGAAACTTCATGTAAAATCTAAAATGAGTCAACTAATAAGCTGCAACTCTATARGAAATCACTTGCATGCTGTATCCTCAAGTAGAGTTTGTTCACTATTCCTGAAAATGACATTAACTTGCACTTCAAAAAAGCTCTACCAAACTGTGGCAAGTGCAGTCAAGTAACAGCACCTCCTTGGACACCAAATTCTTACCCTGTTGAAGCTGTGCTCATGGGCGTCTTCCAACTGTCCATTGCTAGTCACAGGAATTTCTGCTGCTGAATTTTTGGGAGACTCTTCAGCCATTGCCCCTTGCTGCAATGTAGAAAGAAATAGGTTCGCATTTGCCTCACTTTTACAATGAATCATCAGTATTAAAATATTTATCTACAGGTTTTATAACAGTTGGTCTTATTTCAACATCCCATTCTGTAATATTCTGATATACTAGGTCTACATTCATTCAATCAAAACAACATTCTAGGACAGCTTAGATGGAATTAAAAGATTCAAGAGCAAAAGAAATATTAAAATCTAATCTGCTGTCGTAATATTTTCATAGTTTAAAATATCAGTGAACAAGAAACTTGAGGAAAGAAATCTTTACAGCTTTAAGGCACACAGGGCTAGAGACATACTTTCCATACATGCATCCTTAGAGCAGTTTACCTATCTCAAGCTGTAAAAAAAATGTTGAGCTTGGTACGCATTGTACTAATGAGAAGCCAGAGGCATCGGAGAAGTGCAATGAGTTCAATCCTTTATTGCAAAAATAAAAATCACAGTTCCAATTTTGAAATTAGCTTGATATGTTTCTAATTAAGATTACACCATGCCACTTTTTAACTAAACTGGTAACTCATACAGTCAAGAACAGATAAGTTAAATACAGAAACAAACTTTCAGCATGATTGCAATTTAAGAGTCAGACAGCTTCAAAACACAGTAGTTTTATGAACAGCAGGAGCAGGTGTGAAACTATATCTTATGTCAAACCTAGAAGACATTTTCAGAAAAAAAATGTGTGGTATTTATGACTACCTGAAAAGGAAACAGTGCCTCAGCACTCTCCAAAATTAAAACAGAGAACCCAAGAATTTATCATCATAAAAAAGCTACCTTTTCTTAAAGAAATCAGCCCTCTCAGAAAGGTACSGCAAACTCCACAGCGTAGTTAGGTTAGTAACGAAAGTGGAGTTAACACACACATGCACAAAAGCAGTACCAATATTCATGTCTGAAATTGTCAACCAGCCTGTGGACCTGGCACAAGATACACCACTGAGGTGTATTTAATAAGAGAAGTTTTCTTCACTTTTGGAGATTATCCATATAATGCACGAGTTTTATTTTATGGCACTCGATCACTCGCAGCACCCTGAAAGCATCTTCCAGCATACTCTGCTGCTAGGATCTCCCTTTCCCAAAGCCCATACAGGCACCATCAGTGATTTACATACRTTCCTGGAGTAACTCACAGGGCACTTTCTTTTAAAGCCCTGAGGCCTTGCAAGGTTTTATTCCAACTACTGTCTGTGAACTCCAATAAACAACCTTTTAACTCCTGATTGCTTTCAAAGGTAAGTTAACAGAAGTACAGAGGCTGAGACTTTTTACCTCAATTGGTCTTCTGAAGCAGAACTCACTATTCAAACTTCAATTTTATTTGGTATCCATTCTCATAAAAGCTTTAAAAAACAAAATAAGCAAGCCATGGTGTAAAAAAAAGTAAAATGTGACATAGAAACATCTACATTTAGAAGCATCCGTTAAATACACATTTAGAAGCATCCGTTAAATACTTCCACTTGATGCAAGCTGAAGTCAGAAAAAGCAAAAAAAAAAAAAGTGAACTGCTAAATGCTGTTTCACAGCTGAGTGAACTACCTTCACTAGTCCCCTTTTACAGTCCTCACTAAGAGTCACRCAGAGCCCATCTCTCAATCACAACGTGCCCTGCTACTCATCTGGTTGCAGCTGATGGACACAGCTTTCTAGCCCTGCATGAAACCTTCTCACAAGATTTTCATTCTTCYCCCTCATCCTGTTTCTGTGGGTGGAATCAGTCCACCATGTGGTCAGACAAGGCCCAAGATGAAGTAGGCAGCAGGAGAAAGGAAGTGTAACGTCCTTTTCTGAGCAGGAGTAACTTAGTTTGGCTCAGCTGTAGCACAGCACTACAGCCTGTTTTCCAGGGAAGGGTCTAAACCATCACTGCTGCCAAGAGCAGATTCTTCTGCCACCCCATTTTTATGCCCTTTGCCACTACCACTGTGCTRTGCTTCCCTCAGCCGCAGCTCCTCCACACCTCACAACATGAGTTTGCAGAGCAAACAAGACTGCGGAAATGAGGAGGCAAAGAGAAGGTCACCTACACCCAGAAAGGGATGCAATATTCACCAATCAGCTCACCAAAACAGCTCATTCTGCTGCTGGATGCTTAGGCCTATGAAGAGAGATGATACTGAAATCAGAAGCAGCTGGGAAAGAAGGGCAGTCTTCAGACACCGCACCCTCTCTAAGATTAACCCTTAAAGGCTTAATCTAACTGTAGGCTACTGCCCTAAACAGTTTCCTTTCTCCTTATCTGATCTCTACAGGTTATGTTCTGCTACCTCACACGATCACAATACACAAACTGATATCAGAGAAAACTAACCCACCAAAACACAAAATCATATTCCTGCTACGTCAGTGAGCGTGACTGCTAAACAAGGCGTATTGCCCCTTTGGCGAGGAGAAGCTCGCAGTTGTACTGAGCTAAGCACGTAAGGAATCTGCACCCTCAGAAGAAAATCTATCAGATGTAGCCTAAAGTAAATCTAAACAAATTCTTAAATTTGTACTGACATTCCAGACATGAATGAAATAAACATTACAGAAAAAATGAAGTTAGAAGTGGAAATTTTATTTAGAGAAAGCTATTAATCCCTCAGTAACTTAATCACCGTTTCCTTAGTGCACCTCTGCTTGCATGTATCAGATTTGAAGATGTACTAAGTGTCTATGGAGCCAGCYATTCACTTTTTCATCAGAGAAAAAAACAGAAAATTTATTGCACTATTACTAGCACCGAATCTCTAATAATTACAGCATTTCTTATAGTTCTTTTCTCTAGCGCAGTCACAACATCACCTACTCTTTACCTTTCTGAAGCTGCCTCCCCAATCCATTTGCCTACCTGAATATTACTGGAACCCTTAAGCATTTTTTTCATAATTAAAAAAACACAGACTTCCCCATAATGAAGCTGCAACTGCTCCCCCAGAAGAGAAGATCCACCATTCCAGCAGCACAGTCTAGTTACACTGAGGTCACAAAAATTGCTACCTTTTAAGTACCAAGTCTTTCTACAACACTTTTGTGTCACCTATCTGCTTAAGTTTGTTCAGCTTATAAAAACCTGAACACCTCAGCACAGCAGTCAACTATGGCTGACAATCTTTTGCTATGAATTAAGTGGATTGTTCTTAATCATGTCTCAAAACCACCCTCCCCTCCTTTAAAGATCATTTCATAAAAATAAGGTCAGTGTGCTGTGAATGTCAGTGCTTGTGGCAGCCTGAAACTGCCGCTGGGACTGGCTGATCTCACACGGATAGGACCATCGCCCAGTCACCTCAGCCTCTTCTGCAGCTGGAAGGGGCTCATCAAGGGTGGTGGGTTCAGTGCCGAGTTCTGACATACCTGAAAGCAAAATAGGTTGGGCATGCATTAATTCACATGCTAGGAGCTGGACACTGCACCTGTCATATTAAAGCAAGCTTCAGGAATTAAAAAAAAAAAAAAATCTTTCACAGTTTCAGCAAAGAAAAACCTCCCTGCTTTGACAATGACCACATCTTCATTCTGAAATTAGATTAAGGCCACAGTCACGCTGTCATGCTGCAGCAACAACTCYGCTGGCCAAGCTGTCCTCACTGAAGAGGTGGCCAAACTTGAGAGGCTCTTCACTTCATCTTGATGTAGATCTCCCGCAACAACATGTTGTCATACTACCACCAGAAAGGCTGCAATTTTGTTAAGATATGAGATTTACCCAAATTTTAAATATTAAGTGAGTTTAGATGCATGCTAAGTCTCTGGAATCTAACAAACTGTCCAATCTAAGATGGACAATGAGAAGCAAAATCCCTTTAATTACTCTCAATAAAAAGATTAAAAATAAAAAAAGAATCTCAGTCACGCAGACAAAGCAAGTCAAGTCAATGTGCTGAATACATGCACAAGAAAAACATACCAGTGAGTGGTCATGTGGCTGTTTTTCAGATTTAAGCTACATTAGGTACGTAACCTAAATTTGATTTCAAAGAGCTGGGAAGGACAGGTGATACTGCAGTTCACTCATCCATTTGTGACGAGGAGACAACCAATCATTAAAAATTAAACAAGAACTGTCAGTGTTGAGCATAATCACACATGACTTCATTAAGCCCTCCACAACTCTAGGTATATTCAGCTACATAAGGCCTTAAGAGAAGAGGAAAAAAAAGGGGAAAAAAGCACTATTTATCTTGTTTTTCAACTTCCCAATAAGCAATGAAACATTTAACTACGGCAAGTAATAAAGCCAGCAGCTCACATGACTGGGGAAATAAAATAAGGAAACAAGGGCTGGGAAACCGAGCCATCTAGATCACATTGCATTAGATGACCTGTTGCTTCAGTTTGGAAAAGCAAACACATAAAACGCAAGAAACTTCTCCCCACTGAGAACAACCAATTCACAGTGGTACATTGATCTACTTGGACTTTCCTAYCTACTAATACAGAATTCCTCTCAAATTAGTTAAGAAAGTAGCAACATCTGTGATTAAGAAAGAACATGCAGCAGAGGTGGCTGCTTTTTCACATAACACAGAAACTGGTTGAAAAGATTTCTGACATTACATATTAAAAAGCAGCATTACAGATTAGAACAGAGTGTTTATCCACACAGGATAGAAATCRCAAGAAGCTAACTTGATTTCTTATTACAGTCACGGCTAAGACAATCCAAAACTCAGTTGTATGACATTATTGATTCCCAGATACATTCAGTGGTAACGATATTTAAAATTATTAAATGATATTTGAAATTATTCAATGCTATAAACAGCAAAGATATTATATCTTCTTAATAATCTCAAAAATTCTTAACCTAGAGATGACAGTCATCTTACAAATTCACACAGAATCTGTACATAAAGGCAAAAAATGCATTTTTAAAAGTCTACATTACAATCCCCACTATTTCCCTCTGCACCCTTCAGTATTTTTTTTTCCTGGAAGCTGTATGAACAGTTAAAAATACCTATGCAAGATCAATCTGATCACTTCTAAATAACAAAGTCTGAGGATCAAGAAAGGCTTTTGCAAAAAAATAATAAAATTTGTACATTTGAGTTTAAAAGGGTCCCAATGGTCTGGCTTCTATACCCAGAACTGGGATGTGAACAAATTATAAGGTCCTAGATCTATGGATGAAAACCCCCCATGGGCACTCAAAAGTTAAGCTGCTCAGATTATAGTTACAAGAAACACAACTTTTACAAAGCAAATCCATTATTTAAAGTTCAAATACAGAAATATATGCAGACACTYATATCCCAATAGTTCTGTATTTTTCAATTGCGGGTGTTAGAAAAAGGGCTACACTTCACATCAGCCTGCTCACCTTCAGTGCAGCATGAAGGCTGCACTACTGATTACTGTCTCACACAAGCAGCCACAGCTTCAGCAACCCTGAGCCACTGCTCAGCGCTCCAGCACATCCTTTGCATCAACTGCAAGTACCCATTGCCATTGAACCAAACCATTCTTTGCCCAGCCTCTAATTTCAAATCCAAGCTTTAACCTTTGACCTTGAGATTACAAGCCATCATAAGAAGGTAAATTTCACAGGAGGAAAGAGGAGGGAAGAGTTATATTTATATTTTATATGTATATATATACACACACACWMWMTATATATATATGGGAAAATAGAGGAATATGTAGAGAGGAAAAAACATATATGTATCATTGCCATAACCAAAGAAGCTTAGAATACAATCTCTACACCACTGATGAAGCAGAGACAAGAACTGAGAAGACTAAACCTATAACATGTGAGAGATTTTGTCTCAGAAGACATGAAACACAGTCCTGCGGTGTATCCACCAGCTTCCTTTTTTCTAACCCCCAATTAATATACATATAAATCTTTCTTTCCTTGTCCCAATATAGACAGCAGCCACTTAAGCAAAACTAAAGCACCTGATGATGTAAAGCAGCACCCTGAGGCCTTCTAAAGGGCTGCAGCATCCTGCAAGACCTCAGTCACATCTGGTTCCTCCTTCCATCCAAAGGTTGCTGCAAGTGTAACTGAGCTGCTGGTCTCCACTACCCTGTAAAAGAAGCTAAATGCCAAGAGCCATTGGCTGCATATTCGTGCAAATACAGAGGAGCAGAACGTTGGGGGGGGGGGGGGGAATAAAACCACAACTTTCCTTTTTATGCACTAGCTTCCAAGCGCATCCTGGGACTGAATGGACGGAATTCAGGTTTAAAGATTATGTATCTAACTTGAGAGCTACACAAAAAAAAGTTATTTCCTCTGAGAAAGAAACTACTTCAAAATAAATGATCGAAGGGCCTGTCCTGAACACAGGAGACTATCTTCTCATCTACTCTGATGTTCTCTAGTAACAACCAAGAACGTAAATTACAAGTCCATCCTCATTAAAGATATCAATCAGCAACACCAGGCGCAACACACAAGCACCAAGAGGAGCTGTTCTACTCTTCCATGTTACTTCTCTGAGTCAATACTCAGTTGTACCCCGGTTGACAAGACTGTAGAGAAGGCAGATTTATTAACACACTTGGAGAAAACAACGCAGAGATGTCCTGTGTGGAAGAAAGTGCTTGATTTATATATACCCTGACGTAAACCAAAGCCAGCAACCAAATGAGTTCTGCAATGCTGCAGCCAGTGCGGGCACAGATGGAAAACAACCATTTCACACACGTTTTCTTAATTTTGAGTTACAGCTTACTGAGAAAAACCTAGGTGTTGTCAGGACCAAGTGCTTTCTAAAGGCATTTTTGAAGCCTCCATTGCTCCCTTTCTGCTGCAAACCACGGCGCGGCCTGCTCCTGATGCTTCCACAACCCGCCAAGGGGGCGGCCGGCACCCGCCGCCTCTTCGGTGGCCGCTCGCTACAGGAACAGCGACAAGAAACAAARGCACAAAACAAAGCCGCCGCTGCCGCCACAAACAGCGCCCGCCCGACACAAAGCGGCTGCCTCGCGCTTCGCTTTTGGCACAGCTACACGTCCCCCGCGCACACACACACCGGACACACCGCCTCAGCTGCCCCTGCGACGCTCACACGGGGGCTGCGGCCGCAGGGCTCCCACCGCGCCCCAACGCTCCTAACGGCCCTAACGGCCCTAACGGCCGCGCTCACCTGGCCCTGCCGGCGCCGCTGTCCCGCCGCGGGGGGGAGGGGCAGCGCCGCGCGGGGCGGGGCGGGGCCCTCCTTCCTCCTCCGGTACCAGCGGGGCCGGAAGTGCTCGGCCGGAAGCGCGGCCGGCGCTGGGGACGCGCCGCGAGGCGGCCTCTCCCGCCCGCCGCGCCGCTCTCTATGGTAGCCGAGCCGTAACCGTGGCAACAACATCCGGGGCCGCCGCGCTTCGCCTTCCCCCGCGGCCCGCGCGTCCTCGCGCCTTCCCCGCCCGCCCGGCAGCGCGTGCCTGCGCGGCGCGTTCCGCGGCGCCGGGTTCCGGCGCCCTGGGCGGGCAGAGGCCGCCGGGGCTGCTGCCCGCAGCCCGCCCGGGGCGCAGGCAGGGGAGAACGGGAACAAACCCAGGGAAAAACACTCCGTATCGGCCAAAACGCTCAAAATCGGCCAAGCGCCGCATGYCCCCTCCGATGCAGCCACCACTGCGGCCCCTCGTTCTGCCCATCGCAGCCCGTGCGAGGGGCGCCCGTCCCCACGTGGGCACTGCCCGTGCCCTGGGCCGGCCGTGCGCCCTTGGGCGGCTCCCATGGAGCCAGCATTCCCGAGCGGAGCCAACATTCCCCAGCGGGATGTCCTGGCCCGGTGCCGCAGCGGCACTCGGCTAAATAAAGGCAGCAGCAGTTGGGACACGGTGGCAGGCGGGACACAGTGGAGGCAGTCGGGACAGGGAGGCGGCAGGTGGGACACGGCAGCAGCAGTCGGGACAAGGTGGAGGCAGTCGGGACAGGGAGGCGGCAGGTGGGACACGGCA
Source organism: Nothoprocta perdicaria (assembly GCF_003342845.1). NCBI lineage: Eukaryota > Metazoa > Chordata > Aves > Tinamiformes > Tinamidae > Nothoprocta > Nothoprocta perdicaria. Next base: position 4,555,415 of record NW_020455521.1, read on the forward strand.
GCAGCAGTCGGGACAAGGTGGAAGCAGTCGGGACATGGTGGAGGCAGTCGGGACACGGTGGAAGCAGTCGGGACACGGTGGAGGCAGTCGGGACATGGCGGCGGCAGGCGGGCACGGCAGCAGCATGGCACAGGCGGCAGCGCCCACGGCGCACAGGAAGAAGAGCGTCTCCATCGAGCAGAAACTCGACATCATAAGCGCCCTGGAGAGCGGCGAGGGGAAGGCCGAGGTGGCGGCCAAGTTCGGCGTCAAGAGGAACTCGCTGTGCGCCATCGTGAAGAGCAAGGAGAGGCTTCTGGAAGCCCTCGGGTCGCTGGGGTTCGACCCGCAGCGGAAGCGGCTGCGTACGGCGCTGCGCGGCGAGCTCGAGGCGGCCCTCGCGCGCTGGTGCCGCGCGGC
>NW_020455521.1:4555989-4614073 GCF_003342845.1 Nothoprocta perdicaria
CGCTGCCCCGGCCGCTACCGGCCCGGGGACGTGTTCAGCCTGCAGGAGACCGCGCTGCTCTACCAGCTGCTGCCGCGAGGCACGTTCTGCGTCAGGGGGGAGGCCTGCTCCGTGGGCGAGCTCAGCCGAGAGAGGGTGACCCTCGGCGTGGGCACCAACGCCGACGGCTCCGAGAAGCTCCCGCTGCTTGTTATCGGGAGGAGCGGAAGCCCACGCGGCTGCCGGGCCGCGGAGTCGCTCCCGGTGGATTATGAAGCGAACGAGATGGCCTGGATGACCGCAGAGGTGTTTGAGCGGTGGCTGCACAAGCTCGACGAGCGGTTTCAGGCACAGCAGCGGCGGGTCGTTGTTCTTGTGGATCCTGTGCCGGCCCACGTGGAGGTGAAGGGCCTGAAGGCCATTGAGCTGGTGCTGTTGCCCCCAGACACCTCTTCGTGTGTCGCGATGCAGCGCGGCGTCATCAGGAGCTTGAAGGTTAAATACAGGCACTGCCTGATCAAGAGGTTCGTTGACTGCGTGGTAGGCGATAAAGAGTTCGTGTTAACTCTTCACGATGCCGTCGAGATGCTGCAGCTGTGCTGGGSGAAAGTCACTCCAGAGACGATAGTTAAAAGTTATAAGGAAGCAGGATTCCAGGTAGAGACAGAGGAAAGTGGCAGAAAGGACTCGGAGGCTGAGGGTGACTGTGATGTGGTGGCGCATGCGCTGGCAGCCGGAGTGGAGTTCCCGGAGGGCTTGTCCTTGGAGGAGTATGCAGCTCTGGATGATGGCCTGGCAACCTGCGACATGTCCTCAAGTTATGAAAGGGTGTTGCAAAGTGTCAAAGACAGCACTTCAGATAAAGCTGGGACATTTACTGATGATGAAGGCGATGATGAAGGCGATGATGAAGGCGATGATGAAGGCGATGATGAAGGCGAGGAATCTCTGTTGGCCGAGCAGCCCTTGCCATCAAAAAGTGAAGCTCTGAGTGCTTTAGATACTCTGCGAAGGTTTCTCGGGAGTCAGGAGGTGAATGATTCTCTTGGTGATTCCCTAGCCCTCCTGGAGGATTTTATTCAACATGTAGCATATGAATAAATACAGCTAACAAAACATGCATTTGAACAAAGGAATTTAACTTAAGCATTAACACAAATATGGCACCTTGCATCAGGTGTTGCTGCAAAGTTCTCTAGYATGTCTTGCTCAGGTGCCAAGCTCTGCTTAATAAATGACATCTGAAATTACCAAAAAAGGCTGTGAACTGCAGTTAGCAATAAAACAAAGTGCTTAAGACTGTCTTCAAACGAGTGTAGTGCCATATAGCATGGGGACTTTCGGTGGGGTTCTGTGCAGCAGTGCAGTCTACTATAATAGACACCATTAACGGGGCATGTTGGTATTAATGCAGTTGCAGTGAAGTAAATCACAGTAGGTTCACAAGTCTTCAAGTAGGTGTTTTAATCCATGTACTCACACCATAGCCAAAAATCTGAATACATGTGAAAATCTGAATCCTGAACATATGTTCAGGATTTTTTTTTTTCAAGATCTTACACATTTTAGCCTGTCTTGTATTTTTTCATTATCTACCAATTTTAGCTTTTCAGAAGTTAGAAAGGTTCGTTTTTCTGATTTAGAGGAGGTTTTATGGAAGCCCTTTAGGAAATGTGTATAATAAAAGTACCCATTAAGGGGCTAAGCCATGAGAAACGAGCTCTTGATTATTTGAAAGTTTGGTGTTCAAGAAAATGGCCTGGCTAAAGCTTTATTAGCTTTCCTGACGGAGAGCAGTTTATCAATTTGCCTTTTTGAAAACATTATATCAAAATATTGCAAGAAAGGAAAAATTCAAGCTTTTTATGTGAGAAGATGCCTATCGCTGATGGATGTGAATGTTTTACTAGAGTCTCTAAAAAACTCACCTTGTGCTTTGCTGTTGAAAAATACCTAATGTGAATTCCATCCAAAACATATTCTGCAGAGATGCTTCCATTTTCTACGTAAATAAAGCCCAGTGCAGAGACTCACAGAGTCTGTGAGAGAGAGATTCGCCTCCATTATCTCACTATTTTGTTAAAATGTGAATATAGACTTTTATAAATTCAGAAGTTCTGCTGGAAACAATCACTAAATATCACTTTAGATTGAGTTTTGATTTTTTTTTCCTTCTTTATTTTTTGGGAGGTGGGGTGGGGTGARAGTGTTTAAGGTTATTTTAAGTTGTATAAATCCCACAGAACCATGTGGATATTTCTGTTCCACTAATCTTGCTATTCAGAGCCCATATATTTCTGCTCAGCAGTTTCTCTTGCTAAAGCTAAATTTAGAGAAAAGCAAAGTCCCTGTTTCTATTTTCCGTATAGTAAATTCCTGTATTCTCTAAGATTGAACCTGAGCAGCCTGGGATCTCAAGAAGGAGACGCCGTGTTTCCTTCTAAGGGCTTTCAGCGTGTGAAGTGCTATCAGATGAGAAAGGCTCGTTTAAGTGAGCAGCAAATGTTCATTAAACAGGGGTTTAATCTCCAAGATCTGTAGCCTGTGTGTGGTGCAGCTTCCAAGACCAGGAGATCTGATATAACCTACTTAGCTAATGACTAAGGGATTTCATTCTTGGATATTTAGTGAGTGATGTAATACTCTCTTGTGGAAATAAAAGGAAGAATATGCTAACTGTGTCGGGACTTTCAAGGTGAATTGTGGAACTTGCTTTAAAAAACAAATAAACAAGTTGACAGAATACCTTATCTTTTAGAGAATATATGACTCTCTTTTTTCCTAGCCTTCTATTTCTTTCTGAGAAGACAAGCTAAAAGGCCCTCAGTAAAACAATTCTTAGGCCATCYGTTTTATACTCCCACATTATAACAACCAAAATTATTTAGGAACCCAAATAGTTCTTCTTACTTGGATTGAGTTTGCATTTATTGTTAAACACAGAATTTGAGAGGTATYTTTGAGGGCTGATGCTACTTCAAGTGTCTGCCCGCAGGCAAAATGAAGGCTCCTTAGCTTCCATAGCTAATAGTGAAAAAGAATATGTTAATGTTAATAATTTAATCTGAGCTCTTTTCTGTATCTACTATTTAGATAAACCTTCAAGACATTAGTTCTTATCTGTGATGTCATCTAACAGAGAGAGAGAGAAGGAACATTGCTTTAGACCATGCATTTAAAATAAGGTTATTTTCTACAAAAGGCAGGTTAAGAGCATGGTTGTTTTCTTTAATCCTTCAGGTGTTATTTTGGACAACTGTGATTATTTTTCTTCTACATTTTGTGGCTCCCTGCTATAGTTAGATAAAAATAATGTACTTGAGCTTCAAGTCAGGGAGGTCACTTTTTGTACCCCAGTGTTACTGCTGGAAGTATGAACAAAACTATGAAGCCTTATAAATAAAATTAAGCCCTCCAAACAAGGCTAAAAAAGAAAAAAAGTGTGCTTGATACAATGAAAAATAACTTCAGAGAGTCATTTTTGAAACCAGCAACATGTAAAATTATGTATTCCTTTAAAAATAATATCGGCATTTGAAAACATTAATAAAAATTACATTGTTATTTTATTTTTGTATTACAATTGTGTGTGGCTCTGGATATCAAACAAAAAATATCAAACTACATCTCCATTTAAAAAGGATGGTTATTCACCTCAAAGAGTAATAGGAAATTACTTTACCAAGTTTTTGTGCATTTAAACAAAAACAGAAGAAAGGGGGCAGTAAATGATTTATAAGACAGCAATCCACATGTGCCTGCATACTCAAAATTTTCATAACTACATAATCTGGAGGAAATAAACAAGCATTTTTTTGTTATTTATTGGGTAAATCTTAAGAATAATATTCTCAACTGGACAGATTTTTAGTTTCAATTTTTTAAAGTGCTGCACTGCTTTTTTAGTTAGCAGGAAATATTAGCTGTATATAAATACTAATTTTAGTTATTTCCAGATAATTATCATTTATTCATTGAACATCTCTGGGAATTATGTTGGTTCAGGTAGCCAATCAATTTTTCAATGAACAGTTAGTACAAATTCATTCATTTTATCCTTAAGGTTTTTATAAACGTAATTTAAATAGTGACATTAAAATATTACTTTTAAAAAAGCCTTGAACAAATACCACATTGAGTTCTCAGATCCGTTGTGTGAGGAGATGCCATGTGTACCATCGTTCAAACCCATAGTAACCTCTTAGAGTACCTCARCTGTGGGCCGCCTCTTCCAAAGCTTTCATACCATCCTTCCTCCTGATGAGCTTTACAGCCCTTGTTTGAACAATCCTGAGGGAAGGAAAAAAAATCCAAGTGTTTATAGTCATATACATGACTGTATATTAAGCAGATTGTCCTGCTGAGCACAAGTCACCATCCACACGGTGAGGGCCGTAGGCTTGAGGCCGTAGGCTTTGCGTCCTCCGCTCTTTACCGAGCTTGCCTGGCTTCATAAGCCCGCCTGAGCATACGGTTATGACCATGAAGGCAGGTGATCTACCTGCTCTCACCTTTCTCAGAAAATGGTATTTATGTTAGGGTCKTCAGAACAATCTTTTAACAAGCACCTTTTCTCCCTACTCTCCCTATTTCTAATATGTTTTGCAGGGGGTATTTTTGAAACATCTCCTGTGCCAGCTGGTATCTCCATCTTGGTACACATGCACATGATCTCAGGTCCTAATTTCTGCGTTGTCGAAGTTGGTGGCCTTCCCAAATCCCTGCYTCATTTAGTCCAGAACATTTAGCATGTCCACATTTATTTTTGTCTCTTCATKGTATTTTTTATATCTAGCATTTCTACTAAATGCTTTTGAAATAGGTCTAAATTAATCCCGTCAGCAACCCTGTGATTTAGATGAGTYTTACCTTCATTTTACAGATGAAGAAATGAAGGCTTGGAGAGCTGTGATTTTTCCAGCGGTTGCCCAGGATGCCTTAGAGAATTGCTAGTAAAACACATCATCTTTTTTTTTCTCTCTTCTCAGGTGTCTCTTTTTTTCTTTTCTTTCCTTTTTTTTTCCCTTCTGTCAGTGGTTCCTTCAAATCTGTAGTTTTGTGATCCTCAATTTGAAATTTTATATCGTCATCTAAACGATCTCTTTTGCTGTTTCATCTCTTATATGTCTGTATAACATTCCTGCCACAATTCATTGCTACATTTCTATTTCTAAATATCACACATCTAGCATCAGTTCTTTGAATCTTTCCTTCCTTCTTTTTTACTGGTCCCATGTATTGCTTAAAATATATTTCAAAGCCTTTCCTCCCTTCTCCTTTAAGTGATTTGATGCTTATTTCTCTTCTCCAAAACCAAGTATTTAATTCTTTATGGAGACAACTAGTTATTGCCTTTGTCTTTTTACTTAATGAAAAGTGAAGAAAAAAAAAAGGTATCATTTATTCATGATACCTTTAGGTCAGAGATTAAGTATTACTGAAGAGCAGGTTATTTTCCATAAACTCACCTTGTTGCATATTGTTTTTTACATTCCTTATTCCCAGCACTTTCCTTTGTTCAAGCCTTTCTTTTGTGCTCCTGACCACCATCATGAATGCGATTCATTTTCTGCACTTGTAAAAATATCAACTCAGAAGCAAAACCTGCATAAGGAAAGAGCTTTGGGGCATTTGTTTACATAATTACCTCTGTTATGATTTTTGCATAAATAAATCAGATTGAAAGCCAACTCAGACATTAGCTGGCTTTTATCAAGTTTTTGCTTGTTTGTTCATTTAATCTGAGTTTAAATTTGCTGTTATTTTTCTTTCTGTGATTTATTTTATTTTGACAGCTGTTTGTAAGTCTTTAGCAAATTATGCCTTGTTTGCCTTTGCACCAGTCTGTGCCACCTAGGAGTCGTGGAGAAAAGCAGGTGGATTATAAAACGGAGTCTAAAGGCTTAGACTTGGTCCCTTGAGATTCCTCTGCAGGAAACTGGGGGAAACCTATAACTCGGGTTGAACTTTTTATTCAAAACCCTCCAGAAGTCCCAACCCAAACAAAAAGTAGGCACAACATATCATAATATAAACTGCTATATCACTGCACTGCCCAGGCTCTTTACATTCAGTCATCAAACAGAAATTTGCTGCGAGACCAAGCAGGGCTGAAGCAGGATTTCTGCATTAAGTGTAATATCTCTGTGCAATCTAGAACTCGCAGGAAGCGTTGGGTGTTCTTGAAAATTGGCACGGCGTTTCACACATCACCGAGAGACACTTTGTAGTAGAGATAAATGATCTCTTAATCAAGGGCATGCTTATTAAGGGCAGTTCCCAASAGCAAATTAATTGTTCCTGAAAAGCTGGCTTGATGGAAGCAAGAGATGTGCATTTAGTGCATGGCGCAGACAAAAATTACAGAGCTCGATGGCGTGGGGTGCATGGGTGAGGACAAATTCYAGCAAAGGCGCAGGCCGCCCTGTGAGAGCTGAGCATGGCCAGCTCGGTGCATGTAGGGCATCCTGAGCAGCAGAAAMAGGCACATTTTGTCACATATTCACCCAACTTCAAATCAGCCCATGTGGAATTGGGAGCTTTTCTAGTAGGGGCCTCCTGTACCGTCCCCTGCTGTCTCATCCTACAGCCTTTCCAAAGGTTTGTCAAAATCCAGTTTAATGCCATCAGCTTACCCACTACTGCTAACAGGAGAGTGTYCAGCAAACTTAATGCTGGATGCAGTTGATTTTTAAATATTCATGGTTAGATAGTAACCAAGAGGCATTAGGAAAATAGTAGAACTTGGTCATTTCTTAACAAAAGCCAGCACTGTCTATATGCATCCATGATTCACACGTGTGATTCCAAACCCATATTCCTACTTAAATGCTTGTATTCACAGAGGTCTCCTGGGCTGGCAGATACTATCTTGGAAAATGAGCTTATATGAAATTTACACTCATATAAGCTTCCTAAGGGATTATTTAGAGTGACATTAGGGAGTTTTATACATTTAAAGACTCGTTAGTATTTCTCTGTCCTCTCACTTCAGCTCAAACAGGGACTGTAGTGACTGGTGTGGTCATGGCTGTGGGCAGCATGATCGTCTTGAACTGCCTTCTCTGGGGGACCCCACAAGCATCGGCAAGAGCATTATTCCTCAAGTACTAGGAGGAAATGCTGCGACGTATGGAAAACGGCCAGGGGGAGGTATAGCTGCTGCTCTGCTTCCCGAGTGGGTTGAGCGGCCTCTTAGGAGGAGGCGAACTCCTGAGGCAAGGCCCGTGTTCCTGAGATTGTATCTACAAAAAGCAGAAGTGCAGGTACTCATTTGCTTTTAATCACCCATCCTGCACTCTGCTTCCTGTCTGCCCTTCCAGCTCCTGGGAAATTAAACCTCCCTGCAGCTGCCAGCCCCATCCGATCGGTCTCCTGGTTCAGAAACCTGAGATAGACCCAGGCCGTCCACCCAACATCAGTTGGCTTTAGATCAGTGCAGGCTTTAAATACCTCCTATACTTGGCTGACATCTTTTTGCTTTTTTGAGTAGCAGATATTTGCATTCTGTGAAGACATTTGCAGCTCTAAGGGGAAGAGAATGAGTTGTGGACCTCGAATGAACTCYGTGTTCCTCCCTTTGGGCGGGTACAGAAATGTAGGAATTTATACCAGGCAGAGATCTGCCCTCCGTGATTTTCAAGKCATCTTAGCTCCTCTGAGACTCAAACTAACTGTGGCCTGGCCTAGGTATGTGYAGTAGGAGACTCATAAAACACCACAAGCACTCAGAGTCAAAATGGATTAACTGTGAAATCATGCTTCCAGTAAGCCCTTATTTCCTTATGTAATCCTATCTACAATTCCTTCCATCATGGCTCTCATTAGCAGACATTAACATTGACCCCTTTTACTCTTGATGCATTTGCCTGTAACTGGATGAACGCCAGCGCCAGCASAAAGTTCCTACTGGTTACCTCAAACTCAAGGTGCACGTAAGCATAAAAACAGTGCATGAGAGCAGAGCAGCCTGCAGTGAAGAGCACGGGGCAGTTTAGCTGGATTTCAGGCCAAGGAAGTTCCCACTTCATGGCACATTCAGCATACCCACCCTTTGCCACACAGGGGTGTCCACGGCATGGATCCCAGCGTGCTTCCAGCTCCTGGAGTAACTGGAGTGTATAGGCTGGAGATGTATTGTTGTGCTGCAAGTATGTCCTGAAGTGTATTACACTACTGCAGCTCTCTACATCAATTAAAAAGAAAAAATTAATCAGGGTACGTGTGCCTGCTTGCACTGCTGTCACAGAGAGCGGCCCAAACCTACATCCCTCTGGAGGTGAGCTGCACCTCGTCTAACTCAGCTGCTTTGAAAGGAGGAAGAGGACATAGGTACTTACATTTGGGCAAACTCAACACTTACACAATTTGTACAAATTATTCAGGTGTCACTCAAAGACATTTTGGTAAGGACAGCACTTGCACAACTTACCACAGCCAAAGTCTTAAGGTTTTACAAAGAGATGGCAATATTGCAAGTTAACTATGAAACCATTCTGTATATTTGGACAAGATGAATGGTCACATAAACTTACACTGACAATGTAATAAATAAGCATTTTTTTCTCATGAGGCATGAAGAAAGGTACATTTCATAGACAAATAAACAAAAATGAAGCAGCAAGGAGACACAAGGGTTTTTTTTTTTTTTCTTTTTCCTTTACTTTTTTGGTAGACTTGCAGCACTACAGACAGTTCTCTTCAACCACGAGCTACATTAAACATAGGGTGCTGAGAAGTGGTACTTTGTGCCCACCTACACCACCCCAACACAGCCCTCCCTGGACTATGACTGACAGTATTAATTATGGATGTGTAAACTATCATTAAAAATACTATTCACCTACACAAAGACTCTGGTCAGTGATAAAATGTATCACATGCTGGGACGGGACAATGTTTTCAGAGAAATAAGAGTTGTAAGCAATATGCTATTTGCATGGCTARTGAAAAGGCGGGCCAAGACCATGGCTGTGAAGGTTGCAGAGTGGCACCTGAGTGATTTCGGTTACCACTGAAGTTCACAGATTGTCAAAAGTGTTGCTGAGATTGTGAGGACTGTTGACCACTCGCAGAGTTAGTAGTCTGTATGCTTAGACCACCACATTGACATAGGCAGTTATCAGATACAGCACCTGGGATGGTCAAACTAGTATTTACAGTATAGCACCATAAACATATCTACTTTAAATCCTGCTTCAAAAATGTGTGTAGGTCCCTTTGGGATAACAGTACATGCTTAGTCCTCTTGCTTCCACTGGTCTGAAACCCAGGCCAAAGCCCACCATGAACATGGAGACTTTTTTACATAAAGGCATAAAGGTAAGGAAAACACATGCTTGTGGTGCAGACTGAAAGATGTCCATGCAGCCTTAATTTAGCCTCCTGTATGTATATACATTAGAATAGAGAATACTACCCTTTCTTTTTCTTCTTTAATGTGTCTCTGATGTGTCCCTGATTTTCTGCTGGATACACTCTCGCTCTTTGATTTAATTGGGACTAATTTTATGTTTGCATATAGGCACAAATTTTACAAAGCTGGACTGAGACTGGACTAGAAGCTTCCTCCTGGATTTCAAACGATTGCTCGTAATACCAGAAGAGAAGGGAACTTTTAGAGCTAGATCCTTTATATTTAAATGACCAAGCAAGAAAAATAGACCTTTTCAAAAGCATGTAAGAATCCAACTTAGCCCAGATCCAATGCTCATAGTCTAGAAGAAGTAAGTACTTATTTTCACCCTTAGGCATCTAAGTACATTTTAAAAAACCAATCTTTAATGTTTCTTTATAGTCTAGACTCTGTATTAGCTATATTTATGAAATAAACACAGTAAATGCAATGAAAATATGCAAAGGAAAAAGTAAAGGGCATTTAAATTCAAAAATATGGAAAGGTACTTGAGAGGATCAAATGAGAACTGACACAGTCTAAAAAAGTATCAAGCAACATTTAAGCAATATTATTTTAGGACATCAAAGTTTATCTTCATACACTTAAGGTGTGGCTGGAATACATGTTACTACTCACATTACAGTTTGGATGTGCCGCTGCATTTTACATGGTAGAGCACTACTGCATTTTACGTGGTAGACTATTATTGAAAGAATGTGGTTTTAATAGACTTTATTTTTTTCTCATTAATTATTCACAGCTGAGAAATCAAATRCTTGTAGCAGTCAGTTAAGTACGCTAGAAGTAAAAATAAGAAGGGTTTTAAAAAATCTAGTATACTTTTCCTCAAGTACCTTGCTTCTCTACTCTGTTTTACTAAATTCACCAAGGAATACACTGGAGGCAGATTTACATTTGCTTTTCAATCATTACTTTAATCATTACTTTAATCAATTCTACTTGTTAGGATCTCCTTAAGGGAAATATTTCTATTTCCAAGACAAACCTAAGGCTAACATTGACTCAGAAGGGGCAACTAATTAGTAGGCATCTCCTTGTGAGACACAATACTGAAGTTTCATGTAAAGAAAATTCACAGCCATCCTGCTTTTTCAGCTGTTTGAACTGCTGAATATTAACTGAGTTGCTAAATTAAATGCCTGTGAACAGGCAAGCCTATGATGCTTGTGCTGGACACCTAGGCAGTATTATACCAAATGCGCACTTAAAATTTCAAGATACACAGCAATTCTGAGATTTTTATATCTTTCAGTCTCTAATTCCTACTTAGAGCCTAAGCATTGCAAATATTATTTATATAATTATTTTCAAGGAATGAGACAAATCTTCAACTAATAATCCTTTGCTACTCTGCACATACGTATATGTAAGATCRGGAGACTGACTCAAGTCCTTTTTAAATATATTTGTTTTATTTCAGTTTCATTCTGTCTCTGGTCCCTACGGATCCAGAGGTAAAAGCTTAGTATACTGATTTTCTGTCATAGTGGCAGTATTGCTGGAATTAATAAAGGTGCCTGAAAATCAATGCTCAAAAGTGCATTGTGCAGACCTTGGTTGCTGTCTGAGATGCTAATGAATTAATGACTCACTGGAGTGCTTTGCATAGGTTTTACAATAAAACCCAGGTAGAAATGCACTTCCCTTTTCCACTCCAGGTTACAAGGAGGCATTTTTTGTAACTACCTGCTTCCCATAAGAGAGATATATTTCTTAAGCAGACAAGATGATGACTTTCATGAAAAGTCTTCATTATTTCAGGAATTCAGGCTTCAGTTGTAGTTTTGCCAGAAGTAAAACCCAGCCCCCAGGAGGAAGCACATTTGAGACACTATCAGTACTACAGTCAGTAGAGAAATTGCCTCTTTTAGGATCCTATACAAGTATCAAATAATTTATGAAGCTTTTGGCATGTGAAACTGCTTCCCAAAAAAGAGTAGAAATGAAGTGTTCATCTATGCTTGGATGCAAGTTAAAATTTGCCTCAAAACTTTGCCTTGTAACTTGCCCCTGAGCTTACATGTGGCACTAAGGGCAAAGCAAATGAGGGAACAATTGTCTGAGCTCCCACCTCGGTGCTGCATATCACAAGGTATTAAAATAGCTCTGCAAAAKTGTCTCAGAATTGTTCTTGCTGAACTATCTGAATGTTAAGCTCAACCTTTTTTTCCCTGGCAATTATTAGGAGGYCCTCAATAGGTTACATCTTGTTTATCAGACATGATCTGATATTAAGAGGAACAGAAACTAGGAAAGGTTTCAGCTGAAAAAGAAGAAAATAGATTACAACACAGGGCTGCTGTTAAAGGAAATGGAGAGCTATGCACTGCCAGGCCATTTTCCTCCCTTTCTGCCTTTCTACGCTCTAATTTCCCTAATTTTAAGCATTTGGATTCTGATGCATTTGTCTGTGTTTATCCATTGACCTGTTCATATGAAAGACATGGGGAATGTTAGCTTAATGTACAGCATTATGTTTCTCAAAATGAAACCTAACAGCTAAGTTTGCCCATTTTTCGTTTATGGTGTCCTCTATTTAGTTAATTTTTCTCTTTTTGTTGTAACAAGATATCTACATGTCTCCAGCAATTAGTTCCGCTATGTGTGGCTTTTCTTTTCAGATGAGTTTCTAGATGTGAAAAATCTTTTCTTAATCCATTTTTCATTTYGTTGAAAGAGAACTTAAATGCAAACATCTGCATATTTTCAAGTATAATTTGGTATATCTGAAGACTCCAAAATCTTTTAACCATGATATTATGGTTTGTGTTGCCTGTAACGAAGAAAAGAAGAGGGAAGAAGAAGTTAGAAATGTACAAACCCAGCTGAGCAGATACATCTTAAAGATGTTCCTATACTTGCATTATGCCCCTTACTTTAATTATGCGATTTTATGGCATCTTGTTAAGGCCAAGGCCTTGTCTTGGTCTGTGCTGATGTCACAGGTCTGGCAAAGGTAGAGAGCTTCTACTCTTGAGCATCTGTGTCTCTGAAACAAGACGAAATTTATCTTTTCAGACAATCTTGAAGAGAGGCAGTTACTGGAYAGAGGGCTTTATTCTCTGTAGCTCACCCAGGCAAAGCTTGCACTGAACGGAGAGCRATAGGGGACACAGTTTCAGATGCTCACGAGGTTTCTGCACAAGAACTCTACAGATTTGAGTCTCAGTTCTGAGACTCCTGTTTATCTCAATAGCCTGCGGTGACACCGTGGCCACCAGTACTTGGGTTGGCTTCGGCTGCCAGGAAATCTGTGAGACACTGTGCTTGGCTTTGGGGACAATTTTTTTTTTTTTTTTTCAGTTCTGTAGTGAATTGCAATAGAGTGCATATTCTTTCCTGAAAGAATTTTTCATCTATCCTTTCCCAAAATATGTCAGGAGCAAAAATCAATCATTAAAGGATCAGCAGGAAATCGACTGGCATCAGCCACACTAACGTCCTCGCTTTGGAGCAGCCACATTAGCAGCAGACATGGGCAGTGGACAAGCTGCATGAACATGAGCTTCAGTGTAAACCCTATAAGCAACCAACTTGCTCCACCGCCCTCAAAAAAGTAGCTACTGTTTTGCTGCTGYTGTTGTTGTTTCTGCCATTTTCAGGGCAAAAAGGAACAAGAAGGGCCTGAGTCAATTGGCTGCAGTGTTACAAAACATCTCTGTTTTTCTGGCTGTGTTACATTAATGACATCCTGTAGTTTCAGTGATGCAAACATTTCACCGACTAGAGAAGGACATTAGTAAAGAGTCTAGTTAAGTAATCAGAAATGTTTATCACACTAAAGTATTTGAAACTGTACCTAAAAAACACACAGATATTTCCAGCTGGGTAGCACACACTGGAAGCACACAGAAAACTTACTTCTCTCATCTGTAAAGCACATTTCTCTTTGCTAAGCTACACTGTGGACCTACTAACTAGCCTAAGGCCAATGAAATTATCAGCCATAATCTACCCCTCTCATGTCACCTCTGAATGAAGCCATTCAGGTTTCCAAAAGCACAAGCTTGCTTGGTGACAAGATTATCACTGTATTTTTTGTTTTCTGTATTTGTACTGTGAGAAGATAAGAATGGAGCTGAAGAAGAAAGCCAAAGCAGTTGGACTAAACTTTTTTTTTTCCCAGACAGATGAAAGGGAGCTTGCTGAAAGTGTTTCAGAGGGGAAATGTTAGTGGGGCCAGACTGATGCAATTGCTGTGGCAGTCCAGTTCATCATCATCCAAAACATCTGAATTCTTTTTTTTTTTTTAATTTTTGCTACGCTTTTTTTTTTTTTTTTTTTTTTTTGGTTAGAATGAGTTAAACTATTATTTAACCGTTATGCCTCAAATATCAACTACTGGAACAGGCAAAGGCATATTCTCGGGGACTGCAAAACAATTTCTTGAGAAGCAGCAGCTAGTGAGACCCACATTTTCAGTGCAAGCAAAATCTGCACTCCCTCCTTTCCCACACAGGCACTTCTGAGGGCTGAATCATGTTATCCCTGATGCTCCTCCCATATTTTAATCTAACCTAGAAATCCTTCAGTCTCAGAATAAACCACATTTTTGTGATCCCTCAGTCATTTTTGGTCCACTTTTGATAGTCTTCCTTGATCTCCAACTCCAGCAGCAGACACAGGATACCAAAGCAGTCACAAAAGCAACATTAACACACAGCCACCCTCAGCTGTTCTCTAGTACCTAAATCCAAGGATCATTTGAGCCCTTCTGTCACACTGGACATTCACATTTGATTAATTATGTGCTGATGCCAAGTCACTGCTCTGGTAGATGAAGATCTTTTGCCAGCAAAGTCCACTTTCTTTGCCCTTAGATATATGTCCTTATGGAATCTGCRCTGTAGTGGTCTGTATCCAGATCTCTGGATTCACTATATACTGTCATCCTCTTTAGTTCTGTCTCCTTTAACCAGYGTGTCCTCTACAAACACTAGCTTTCATTCATGCTACTGCTAAAAGACACTCAAAAGGTAGAACGACGGGAAGAATCACAAGTTTTGCAAGTGCCAGCTAGGAACACACCTGCTTGGGGCTGACTCCTCATGAAAAACACCTGCATTTTGAGATGTCAGCCAGCATTAAAATAGCTGCATGTGCGCCCCATTGCCTTTGTATAGCTCTAAATTCTTACTTAAAATGTAATGTGGCACTACGTCATGTTTCCTGAACTTTAATTTGCCTTAGAAATCATTAATTGGATACACCCCAGTGGGTGGTTATCTTGCTCTCAAGGGGAAGCAATGAGTGTTAGCTGAACAGCTGTCGAAAATAGGCAGTGGAATTCAAGCAGAAAATGATACAACTTACGCAGAAAGACTGGAGGGGCAAGAAGGGAAGGACACGGCGTTGAATGTTAGAAACAGGTGATGAAAAGATGAAAACAAGTGCAGTGGAATATGGCCTTTCCTCTTTTTCCTTTCAATCCTTAGATACAGGTTTGTGTGTTAGTAAGTGATGAGTGATTTGAGCTAAGCCTACAGAATGGGCAGGCACGATAAGCGAGAGGAAACGGCTGCACCCCAAATGGAAGTGTGCCAGGGCCTGTGCTCACCCTGTGCCCACGTTGCCCCCAGCGCCCGTGGCGCCGAGTGAGGTGAGGCCGCGGTGCCTGAGTGCCTCAGCGGTGCCCGAGCGCCTCAGCAGTGCCCGAGCGCCTCAGCGGTGCCCGAGCGCCTCAGCGGTGCCCGAGCGCCTCAGCAGTACCTGAGCGCCTCAGCGGTGCCCGAGCGCCTCAGCAGTGCCCGAGCGCCTCAGCGGTGC
Source organism: Nothoprocta perdicaria (assembly GCF_003342845.1). Classification (NCBI taxonomy): domain Eukaryota; kingdom Metazoa; phylum Chordata; class Aves; order Tinamiformes; family Tinamidae; genus Nothoprocta; species Nothoprocta perdicaria. Next base: position 4,571,153 of record NW_020455521.1, read on the forward strand.
CCGAGCGCCTCAGCGGTGCCCAAACGCCTCAGCGGTGCCTGAGCGCCTCAGCGGTGCCCAAACGCCTCAGCAGTGCCCGAGCGCCTCAGCGGTGCCCGAGCGCCTCAGCGGTGCCCAAGTACCTCAGCGGTGCCCAAACGCCTCAGCAGTACCCGAGCACCTCAGCGGTGCCCGAGCGCCTCAGCGGTCCCCGAGCGCCTCAGCGGTGCCCAAACGCCTCAGCAGTACCTGAGTGCCTCAGCGGTGCCCAAGCGCCTCAGCGGTGCCCGAGCGCCTCAGCGGTGCCCAAGCACCTCAGCGGTGCCCGAGCACCTCAGCGGTGCCCAAACGCCTCAGCTGTACCTGAGTGCCTCAGTGGTGCCAAACCGCCTCAGCGGTGCCCGAGCGCCTCAGCGGTGCCCGAGCGCCTCAGCGGTGCCCGAGCGCCTCAGCGGGGCCCAAGCGCTTCAGCGGTGCCCAAACGCCTCAGCGGTGCCCGAGCACCTCAGCGGTGCCCAAGCGCCTCAGCGGGGCCCAAGCGCTTCAGCGGTGCCCAAACGCCTCAGCGGTGCCCGAGCGCCTCAGCGGTGCTCGCGTCCTGCCACTGCTGAACTCGGCAGTGCTGAGGTGACCCTGACAGGACTAGAGGAAACGGCCACACACAGAAGCAGCAAAAAGAAAAAAAACCTTGACAGTGAGGGTGACAGAGCCCTGGGACGGGCTGCCCAGGGAGGTTGTGGAGTCTTCTTCTCTGGAGATCTTCAAATCCCGCTTGGACTCAGCCCTGTGCCATGTGCTCTAGGTGACCCTGCGTGTGTTGGACTGGGTGATCTCCAGCGGTCCCTTCCAACTTTAACAGTTCTGTGATTCTCTGATTCTTCCCCAGGCACCTCCCGGCCGCGCACACGGCCCAGGGCAGCTATTGCTGGATATCCGCGCTCCCTGTGTGTCTTTTCCTCAGGGCTTTTCACTGTGCTGCCCTCCACATCCATCAGGCTTCACCCACCACCAGCGGTCATGTGTGGCCAGCCCCGCGGCTCCCTGCAACACCTTCCTCCTGTACCTGCAAAAAAATAAACATTTTCTAAGACCACTGCCTGCAATGCTGCCTTTTCCTCTCTGTTTCTCCTATGTGCTTGCACCCATTTTTCTTGCACCCGAGCTCTCCGGGAACAGAAACAGCTTTTGCACATGGGGATAACACTTCGCTCACAGATAGAAATTCTAGGCACTACTGCAATGTGGATAATTAGTAATTGCAAGTAGCTATATCCGTTATAGACTATAACCAGTAGCCTGAACTTCTGCAAATTTTGAACAGGAAAATCTTAAAAGTACCTGCAAACTTGATCCCCAACACTTCTCTGTGGTAAATACTATCGTGTGTGGCTGGGACACCAGCTTAAATAAGAGTGCCTGAGAAAATTTAATTAGCCTGTCAGTGCTTTCATAACTCACGGCTCCTGTTTATCTTCGTATAGCTGCAATGTTTAACTCTGCTTTGCTTTTCTCCTCTGTTTTACAAGGTGCACAAGCACACGTTGRCAATAATAAACAACCGCTTCAATTGTGAGTTAACTGAACCATTTGAGCGCCGTAAATCTATTAACGAGCTGGTCATTAAATGAATCGCTGACCTATTTCTGAGCAACCCTACTAAGAAACTAGAACTGATGACCTATAAATGCAGCAATGTGTTAAGGAAATTTATTAGTTGCAAAAGCAGAGCAATAATTACTCACTTCAGCAGCTCTCAGCATCCAAAGACAAGATTCTCCATTGCCAGCTTCAGACAATTCACTGGAAGTCAAACTCTGACACCCACTACTGTCTAAGTGAAATGCCATGAAGCTGATACACAGAGAGTAAAACGTGCAGATCTTTTCTAAATCACATTTTATTACTGAAAGCTTCTATGCAATGTTTACAACAGGTCAGATTGGRAATGGTCCAGAGTCGGGTCTGGGATGCAGGCTCTCCCTTCCTCAGAGGGATGACTTTTAGATCTAGTACTTATTTTTGCAGTGGAACAAGCCAAACCTGTGGGACCCAAATATTCCTTAAGCCGGGGGCAGGTCTGGTTCCACATACTGAGCCCAGGCTTGGCCCATCCCTGTATAAAAAAAGAGGTTGAAAATACATTTTCAAACCTTCCATCTCACTCTGCGCAGCACATAAGAGGCCATGCAATACGTGAAGCCCTGCGGTCACCCCCGGTGTGTTATTGAGTAAAGGAAAGCAGTAGTGGGTGCAGAGGAAGTGGTAGCATGGGGAAGTGGTGTAGCCAGGGTACCGCAGCCCTAGCTGGTGTCTAAGCACTTCCCAACTCAAGCCAGTGCACTGAGAAAAAAATGATTACTTTTTTCCCCTCTTTCCTATGCAAAAACAGTTCCAAATACTCAGGTWGAGGCCGCCACGTGAACCAGTCATTCTGGCATTGGCTGGGGACAGCCCAGCTTTGGGAACTGCCCCTTTTTAGGGATCAGAAATGTGTGTCCCGCCATGCTGGGGTTAGAGTTTGAAAGACACGGGCACTACGGAAATCTGCCCACTCCAACCCTCTGAAGGCAATCTAAATGAACACACATCGATCATTTTTTTGTATCAGGTTCCTGCCGAGATACTTTTATGATAATCATCCCCAGGACAGTGAATTTAGATCATGGTATTATGGTATTAAATTCAGAAGTAGAAAAAAATAAGAAGAAAATAAAGGAGTCCACAAGAATAGAGGAGACTAGCAACACCCTCACCACAAGCACATAGGTGTTTCAGCTGAACTAGTGCTTGAAGAACAACTTTTTTTTTTTTTTTCTTTTGCAATCATTGCTTGCTTGACAGGCCCAGACCATATTACATCACTTCCTAAAAGCAATCAAACAGAGTCCATCTCCTGAAGAAATTTAACTCAGATGCACTCAGGCAGGAAACAGGAAATGTAAATGTTCTCGTGAACCAGGGAGAAAATAACAGAGAACATCAAGCCCGATCACTGAAGGGGTAACATGCAAAGCCCAAACTTCATCACGGTGCTTTCTGTCCTCTTCCTCGCTGAAGGATCTGCCGACGATAGTAAGTAATAAAGCGCTTTTTACCTTCCAAGGTAGGACTGCRAGACGCGTTTTGTGCCTGCAGCTATAGCACTGAGTTGGAGGCAACACCCTAAAAGCTGATCTCGAGGAGAGGATTTGTGAAAACTTGCATTCGGCTTCTTTTGGCTTTATTTACTGTCTGTGCTTTCAGCTCTTTCACTTCTTTCCTTAGTCATAATCTGGAATGGCAGCAATTGAATCCTAAAATTCACAAATTGCAAGGGTGTAGGGATCCAGAGTTTCTCATCAGAAGTCTTTGTTCCAACTTTAATAGTTTGCTGCTTTTTGCCATATTTTTCTAATCCTGTGGCCATACGACCAGCATTTAATAGCAAAGTCAAAGAACAAGTACTCTTCCCATTCAAGCGCCAGCTGAAAACGTCAGCGGTCGCAACAAACTGGAACCTGTTTAATCAAAGAACAGCCAGTTCTGGAGACAAGCGTGTTGCCCCCTCAGCTGCAGCACGGAGTGTTTGGCGCTGTGCATTGGGACACGTTTGAAGGGAAGGGCGCGTGCAGCGAGCCGCTCGCGAGCTGGGTGCTGGGGCGCAGCGCTCGCCCTCGCTGCGYGCTCTGCGTTTCGGGCAGGCACGAAGGGGCAGCAGCCGGGCGGCACAGGCAGCTGTGCCCCCAAACCCTGCAGTGGTGGCACCCCCGTGCCCGCCGCCGCCACACATGGGGCTCCCGCGGTTCCTCYGTGGGCACCACAAGGCTCCCTCCCGTGTCGCTGTAACCAGCGGGAGCTCCACGATGCCGAGGGAAAGGACTGCCACTCTCTGCTGTCGCCAGACGTCTCCGATCAAGATTTTAGAAATGCCTTTTTTTATTTTTTTTTCTCCTTAAAACCAGAACTATAACTAGGCTATAAAACAGGGCTGCAGGCTCCAGGCACACTGCCTGCCTTATCACCGACGGGAATCTTGCTTAGCTGTAAAAATGACTTAAGCAAGTTACAAAATGGTTCAGTCTTGTCTGCATAAATACCATCCTACTGTGTTACAAGCACGGTAGGAAAATATGTTCCGAGCTTTGAACATACCTCAGAATCAAACTAATTGGAGGAAAAAGTCTCATTATAAACTGAGCCACATTCCTTCCTARAAGTAGCAAGAACTGTTCCAGAGAAACGGAGGGGCAAGACCTGAGAAATGGGGTTTGCTTAGGTTGTGACGTTGTTAATGCATCTGGGAGCTGACGGGAATCACTTGTGCACTGCTGATGCCAAGGACTTTTGTCACCGTTTCCGCGTGCCGGAGGGGCCTGAGTCCCTGACCCTGCAGGCCTGTTCCCCGGCTGCTGCAGCAGCTGCCTGCCCCTCTCCGCAATGGGCATCCAAGGGCTGCCCCCAGCAGCAACGAGATTCCACCCAGCAGGTGCCCCAGCCCACTCCCCGCTGACTCCAGGGGCTTCTTTCTGGAAGATCCACCTCTAAACTCCAGCTGATTTTGGAACCCTCCCTCCGCGCGAGGGAGCAAGTCCCGGCAGGGCCACGGGTGCTGCGAGAGCAACTGCCTGGGCCCAAACGCGCGCTCGGCGCCCAGCGCGGCCAGGGAAATCTGCGAGGGAAGGGGGAAATCGCTCCCCGGCGCCCAGYGGGGCAGCGGAACCGCAGGGGTAGGTGCTGGTTTAGGGATCACGTACCCTGCGGCYACCACGTCAGTGACGGAGGAGCCCGTGCAGCTCGGGCAGCCTCCAGGGACATCCTTTAACACGGCAGACTTCTCTGCAGAGAAGAAGCGTTTTTGGGAAAGCCACATGCAAAGCCAGGGCCTCTAAGGATCTTTTTTGACCTGTTTCCCCTCCAGAGTAATGAACTCCAAAATTGGTTTGAACTCCTCAGAATTGACTGTTGCAATTTTCTAGCAAAGCAGTAAAATCAGAAATGCAAATACACTACATCCGCTCTTCAGTGCCCCTGAAAAGCAGATTTGAAGACAAATCTTTCCTTCTTTCAGATGAGTTCTTTGCATGCATTCACTCCTATTTCTCCATTTCACCCATACACACAAACTTTTCCTGCATTTTATTCCTGTATTCTCAGGGACATCTCAGGAAACCWGTCCCTTACATCATGTGCTCAAAGCCCATCAGTGAGCACAGTCTGTTGTCCCTCAAGAGATTTAGTGGTTGCTGGGGAGCCTCCAGAGCTTTGAAATCTTTAATTTCGGCATCCTCCTGGGAGCAAGGAGCACTGGAGATTTGCATCCCACTTTTTCTGAAGGCAGTGGTGCTGAYGGGTATCACTGATGCACAGCTGGAAGGCCACAAGATTAAGCAGATGTAACTACATGGTTAATTTGGTTTTCAAAACCTTACTCACAGGGGTGATAAACGAAACTAAAGGGCCACAGTTTGACTCTAAGATGTGTGACTCAATTTTCAACACCTGCAACGTGGGCAGTTAAAAGAGCACTTAGGCTGAAAGGCAGGACAGTAAGAAGAAAGCTGTTTGCATTGTCTGGAAACAAACTTAAATATTTACTTCCCATTTCAGGCTATAGCTAGACGATGCTTTCTAAGCACCCATTTTTAATTGGATCTTGCCTACAGATTAACTGTCCTGAAATGTTAGCTTTACTTCATCAGACGAGCTGACAGGCAGCCTGCGGGGCTGCAGGGATTCCTCATCCAGGCGGGCGGATATTTGGGACCTGCCACAACACGCGGCCGGGCATGCCCTGACCACTGCAAGGAGAGGCGCCTGGGAGGTGAGCAGTAAATGCACTGAGGGAAACACAACAGGAATGAGTCAAGGGACAGGAGCAATAACCATCCAGGCAAAGCACCGGGAGGAATGCTTATGTGGAGAAGAATGCTGCAGAACACAGTAACTTTACACCGATACGCACAGTATTATAACTCCGGGTGCTTTGTTGCCCTCTCCTGAGCCTTCCTTTCACTGTGTTTTTATAGCTTAGAGGAAAGTTTGAAGGAACAAAAAAAGCCCTTTCAAATTAATAGTTCTGACTATTTGATTTAGATCTTGCTTTTCCTCTATTCTATCCCTTTTTATTTATTTATTCAGGAGGCAGGAACTAGAGTGTAATAGGAAACATTCCCTTGGGAGACTCCAATCCAAGGGCTTGATGAGAACACAGCAGGCTGTCTGGTGATTAACAGCAGAACCAAATGTGCTGACTGCAGCTATTTTTCCTTGCCCCACATCCAGCTAAAATCAGAAACCTGTTTGCCTGCTTAGTCCATCAGGAAACTCATATCACTGTCTCTTAGTGCTACCACACAGACATCAGAGGAACAAGTGCAGCAACAACAGAAATGTTGTTTGCATCTACTTGCTCAGAGTCTCGCCTGCAGAGCTGCTCAGTAACTTTGACTCCCTTTGACTCCTTTTGACTCCCCTGAAAGGCAGGCTTGCCTTTGGAGGAAGCACCTCCAAAATTCAGGCAGCTTCCATTAGTAATTCAAGTGTATTTTATAAGTAGACAATACCAAACAGTATCCCCTGTTATACCCTGGTATCTCAGTATGGTGATGTACCTTTATCGTAACAGCCTTTYCATAAGAACCATAGTGGATCCTCCTTCGAGTGACTGTGAGTGCTTTCTCAGTGATGAAAAGGTCAGATTTTGACCCCATGAGGACTAAATCAGTGGTGGAAACTTGGAGCTTCTTAGTTTCCAGCATGCACTTAGGTTGTACCCATATGTCCATTAGGATGAGCCCAGCCAGGTGCCAACGCCTCCCTTCTTCCTTCTGCTTGGAGGGGATGGAAGGAAAGTGGCAGTGTGAGTTGGGCTGGAGCTGTGGTGGGTGCCCAGGGGCTCCTTGCAGTGCAGGTGACAAGTCTCCAGCATCGTCTTTTAGACAATATATTGGTCATGGTTACTGTACGAGCACCTGCTTCTAAGGCCAAGTAAAGATTTCAGGATGGGACCAAAAGCACGAGACTGAGCTCAGCAGATGGAGGGCATGTGTTCCTACAAGCCAAAAAGGTATACATATCATAAGGTTCAACTCTCTCCTTGTTTCACCCCATTAGCCTTGCTTTTCCATCCCAAACGAATGTCACGTTATGGTCAGACTCCATTTTGAAGGGAACTGATTAGATCTCTGCAAAATGAAGTAGCCCAAAAGCAGCTGGCCCCAGCAAATCTGCCTCTGGGCATGGAGAAGATCCTTGAACAATATCCCAAAAAGGCTCTGTCTTTCAGGTGCTCCCCTGCCATGCTCCAAGTCTTGCAAAGTGCAGCTTTCGTGTCACATGCCCATGCCCACCTCTGCTGCTGGGGCCAATGGGGGTTGGTCCTGGTGCAGCCCATGGAGCCCACTTGGGTACAGGTCATGCTTCCATCACCGTGCAAACCTTCAATCCATAAGCAATAGAAGGGAGATAGAAGAGCCCCTGTCCMGCATTAACAGGCAGGTAGGGTGCCCATCACCAGAGACCTGAGTCTGAGATTGAGCTCTGGTCCTCAGAGGCTAAACACAAGATTTAAGAGCAATATCCTTGCTAGCGCATTGTGCAGTTGGCGCTCTGCAATATCCTTTTGCAGAGGAGACTATCTAATCTGCTAAGAGGAAAGATCCTTTAACAGAAAATTGTGTTCAAATAAAAGATGCTGCCTTTTCCCTGGAACTATGCATATAGACAAAAATATATGGTAAGAAGGTCACTCTCTGTGCTTTGCCATTTTTTGTCTATTGAGTAGAAAGGGTAATTCTCTTTCACACACAGACAAATGACCTGGAATTTGCTTTGCAGCTCAAAACAGGCATATAGAAAGTAACAGAGACACTGAAAAGGGCTCTTTTGGAAATAAAGTACAGCAAAAATCCCAACTGAAAGTTCAGTGCTGCAGTTAATGAGATGTGATTGTTGCTTTTGCTTTAAAGTCACATCATGTTTTAAACATTTGAAAAATTCATTTTAACTCTAATAGTCAATGGAAAATAAGCTCTTTCCTCCACACCCTTTCCCACTTGTACTATTTTTAACAATGGGCTTGTCCTTATCAATGTATCAAATGAGGCAGGTGACAGGTTAGAGGAGGAACATGAAACAAGRTCGTAGGGATCATTCTGTGACACTGAGATGGTTGGTCTGCTCTGCCAGCAGTGTGGTTAATCACGCAGGGATCTACTGTGTGGCCTCGCTGCTTCATGGAACAACAATAATACATAGAGTTGCTGCAAACCTCTGGGGACTATAAACTATTTCTGGAAAGGGAAGTCAAGCAGCCAAAAATAATAATGGAGAGATCTCCTTCTTGATAAATGAGACCAGCCTTATCATGGGCATGGGTGGAAGGGCAGGCATGCAAGGGGTCATGGTGTGCGCAGGAGACCGAGACCATGCTTTGCTCTTCACTGAAGTACTGAATAGAGAAGAAAGTAACATAAAGGTGCTTTGCTACTGTAAAACTAACACTGTGATCATTGTATTGCAGAGATCAGTGATCTTTGCAATATTAAAATATCTTATTAAAGTGTTAGATGTTATTTATTAAGCATTAATTTTTTCCTTGTTTCAAGGAAAGAGTGAAATGATCAGTATGTGGCATAAAAATCTAGATAAATCTCTGCTGCCACACTTAAGTCTTTTTTTTTCTTCATTTGAATTGGGTTTTCTGGAATACAGTCTCATGAGATACTCATCTTCTTATCAAGAAAAATCTGACAGAAGAGATGCTGCAGAGCGGATTAAGCATGAGATAGCGCTCTAATCACAGCTTTCCTCTGAGCTCAGTGTCCTGCAAAGGACAGCTTGCCGTCCTTCTGATTTCTCATTTGTAAATGGAGATGATAACTGCTCATCTCTCAGGGCCATTATGAAGATGAATGTGTTTACCAAAGCATTTAAAATGCTAAGTACTTCTGGTTCCAGTCCTGTGAGATTCGAAATGCCAGCAATGAGGTGCTGAAAACCGTAAGCTCTTGCTAACTCTAGTGGAAACTGTGACTGCCCAGCACTTTACAAGAACAGCAAGAGTCTTGTCATTGCAAAAGCCATGAAAGCCTCTCCTGCTTTATTCCATAGAGCAAGAGCTGTGCCGTGCCAGCGCTGTGTCTGAACGGGCAGATAACACAAAAAGTCATCAGTTAATTTCATGCTAAGGAAATTATTGGCGGTTTTGCATGTGACAGCGCCCATGGTGTCATTTATCTAAGAGTGATCCCTGCACCCTTGGCAGCGACAGCAAATTTGGCATCAGTATGGAATATAGTATCAAGCCAGAATTTGCTGTAGTGACATCCTAACATTCATGAAAGAAGATCAGACTTTACCATGTGCTTCTCCCGCAGCCTGTAGCAGTTAYTACATTTGCAGGCAATAAAGTCTCTGTGCTATTATCCCTTCTAGTCCGTGCAGAAATGAGAGTCAGCAGCTTGTGCCGGCTTCACACTTCCCTCCACCAAGCCTGTTCTTTATTTGCCATGCAGTTAAGTGGGCTTAAAAAATCTGAGAAAGGCACAGAAGCTGAGAGATCGGTGAGCCTGGGATCGTGGTCTTGGTGTAGGGTGCAGACCTGGGAGTGAGGAGGGCGATGGGGGAGGCCGAGCCAGTAAGCGCTGAGCCTGAGGAGTGGAGCAGCAGGGCTTGGCTGAGATAAGCAGAAGGCTCTTAGGGTAAGGGCAAGACTGAATGTGAACCTGCAGGAAAAACTGCAGTATGTCTGTGCAAGACAGGCCATGTATGCCGACGTATCCTGGTAAAAGTCAGCTGAAAACTTGCAGTTACACATGTGATGCCCAATCTTTCAAAAGTGTGTGTGAGCGCACTTACTGGCTTTCTATTTAGTTTAAAGAAGTCAATTAAAAAGTAAGTATTAGAGCTGTAAGCTTTGATTTAATGAGAATGTCAATGTAAACCAGAAAATGTTAAGTTGCCCTCATATATTTGGCAGGCTTGGAGAATCAAACTGCTGGTTCAGGAGATGGATCACCAATATTACCCACCACTACAGTAACACCTTCTCCTGCTCTGCCTGCCACGTATTCTGCGGCTGTGGATGACCATGAACATGTTGCTACAAGAGCTACTGAGAGCAGCTTTGAAACAGAAAGTCCTGAATTGAATACAATGAGCAATAATGACAGCCCAGAAACAGCAGAACAGTCTATGTTGATATATGTTGTCCCCGCCGTGCTGCTGGTCTTGCTGATTTTGCTGATTACGTTTTTTGTAATACATCACAAAAGGAAAAAATCTAAACAAGGTAAAATCTATCTTCTCCCACATCAGAGGGATATTTTTAGAACAYGCGGCATGAATAAAAAGTTATTCCAAGGACTGGAATACCACATTTAGATATATTTCTTTGGTTCTATTTTTATATTTCATATATAGAAAAGAATCTGTTACCCCTGGTGAGCAATTTCTGCATACTTAGTTCTCCTTTAGGCATGAGCTAGTTCTGCTTTTTGGCACCTCCTGCTCACTTTGTACACCCACGGGAGCCGCGGCAGCAAGTTCTGCCTCCTCCTGATAATGGAATGAAGATATTACTCTGTGACTACACATAGTTATCCTCTCTTTATGGTTAATAACTCCTTGCAAGGTGAATTTAATGCTTCTATTGCCTGTATTATCCACAGAGTAAGGTTTTTCTTACATTTCTTGGAGCTTCCATAAAATAAGAACAAGCAAAAACATTTTAAGGGACATTTTTAGAGGGATCCTGTAGGGTGTTAGTATCTATGAAATCCCTAGTGAAGATCAAAGTAGCTACTTAGGAATCACGTGGTCACGCTGGCTGCGTGCTGCAATAGGAAGGGCGATATTTCAGGAGACAGCCTACACTCTGCTAACAAAGAAATCCATAAGACTCAAGTGCTAAGCAACAGAAACCAAACGAAGGTGTCGTATTAACAATGTGCCGTGGGTAAGTGAACTACCAAAGTGGTCACAGCAGTGCCTTTCCTGAATGTGAAYGTCATTTTAAACAGGACAGCGTGGAGCCAGCAACATGTATTTAACATTCACTTTGATCCCGTTTTTCAGGGCACTTTGGGAACGCTGCTGCCTCATCCCGGGGTCGCAACGTGAGCACAGGCTGAGCTCACAGTGTGCGCTCGCCCTGGGCTGCCCGATGGGGCTGGCACTTTGGGCATCCTCACGGTGGGATGAGCCGGGGGGGTTGGCTCTGCAGCAGGGAACACGCTGGAATGAGCAGGGGCTTCAGCACCCAGCCCGCCGCGCTGYGGGATTCAAAATAAGCCGATGGAAGGCAGCGTGCAATGTGGGTACTGCACGGGGCCCTTGGCTCCTTTTGAGAGCAGAGACTTTCCCATCACTTCAAGAATCCTTGGAGGGAAGCTATAGCCTGAATAAAGGCTGCTGCTCTGCTTGTTTACCAGTTTTCTTTCATCTGAGGGCCATAACTAGCTTCATATCCCTTYTTGCATCTGGCCAGTTCAGCATCATTTACCCAACTGCGATTCAAGCTGCCGTGCAAACCTCCCCACTTCTCTCCACGAGGGGCTCCCGCAGCCTCCCCCCAGACCCACTGACTGCAGCACTGTCGTCTGCAGCAAAACGTCCCGGTGTTTCCAGGAAACAGTTTCTGCAGCAGCGCTTCCTCCTCGGCATGGCACTTTGCTCATTGCATCCGCCTTGCTCAGGGAACGGGCTGCCTGCARTCTCATGCCCACCGTGGTGCTAAGTCTGCTCGCTCCCGGCAAGGCTGAGCTGGTAACAAGCTTCTGCAGTGTGTTAAAGACTAAGAGCAATGGGCTTCACTGAAAATTACAGGCAGGTTGAGGCGTTTTGCCTTTCATCTAAAAGTTAACTCATAGGCTTTTTGAAAATGAAATGTGTTTTAAGTGACCCTATTTAAGATTTGCCAATAATACAGACGCTGTATATACACAAACCGTAACTATGAACATCAACCTTTTTCTTTTCCAGATGAGCTGGGAAGCGAAAATGTAAAAAGGTAAAGTTTATGGATAATATTTTTTTTTCTGATTCTTTTGCTCTAATAGGACATAATAATTTTAAGCCCTCTATTAAATGATTTAATTTACCTATACCCCAAGCACTTCTACCATATGCAATTAYTCCAGTAACTATCTCTAGACTGTTAAAGCTGCTATAGAGCAGATCCATAAAAATCGACTGAAGTGTCATCTCCTTATTTAGCAGGCAGAGGAGGCATAAGACCAAACCCAGAACACAGGAGTTAAGATTAGCCAGGACAGGAGCAGTTGCTTGAGGACCCATGGCCTGCCACAGCTCCCCTGCCTGCTGAAGGCACCTCTGGCTCTGCCCCTGTCAGGGCACCACAAGATACAGACTCACCATGGGCGAGGGAGACCAGGTCTCACTCCCATTGTGTGCTTGTACTCTCCAGAATAAGCTCTGTCTTACTCGCTGGCTTTTCAAGTTTGTCTTCTCACTCTTACATGAGACAAAAGAGATCTCCCAGCTGCCATGGAAGTGATTCTTGAGCTTCTGGAAAAACAAGTTGAAAGCTGCATGGTTGTTATCTGAGTGATAACTTTTATCATTACCTTTTATTGAGTTCCATCTTGCTAATGAGTAATGGAGGTTATTATAATGGGTTCATGGGAAAAAGAAAGAAAAGAAAGAAGTGTTTCTGCTAAAAGTATTTTTTTTTTCTGTGCAGATCTAGGAATGATCAATAAAGGGAAGAGTAAAAAGGGAGAGAACACTTTAGCTGTGTGTTCCAGTAGGGCTGAGATCAACTGTTTTATTTTTCAGGTTTCCATTTAGAGTAGGGACCATTCTTGAATAGTCTCCCTGGTCCTGTCTCACAGATGTCCCCAAACAGTGCTGTGATGTTGCACCAAGCCCATGTCCTGCTGACTGACAGCGCAGAGCCGACCCTGTTGGCAGCTCTTTCATTCTTACCCCTTGGGCTGACGTTYTCGGTGTTCTAGATCAGGACACCTTTCCAGAAACACAGTCCTGGAAGACTGGTGTCTGGGAAGAGCAATTCTCGGGCAAAACTACTACATTATAGGGTTACTGAATTAAGCACTTTGTGTAATGCTTTTTTTTTTTTTTTTTATCCCTCCTCAAGTCCTATTTTTGAAGAAGACACACCCTCTGTTATGGAGATAGAAATGGAAGAGCTTGATAAATGGATGAACAGCATGAACAAAAATGGTACATGGTAACTCCTCTACTCCATCATCCCTCTCTTTCTAGCTGAGGTAGATACCATGAATAGTAAATCAATACAAGGCACTTTGTATTTGTGTCACTGATTTTCCTAAAGCATTTTTAGTTGTGTTCTTGACTCTCTGCTTCTAAAATAGCAGCACAAATGTCAGGGGTAGAAATTTTCAGAGCAGTATTTTAGTTTGTGTGGGAGCTTATTTTTAACATATGATGGAATATGTTTTGAGTTCCGAGAGGAAGTTTTTATTAAATACAAGTATAACTGTGAATATCATTTATAGTTTTAAATAATTTTTAAATGCTAAATAGCAGTTTATTTGAAGCATCCAGCCCTGTCAGCCTCCAGAGTTTCTAAAGTTGTGCTCCATGTTGTGCTATTGTAGAAGAAACTGCTCCTTATTCATAGGTTAGAATGCTGTTTACTTAAACCTGCTGCCTCCTCCAGGCTTGTCACTTGACTGCATCCCTCCCTGTTTTRCTTCCGTCCCCTCCTTTGCCACCTCTCTGTCAGGTCCATTAGCCCACGGAGCAATTGGTACCCAATGCAACTGCCACCTCCAGCATCATTCAGCTTCTTGTCTTTTAATTTTCTTGTATTTTTCCCTGTTTTTCTCCCACTCAAAATCTCCCAGTTAAAAATCTTTAAAGGCCTTATATCCTACTTCATGGCTCTCCTCAAAAAAATCAGGTCTTGGATAAGGCACTATTTAAAAGAGAGCTGATGATAAAATGGTACATAGAAAATTGTACTAGCTGCTCTTTATTTGACAAGAAATGCTGAAATCCTGGTATTTTTTTAATTCCCRCTCCCTTGCCTTACATCCACACGGCTCATTTGCCTGGCCTCCTAAAGACATTTTGTTTATCAGGATATAAAACTCTTCAGAGCATTTCTTCACATTAGCACAGTGCTCCACATGATGGGATTTTGACCTTCTCAGTCTGTAAGCACTAGCAGATAACATATGCCAAGCAACAGTAGTGAAATAAAGGCATGAAATACAGTACATTGGGAAATAGTGCTGCAAAACGATGTTAAAAATCTGTAGAGCAAAGGGAGAGAACATTTTATTTATTTTTCTTCAATATTGTTCCATAAAACTGCARTCCCAAATTCCAGGCTGGACTAGTGCTATGAAAGCATAGGTGCAACCATAAACAGAGGAAGGTTACCAAATAGTCCTCCTCCCTGCAGCTTAATGCAAACAGACCTCAAAGAAGTTCATTTGTATGTGTGCACACAAGCAACTACAATATATATAACAATAATAAAAAAATAATATCACAATGTCTGTCGGAGGACAGGAGGCTGTAAAACACGTAGCATTTATGCTACAGGGAGTAAGCAGATATTACAGATMAAAGACTGTAGAAAAACATGCTGCAGTTTTAAATTCTCCAATAGTGGCACCAAAAAGTTGATGCAATTTTCAAATAAGCAGAGAGGAATTGCTGAGATTAGCTGTTTTCTTGTTTTTTTTTTTTTGTTCTTTTTTAGCTGAATGTGAATGTCTGCCTACTGTAAGAGAAGAAGAAAAAGAATCAATTGCCAACCCAAGGTACTTTTAATTTACTATATTATTTGAAGAAATGTGATCCATGTCACTTCAAATTTTATGTATACAATTATAAAACAGACTGGTTTTTTTGCTCTACTTAATTTTTAAAGGTTTTATGTTCCAGGACTTTGATTTCAACTCAAACAAATGATTCCACGCTCTTTTATTTTTACACCAGTCGCTGCCTGTAAATTGCACCCATAAATAATCTCGCAGTTGTAAACCTGTGTGAGACAGACGCCCAGATGGTGCAGAGGGAGTTTTACTAGCTGATCAGGTTTTAATCACAGTTTCCTGAGGTGTTAATACGAGTATTCAGAACGGCTTCCTTGGCCCTTGACCAACAAGGAACAAGGCAAAGGGAAGCACCCGGATCCCCCGTGCCATGAGGTGCCCGTATGTCCCTGGGAAGCACTGCTAGATGTTTCAGCCGGGGTTTGACCTGCTGCACAGTGGTTTGGCTGGCCCCAGGAGAAAGCCAAAGGATTTCCGTGGTGCCCCCAGGACCGTGGTGCCCCCCTCTGCTTGCCAAGGAAACCCTTGGTGCGGTAGGCGCGGGGCCCGCGGGCGGCCACGGAGCAGAGCRGGGCGGCCTGAGGGAGCGGGCGCAGCGCGAGGCCCCAGGCCCGGCCTGGCAGGGGTGCAGGCAGCAGGAATGAGGGCTTCCAGCGGCAACCGGACGTGAAGCCAGCCSAGCTCTGCCCCCAAAACGCCCCTGTGACAGAGCTGGGCTCGCCACTCCAGATCTCCAGAATAGCCCGTCCCTCTTGTCGGGCTTTCCTGGCTCGGGAATGAAACCGCGGTGACATTAAAGCATCCTTGCTGGAGGGTTTACAACTCAGTTTCTGTAAAGCTGTTGTTTCTGGATGGCTTCAGCAAATGGCAGCTGCGTTATCGCTATCTCCATTTATCTGTATTTAAAAAGCCTCCCTTCATGACCCCTCCTTTTTTTGAACAAACGCTTAGACTCCAGTGGTCCAGTTGCAGACAGGCCCAATCATTTTACACTGAAACACTGTGAAAACTGCTTTGGATTTCCCTTCCAGCYTCTAAATGATAACTCACAAGGGGAAATTTGGTAAGGATAGGTAAATGCAAAGTATTTCTCTAAAATGTATTTGCTAACTACACTGCTTGCAGCAATAGAGTCACTGTTTAAGTGCACAGGTAGTGCTTTAATACATATAACTGGTTCATATAACCAGTGCCTTAGAACCAAATTTTAAAAATATTTATGTCTGTAAGATGCGTGAAGTCAAAAAAAAAACCCCACAAATAAAGAAGGAAGATTCATCTTTAAAACAGTCAGAGCTGCTCAGAAAAAAAAAAAAAAAAAAAGTATATTATTTAATAGGTTCAATTTCAGATTCTGGAAAATCACATTGGGAAAATTTATTCTCAGATTACGTTAATTTGTTTTTACATATTATTGATGATGTCTCAATGTGGGAAACACTTTATTTTGCATTTTTGGTCATTTTCTTTTATATAAAATTTTTGGTCATYTTCTTTTATATAAAATGCTGGATAGGGTTAATCAAGACTCAAATATTTTGGACAATCAACCGATTTTGATAAAAGATCATTTTGAAAACATTTCAAACAAAGCTTTTCAATAATGACATTTTGACATTTTCAGAATTAATTTTGTTCCAAAACTACTTTTCAGAGTAAGTGACTTTTTAATATGTTTTAAAAAGACATTAAAGACAAGAGCAGTGCAGTGTTGAAATATTTCTAAATATTTTCCTCAACTCAAAACTACTTTTTCAAATTTAATGTTGCATAAAATTTTGAAATATGCTTCATTTCTGGGGGAAAGAGTGTATGAAATTGTGGGATTTCTTTGTAAGCAAAAAATTGGTTCCCACACGCTTTATGATCGAGCCTTATCAGACCAAGATGCATCTTTTTTTCTAACCAAACTTAGCTGAATAAATAATGYTTTGAGTTTTGAGAACTAATGAAATTAGTTCTCAAATTAATTAGTTCTCAAAAGTTCTCAAAAGAGAAACTTTGAGAACTAATGAAATTAGTTCTCAAAAGAGAACTGCATGTGAATAAACAGATCTGCTTCAGCAGCTCTTTAGAGCAAGAAATGTGAAAGCTACTGATGCAAAATAAAGCTACGATTATAGCAAAAATTGTTACTATTGACCGTGAAGGTCGTAGATTTGGGAACAGAACTAGTCCTGGCTAGAATGTCCTGGCTCTGTTGTTGATGTAGGTCGCCTGCCTTGAGTGCAAGCCCAGAAAGCTACGTGTGAAGGGATGCATGTTGGCTTTGAAGCCGAGTGCTGAAATCCTGCTTCCCTGCAGCACAGGGGATGGGGAAGCCTCAGGGGCCTTGCAGGCTGCTGTGCCAGTGGAGTCTAAGAAATCTTAATAGGCACCTTTTTTTTTTAAAAAAAAAATCAAGTTTAAGAAATTCTTTTTAAGTTGAAAAAGTAAAGCAAAAAATGGTCTTTTTTTTTTTTCCCATCGTATAGCTTTTACAACAAGTTATAAACAGACATGTAACARTAATTCTGCATATATCTTTTTGTGCAGTGCTGGGTAACAACATACAGCAGCTTTGTTCTTACCACAACCCTCTATTTCTTGCAGTCCCTTAACCCAAATATTTTTAATGTAAATGCTATGTTGTTTCCTTTGGGCAAAAGACCTCTTCCTTGGCAGAGCTCAAGGCAAGAAGGTGAAGTTTTACAGCTCAGCTCTTTGTGCTCGTCTGTTTTGTAATGCAACACAGCCAGGACGTGTTGGAGCAAAGGTCTCGCACGCAGCCCATATGTGCCCATATGTGCCTAACGCCAGCGAGCAGGGCTTCAAGGACAGGAGGCTTTGGGGTATCTTTGCCTGTTTCTTGGTGGGCGAAGACAGCCAAGATAAGGAATCTAGGAATCGTGTATATCACTCCCTCATAGGGCTTGGGAACAGATGGCACCAGGTGGGAGCTGGATTGCRGCTGGATATGGTATGCTTATGGATATGGGTATGGATATGGGTATGCCAGAGCCATTATTCCACCTCAGTATTGTGGTAACCTGAGGGGGACCCTCCTCAATCCAAGGGCTATCCTGTTATGGAGATACCAGCTATGCCCCAAGGGAAAAGTACAAGCCCAGGGAAAGACCCTAGCAGGCTGTCAATGCAGACTGAAATTTAACCAGCTAATAAAATTGTTGCATTTTTAACGTTGGTGTGAACAAAATAGATCATTAAGAAAATTCCTGAGAGCAAGCTGTTTGGGCAGAAACCAGATGGACRAAGAGAAAATTCAGTTGTTATGAGGAAGAATTTAATATAAAAAAATCCATGTGTAGAAAATGAGCATAAAATGTGGGAAGAGGGGAATTTGCYTTCTGAGCCCTTGCCTGTGCTCCGGAGGAAGCTTGCACTGAGCTGCCTCTCTAGGCTGCAGAGAGATCAGAGGAGCCCGCGCTCACAGTATGTAGCACCACAGCTGSGCTCACTTCGTGCGCTGCACTGCTGGCAGATTTGTTTGCTGTAACACCTTCTTGCACACTGGAAAGACAGCGTGGATTTTTTTTTTTTGAGAGAGAGAGAGAGAAGCAACCAAACACCATGAAAGCATGACATATATATATTTTTTCTTTTCCATGTACACACAGTGATGGTGAATCATGAAGTCAAAACATCAAGGACTGGTTRAAGGGAAGCAACACCCAAGCTAATGATCCGCCAGATGCTGGATGAACTGGATTTAAATGCAATTCATCTCAAAAGGCTAGAGAAGAAAATTCTTTCATTGTGCCCTGCTACATGCATTCTTCAGAAAGGAAACACCACCAAGGGGAAAAATAACAATAATAATAATAATAAGGAGAAAAYGACATAGGATGGTTAGGGATCTGACAAACTCATTCTACAATGAGATTCAACACCTGTAAAGAGAAGTCTTTATTTCTGATTTCCTTTCCTCCAAAGATTCTCAAAATAGTACCTCTCTATGCAGATCTCCAGTGCTGCATAGTACAGAATGTAAAACTACTCGTGTTCCAGCTTTGATTTTCTTTTCCATTACAAACAGCATCTACAGTTCTGGATTCAGCAGTTTAAAAACAAAAACACAAGAAAGATAAATTCATACCTATGCAATGCTTGTTTTTAACTTGCTTTTTGGTAATGGTGCGCTGGTTTGCACAGGACTTCCACTGGAGAAGTAAAAGACTAGGAGCGACAGCGCATCTCTGGGGACAAACGGAGCAGCCGAACAGCCTCTCTCAGAGGAGCCTCCGGGAAGCACCGGCAGCCCAGCACGGGCTCCTTCTTTGCTGCAAGCTCTTTGGATTTCATATTAAAGGCCTTGTAGAAAAAAAAATGTTATTTTGCGATTTCCTTTGAGTTAATTATCTGCAGAGATCAGTATTCTGTGTTAGCTCTCATCACTTAGTCCTTCTCTCTGGTCAGCTCCAATAATCATTGAATTTAGGAACATTCGACTCAAAAATGTTTGTTTTACAAAAGTACAGGTTGGGAAGCTGAGCAATTCAATAGATAAATAAATGTGTGCTATTCAGAACTCCTTGCTGAAAATTTACAGATGCAATAAATATTTTCAGTTGTTCCATTTTGGAATATTCAGCTCGTGATCTCCGAAAGACATTGGGACACTCTGAGAGTGCACAGACAAGTTACCTCTGCTCATTTAAAATACAAAACTCATGCTCTAACATATCTTCTGCCCTGTTATATATTACCTATCTGCMTCTCTCATTTAAACATGGATTTTGTACAAACTCAGTAGCAGTACCATCAATTTTGTTTTGCCTGCAAATATTTCATTAATATGTTTACTGATATGTTCAACCGAGCTGGGATAAGAAAAAAACAAATAAACAAAATCCCCAGGCCTCTGGGGTGATAATTAATGGCCACTGGCATCTGGCAAATACAGGGGAGGGTTTCGCTTTGTGAGTAATTGAGAATCTGTCAGATCATAAAAGGAAAAGATGTTTACAACTGAGAGTTTCCTGCATATGAATTGACTAATCATTTCTTCAAGGAGTAAAAAAAGCTGCTCATTGTTTCCAAACAATTTATTGCAAACACTGAATTTTAAAAGCAATGGTGATTTTATTTTTCCTGCTTGAATGATTTTTAACTTTGCTCTCTAGAATATCGGTTTCAAATAATGCAGTCACAAAAGAAAAGACTGAAATCCCATGGGATTTTTCCAAACAGGTCCTTGAAGAAGTCAAACTTTCCTTAAGGTCAGGGTGGTGATCCTACTTATTGTCTGCTGTTTAGCTTGGTGGAATGTATTTGCTTTAAACTTGGTGGAATGTACTTGCTTTAAATTCATGTTAGTAAACATTAATCCTTATTCCAAAATTCATGATTAATCAGTTTCTACATCAAGCTTGAAAATCTGTTTTGCCCAAAACTGATGTCAAGGTGATCTCTTTAAAATTACAGAGGTTATTTCATTTGCCCTTTCTAAAAACTGGAATGCCAAGAAATTTATTTCCATCTTTTGCAATTTTCCAAATATTTGAAAACACRAAACACAAAATAGTGAGTTGGATAGCCCCTTGGCCAATTTTGGATATGAGTTATTTGGATCTTCTGCCTTTTAAAAGTCCACAGTTGAGTTGCTGTTGARAAAGAGAGCATTTTGTCAAATCCTAGCTTTTTTTTTCTCTCCCAGTATGAACCAGAGCAAGTGTTGAATAATTTGCTCTGCAGTGTTCTTATAAATATTTATAACAAATTCTTTTAGGACTATGCAAATATATTTTTTAGTATTCCTATTTCCCTGAGCATTTGCTACATTTTTCTCATTGCCCTTCTTTCACTCTAATCTCAAATTGCAATCTCAAACTATGAAGAGGTTCAGTTACTTATCTGATAACTAATTTCTTGACTTTCCATTTCACTCCTTTAGTCTCTTTTTTTGACCTTCATTTTTCACTTTGACTTCTGCATTTGCCAGGCCCACCATCCTCCATTTATTCAGGTTAGGGCTGGTGAACGAAATCTCTGTGTGGTCACTTGATTCCTCTCTCCCATTGCGCCCATTCAATATTTCTCTCTACTGCCTATCTTTTTGCCCATTCACTTGGGGATGTTTTACAATTTCATCAGCTCCTGACCCTTTTATATCCACTTCATCTCAAAATTGTAATTATGTGGGTAGATTGAATTACAAGAGATTTACCCATTTTACTCCTGAATTAGCACAGCCACATCAATGTAATATTTTAGTTAATGAGATTGTCTGTATGCTTTCTGTTGATTCCCATGCCTTCTGCTGATTCACTTTAATTTTTCTAAATGATTCACACAGTCAGGTCCTCCGTAGTAGTGCAACCAGGCAGCAGAGCGCAGGCTAGATGGTAACAGGCATTTCTTTTTCTGCCCTGTACTACTACACACTATATACACAAGCTGGATCAGAGCTGACCCATCTCACCATTATTTTACAAAATTTACTATTGATTGATAATCCACGTTATTAACCCTTAGTAGAGTACAGGAAAAACACAAATAAAACGTCAGTTGAACATATGGGTTATTCTAAAGCATCTAAAACAAATGTAATGATCCCAAAGGAACAATTACCTTCCCGTTCATTTTCACAAAAGCTTCAGCAATTCTCCTGAATTGTTAAAGTCAATTAGACATCTAACTGAGGCTGCAAGCAGTTTTTGTCCTACAGAAAGCAGAAAAAGTACGTAAGCTAGTGATCCACAGGAAGAATTGTTTGGGAATTACGTGGATAAAGAGAAGGGCAGTGAAAAAGAAGCATCTCTTCCACACATACGTTAAAATATCAGTATCTTAGCTTTTTTTTTCAGGAAAATAGAAATAATTGCTCCATGAAGTCACAAACACAAGGCATTCCAAACTGATGTTATTAGCAGTTATTTAATATTGTAGTGATCCCACAGTCATAAAGCACATCATAACCCTTTYATTAACCCCAGCAAAGAGATTATTTTTTCCTTTCTAGAGAGACGTAAGTCTTGGATCCATAAATATCTATTTATGTATAGGGATAGAAAACTATAAAACCATAAAAAAAACCCAAAATAAATTACTTTGTAACACTAAATCTGCTGGAGGGCAACAGAAAACCCTATTTCCTTTAAGTATATGAAATTGCTGTATGTGCAATTGTTTTATCAAATATTTGTTTCAAATTATTTTGTAATATAAATATTTTAAAGTGGGAATATTGCTTAGTTGTGTATCATGGTTTCCTATTTTAAAGATCTTTTTCTTAATAAAAGTATATAGGAGTTTTCAGTGTCTGCAGGTTCTCTTTTACTCCTAATCCTGCTAAAACTGGTCAGGTGAGCAGGTGTTAATTCTCAGCTGATGTCAAGGCCATAAAAGAGATGTATGGAGATATATGTGTTATGTATATACATTAATCTCACCAAGTTAAAATTTAGACAAAAAAAAATTCCATTAGTGCACTGGCCATTCCAAGGTATCGAACCACTTTGAAACATGTTATGCAGTCGATTAATGCATAACATGCATAACCTTATTTGAGCATAACATGTTAACATGCATTATTAACATGCATTTATTAATAAATAAAGGCTGCTTTATGTTGCATTATATTTTTGTTGGGATAATCCAGATTGTCTTCTTCAATAGCGAAATTCTGGCCCCAGCGAAACCAGTAAGTGTTTTYGGCTGAGGTGGCTGTTTATTTTCCAGTTGTAACCATCTTTCTTTAACAATCAATCACACCTGAGGCTATTCCCATYAGGCACCAAAATGGGAGTCTCCAAACTGATAAAGTTGCTAAAATCATTTTCAGGAAAAGAAAGAAAAAAAAAAAAAAGATTTCTAGAAAGAGATTGAGAAAGGATTAATAAAGCAGAACATTACTTTCAGCCATTGTTGTGACAGACAGTTTCATTAGAGGGGAGGAGAATAGCCTAGGGATATCTGAAAGCTTGAGCCAGTCTTGATTCTATTTAATGCTCTTAATGTTCAACAAATCTCAATAGGAGAGCATCAGAGCAATGACAGGTCAGAAGTTAGTTCTCTTCCTCTCTCTCTCTTACCTAAAGCTCCCACTGGGAGGAAACATAAGCCTTGTTAYGGGCAGTAATCCATTAAATCTTTATTTTGGGACAGCACGTTTCCAGCTCTCCAAGAAAATACAGGAGGAGAGCAGGTTACAGAGCCCAAGGATGCACTTTCACACCTTGACAGTAGGCAGAACTACTCTGTTACCCCCCAGCACTGGTTCTTGCCCCTCTCTGCCCCTCATCTGTGCCATTCACGTCTGCAGATGCCAGCCCACCAAGCTGGGTGCATCTCTGAGGGGAGCTGAGGAGGCCTTGGGGAGCAGGGGGRTGCGCAGGAGCACGGGAGCCCTCACTCCCTCTTTCCCTCCCAGTGTGCGGGTCCCTCAGGTGTGTTTTTATGCTGGATCAGCTCCTTGGGCTGATTTTTTCCCACAGTCTCATGGCAGGAGCGGTTCCCAAACACCCAAGCAAGTGGACACTGGAGAGGTGGTGGGGATGGGTGGCATGTAAGACACAGTTAAACATGGTGTGAAACACAGCCTTGGGTCAGATGGCTTCTGGGATCACATCAACAGTCATAAACAYAGGGTATTTTACATGTCTGCTGTGTGGGCAGACATCTTTCTCTGGTAAGGAAAGCTAMATGCATAGTGGAAATACAGTAATAAAAGGAGATTATGAGCAGAGCATCACTGGAGGCAGCAAACATCACCTGGTTTGTCCCCAAGGCCCTTGGAGCTGCAATGTGCTCACACAAGAGCCACAAGCTGGGTGATACATTCGAAGAGGGGATATTCCTAGCACATTTTTACAGTCCAGCTAGCATTCTCTTGGAAGTTTTTGCTTGGTTAATACATTGCTTTTGCTTGGTTGCCAAGTTTGCAATGTGTATTTTTATACCAGACATATACTTTAGCTTGAGAATTGTCAGGGTAATTTTGGCAGCTGGAGAAGCAACGATTGTCAATCTGGATACCCAAAAGACACGGGAAGACACTAGGCACATGAGGAGCTCATAAGATTTTGGCAGAGGTGAAGCTTCTTCCATTTATTAGGAGCTTAGATCTGTAACATTCAGAGAGAAGGGGAATGAAAATATATCTAGTTCTTATTAAGCTAGTTTTGAAAAGAAACACAGATCAGCAAAAAGCGTAAACAATTTTTATCTTAATACTTTTCATGGAAATTATGATTTTGCAAAAAAAAATAAAAAAACTTCTAAATTATTCTAATTATTTCAGTTCACAGGAGAGGTTAATATTTAAGATTCATTCTCTTTAAAATGGAAAGAAGAAAGCCTRCTACAAACATACCCACCCAGATCCTAGAAACATAAGCACTAAAAACTAAACCAAACTGGCATTTGAGCTTACATGCTTAAWTTTGAGAGTTGACATACAGCATACACTACTCTAAGGCATCGTTTTAGGCTGCCTCCCACCAACAGGAAGGCAGCGTTATCTCTTTTTTTATTTTCTCCACAACTGATGAGACATATAATGAGACATACACACTTTTATAACACCCACTCACAGAAAGCAGAAGCTAAAGATTTGCCTTATAATCTCTGATGTTTAACAGATTTGACAGATTTCATGAATTTGCTTGGGATTTGCTGGTTGGAATCTGGCTTCTGTTCTATTTTGCAACCTGAAATGAGGAGTAAATGGCATATGTTCTGCTGCTGTCACTGGGATTTACATGACAAGGCATCAAAACAAGCAGGTTTTCCCAGTGGTAGAAGCAGTTTTGTCAGTTTAAGGACTTCTGTTACGTAGCTGTCTGTTTTCATTGGCTTTTTACTCTCAGGGGTTCTGTTGGGTTTGTTGTTTGTTTGTTTGGTTGGTTTTGGTTTTGTATGTTTGTTTGTTTCTGAAATACTCTGTTCCTTTGATAATCGTTCCAAATAATATCTGGAAAAATACTTAACTATTTCTCCAGGCTCTATAAKAAATACATTCAGGCAGAGTGTGTGATGCAAGAAGTAATGTATCTGCGTCAGACCTGCGAGGTAACCATTTGCCAAACACTAGAGGTAACTTCTATTATTTAGTTTACTACAGTCAGCCACTTACACACTTTCTGGATTAAAACAAAATATCTCCATGCTTGCCCTGCATTATGTTTCCCTTACGGAATATAGCAACCAGAAAAAAAAAAGAAAAAAACTACTAAAACAAGTGAACGATGTGCAGAATGGAATATTATTACCAGAAAGTTCTCACCCGGCTTTACTAAACATATAGTTAGTCATGGCATGATAATAAACCAACGTGTCTTCTTTCAGGGAGTGAAACAGCAGTGAGTAGGCTTGCTGCTAAACCACCCAGAGCAGGAGATGAACTCTTCTGGTTCCAGATGCACGGATTGGTTTCTCCCCACTGTGCCTTSGCTCATGACACCTGCTTTGCTCTGTGTTAAACACATGCAGGTCTGGTTCAAACTGATACCCTGACTGCCACCCCCAGGAGGGAATCCCTACTTGCAGTTGCAGAAGTGATCTGGTTTCATCTCACTACAGGCTTTTTACTGCGATACCGCATTCCATGCCCAGCTGTAAATCACAAGACTCAAAGCAGGATCCCTGAGCTTGGGGATAACCTGTCCTGTTAGTAATAGAGTTTCACTTGACATATGGCACAGGGACGGGAAGGGGATGCGGCTCATCAGTGCTAGGCTCCCCAGAGCACATCCGTGTCGCTGCCCCCKGCTTTGGCTCCAATCCTTGCAAGCTCGGGGCTCCCCAGCGAGGGAAGAGCAGCGCGATTTGGGGATCTTACTGACCACGGTTTCCCCGCTCTCCCTGCTTGGATTTGCTACATCCATTGAGCTCTGAAGAGACTCATTATGTTGCTGGGATCAACCTCCCTAAGGGCAGCCGTGACATGGGGGCAGAGCTGTGTTGTTCAGGGCCAGAGTTGGAAGAAATCTTCTCACAAGAGAGAGCTACCTCAGCCCCGGCTTCTTCAACAGGAGAGGGAGGCCTGGACACTCACCCCATGTGAGTGGTACCATCTCCACTCAGCTCCAGCTGGACCTGGAGTCTACCTTACCTTGTCAGTCTCATCCAGCACCTGCCATGCACACCAGCCCAAATACATCGAAGCACTGCAAATTAAAATTACAGTCTCTATTTGGACTGTTTTCTCAGAATTAAACAGGACTGGATGACTGGCCCAAATTGCTTAAAAACAACATTCACTTGGCCAAGGATTACATGATTTTAAATAAATCCTAAGAGTGTTCTGCAGCAAAGTAGGGGGTGCTTAAGAAAGCAAAAGCAAAAAGCAAAAAATCATAAAATATTTCTCAAGAACAGCTCTGAGCATTTTCCTTAAGAAGAGCATGTTTCCCCTATCTGCTGGGCTGCACAGTGCTGGTGTGTGAAAGAATCCAGTCTGCAGCTTTTAAGATGAGGTTAATCTGAGAGGCCTAGTTTCTTTGAGTYACTGTGTAGCAGGACATGTCACAGGGCTTAATGCTTTAAGCACAAATTGCAAAGAGACAAAAGCAGAACTGAGSGAGGCAGTAGGCTAGAAAACTTTTCTGAAGACTGAAGCTTCACCCTGTGATTGAATGACAGCCCTGCTCCGGTGCGCGCAAAGAGCACTACTGGGCGCGGAGAAGTGACCGGCAGAGCACACTGATAAAAGGGGAAACCAGGGAGAAATAACTGGATAGATATGAAATAAAGAGCCTCTAACCCTAGAGCAAAAAGCAAGGATTTATATAGTTGCACATTATTTGGGTTCCTGGGCTCACATAAGGGATTTATTTTTAGAAAGCACACAAACAATGAAGGGTCTCTTTGCTGTAATTGAAATACTTAAGATTAAGCATACTGCTAGCACTTAATTAACCATTCCCTACACTTTTTATAGTATCATAAGAGATTTGTTGGAAAAGTTCACTTGTAAAAAGATCATAGTTTAAAAAGGAGAGATCCTTGTGTTACCTACCTTGAGCCAAATTGGTGGAGTGAAAGCAAAAACCAATGAGAGGCATGAATTGAAGTATTATATTTGTGCATTCCAGGAAGAGCATCCTGGAAGAGCTGGGATCTGGGGGAGGACTTGCAGCTCCAGCACTCCGTAGAATAAACTAGCTCCTTTCTGCTTTATTTATTTTGCAAAGATTGCATCTGCTCTGTGAATGCAAGATGAGCCACATGAGACTTGAGTTAATATAATTTATTGAGACATTGACATAAAACACCACCACCCTAAACTGCTCCTTCACTTTTTGATCAAGTTTAATTTTATTTACTAAATTAATAATTAGTTTAATACTCCCATATGCTCAGAAGTTGTTTACACTGCTTCACGCCAAAGCTTCAAATGCATTAAAGGGGAAGTTCATTGCTTTTTATTTATAATTATCTGTGACAAGACAAGAAAGATCTTAGACAAGAGCAGAAGAGAGGGGGAAGTGATCAACTCATCCTCTATTTATGCGGCTACTACAAAGAGGCATGTGATGGTTTTGGATCCAGTTCAATTGCCATTCATCTCTATAGGAATCTTTCTATTGACTCTAAATGGAGCATCATGAAACTCTTTTTAATCTTCGGATAACTCAGGTGTGCAAGGGCTGTGGCTCTCAGTCTGCAAAAATGCCAAGGTGGTTCCTAATGACTGACAAACTCTCAAGTGAAAAAAAGAAATGCTGATACATGATATATTTGTTCGTTTCTAAATAAATTTTCATGTAGCTTCAGTGATTCATGTTTTTTTTTCCCTTATGTCATCAGCTATCAGCTGGTAAAGTAAACTAATTTTGTTTGTGTGGTAACACAATGGCAACACAAAGGCAACAAAGAGATAAACACACAAACAAAACTCTTTAAAAGTAAAAACATTTGACATTTATATTATGCCAGCTCTGGAGCCATGTTATTACATTACACTCTTGGTTTGGATCACAACAAATTTGTTTTATAACCATCAGCTCTATGACCTGCCCAGTACCTATATTCTCCCCAATCTACTCAAAATATTGCAGTCAAAAGTAAAAATCTACTGATTTCTCCCTCTCTTTTGGCCACTTCTATCCGAAGATGCATATTATTTCCAGTGGCCCACCCTGTTTTAGCCTGCACCCCAAATTTATGCTTTTGCTTTCTCTATTTCTTGCATGCAACCTTATGCCTTATTTTCTAATGTTTCACTGCCCTCCTTCTTAATATAATCTGTGGGTCCTTGATCTTTAACAGATACGTTCTGCCTCCCTCATCAAAAATCACTTTCCACATAATCCTTCGAGCAACAAACCTTTCATCTTTTGAAAATTAATATGAAAGAAAACACATATATCACTTTTACTTTCATCCTGCACATTCTTGAATTAGTGTGTAAGAGGTGTTTTAAACTTGGACATAAAGCTGAAATTAACAATACTAAAACAAATGACTTGCATCCTCCCATCCATTCTACTGCATTCATACAAATTACTCCATTACCACATTAAAATCTCAGTCTTTGGTGCCTGCCCTTGGCTCCCTGAAAAATACAATAAGGAATTTCTCCTGGCATCGTTTGCTGCTCTGTTTTTCTTCACCTCTGTCTTCCACACAGACAGGACTCCAACACAGAGCTCGGGCTCTCTCCTGGCATCAGTAGCTAACTGATGGGCAGGCCTGACTTGGTGCCGAGTTATAGCAGGGCCTGGTGTTACCCCTGCTAGGTTCAAACCGGGGAGGAGCAGAACAGGCTGCTTGGCTCTCCACATGCACAAGGAATATTGCAACTGCCACCCCTCTGCAAATGCAGAGATTGACTTCTTTGGGGTGAGGCTCAGAGGGCTGGAGGTAACAGAGCACCTCAACGGCAAGGAGCGTCAGAGAGACCATTTTGATGTGACAGCAGCAACACCAGCACCTGAATGACAGACCTGCTGCACATCTATAAGCTAAGGAAGAGAGAAGATGATTTCCAGGTGTGTATTTGTTATTAAATCTGAGCTAAAGCCTACAGGATTAGTCTTTTCTTCCTGGTTAATGCATACATTCTCAGTCCTAAGATCATGCCTAAGCCAGTGTGCTTTAGGCAGTGGCAAACGTATCTACCTTTACTGTGTGTTGAAGTCAGGCTCATACAAGGTAAATAGAAGAAAAATAAAAAGCTGGAGTCACTGGAGAGGCACTCAGAAGAAAGCGAGCAAGAGTGAGCATGGCATAACAGAGGAGAACAGGTAGGGAAGGAATCAAGGAATCCAGCTGCTTTGTTGCTATTTTTATATCGTAGTTGTTTGAAGTAAGCCATAGAAATAGTCTGAATCAGAAGCCTTCTTTTTTCCACACGTTCCATTTTTCATTCATTCATTCATTCATTCATTCATTCATTCATTCATTCATTCAGGGACATGGCAACTTCGTGGCTACAGCATTTCCCTCCCCTCCTTGCACATTGCTGCAGTGGCTCCATGTTCCTCTTGGTTCAGCAACAGAGATCCACAAGACAGCCGATTAACTCCTCTCCTTGCCCTTGCTGTGGTTTATTATTTAACATTTTGTGTGTCACGTGTACTGTTGATATGACAAAAACTATGTAGGAAAGAGTTTGGGCAGATGACTGGGTGAAGCGCAGCAGTGCGCTCTTGAGTGCCCCCATACCAGAAGCTTAGCATGTGCTTATGTAATGTTTTTCATAGTAAGAACTAAACATAGATTATTGTTCATATAATTGAGGAAACCTGAAAAGTATGAAATAAAGAATGTGGGGTTTTAAAGAAAACTCAAAAGCATACATAATAGTAAATATATATAAAAAAGCTGTCTCATTAAATACTTGTTTCATTTAATTAAAAAAGCAGTGAAAATAGATGAAATGTTCCCGTTTTGGTTCCATTACATGAGAATGTTTCTGTACAGACAGACTTTACTCTATGATTGTGATTTATATGAAACAATATATATACAAATAATTTATATGAAARCAATATTACGTTTTTGGTGTTGTTTCACCATGTGACATTCCAGTCAAAATTGTAACAGTTCATGCATACCTACACAGGGAAATTTCTTAATTAAAAGATTTAGCAGTTGAAAACTGCTACATTTCTAATAACAAGGATAATTACTCTAGGAGCAGGATATATTCTTTAAGACTTTTTTTTCTGAAGAAATCTCCCTTTTCCTCCATTGACACAGAAACTCAGCTATCATCATGAGTTAGCCAAGGTAGAGAAGCTTGAAGGCTCACACATGCTTAGAAAAGTGTCCAGCATTCCTTAGATCCTGCAGTTGTGAAGATGCCTCTCCTGCACTGTCTTCAGCTCAGAGAAAGATCCTCTATTGTCCCAGGACACACAGGAATGGCTGGGGAAAATTAGCAATATTTGGGAGTTGTAAGCCAAGCTCACTCCTTGTCCCCACTTTCTCTTTAGAATACCTACAAGTCGATAGATTTTTATAAAGGAGTTCATCCTGGACTAGATTTTTGGAGTTGCTGTTTTCCAGACTGCTGGTCCCTCATCACACTTCCCTCTGGATCAAAACTTGCAGCAAACTCCGTTGAGGCCCCCCCGTGTTGGTGGTGCCACAAGCAGCCAGGGGGCTGCACCTCAGCACATCCTGCCCCATGGCTCCCCAGAGACACTCATTCCCATGAGTCAGTCCATACTGGCGGCCCTTCCCAAGCAGGCAGCACCCACAGACCTGCACCGTGCCTGCTCCCGCTGCGCTCCGTACGCACCCCTTGGCAAAGAGGGCGGCAAAGGGTCTACCCAGTGCCCATCTGCACTGAGCAGAATCTCACCTTTGCTTCCTTGGCCAGGGACACACGAATGAATGTCAATGTGAATATTTCCAGGCCTTACAGCCTCCTTCCTATTCAGGCAGAATAAACTGCCTGAATTTGAACCCGTATCACTGTCTCCTGACAAAGGGTTTAACTGAAGCATCACACTGATGCTCAGTGTGGCTTGCTTACTGGGGTGATATGACTTTACTAAAAGGAAAATCAGTTTGAAGTGCCTTTCTTGCTTTTATATTACTGAACTATCCCTGCCAGTTATTCCCTAGCCTTCAGCAGTCCCATTTCTTTGCCAGCCTGCTGCATGCAGTTGCTCCTCAGTTACCATGACACCCACTAATGTGCAAAAGACTAGAGTCTACGAACACAAAACACATGAGAAGATGCACAAGTTGTTGAGAAGATAAGGCTAAGGAGCATACAGATGCTCCTCAGCTGATGCAAATCAGAGTAGCTCCAATGAAGTCAGAATTGTAAACCTCTCTGTGGCTCCGTAAATATGTTCAAGGGAGAAAAGAGCTTTACCTGCACCTTGCAGTGCTGAAACAAATGTTTTGATACAGATACTTTCTAGCTTGCATAGAATGATTTAAAGCAAGAAAAATCAGAGTGTAATTGATTCTGAGTATAYAACTTACAACTCTTTTTCTTTTCCTTCTCCTTTTGCTGTTCTTGACACACTGAAACCTTGAAGCCTTGATTTCAAGCTACCCCAAGCAGCTAGAAACATTTAGTACCAATTAAAAATAATAATTCCATACTGCCACATTCTATTTGTCTTGTTCAAAGCCTAGCCGTGGCTCAGAAGCACCAGTGAGCTTGCTGACAACAAATTTATTTTCACTTTTCAGTTTCCCTTTCATTGCATTACAMACTGCCTTGCTCCTCAAGAATTAGGAGCCTCAGAAGAATGATTCAGAAAACCCCCATGCTAAAGTAAGCCCAGAGCAACACATCAGACATACGTCTGATTTTGTGTTCAGCTCCTCATTAGACTGAAACAAAACAGTTAAAACAGTTACAAAAGAAACAAGTTAAAAACTTAACTGAGAATATGGGAGAAAATAGAAAAAAAAGATAAATCTGTCTTCAGCAATCACACTGGATGGCAATTTTCCAGCRCAACACTCTGCTTAGTAAGAGCCCTCTTCGAGGCATCTGTTGTTTCCTTGCACCATTCGAGGTCAATGTGCCCCGAAGGTGCAGACACCAGCAGGCCCATAAAAAGCCCCTGTTGGGGGTCGAGGCAGCCCAAGGCTCCATGTGGCCGTGGGGTCGCTGCCWCAGGGCCCAGCACCACCCTGCCCCTTTCCTCAGGCAGGAGCCCTTAGGCAAGGAGCCCTGCTTTCCCTTCCACGCTCGTTTCTCTCTCAAGCCAGGGCTGCCAACCGCAGAGCACCAGGAACAGGGAGCCGTGGTAAAACTGCTCGGCTTGTAAGGGTAAGAGGGCCACRCTGAGGCAAACTGGGGTGGTCGAGGTCCCTCCATGCGAGACCCACCACAAGGAAGCATTTCTGGGGCTAGGCTGAAGTGCTCCCAAGAGCCAAGGTACAAGATAAGGTCTGTTAGTGCAGGTCGCTGCTAGCAGGTTCAGGTGGAGGGCAATTTGAAGGGCAGGTTTTGCTGTCACTATAGAGAAAACCTCAAAGTTAGGCACTGCCTTGCTTGGATTTTAGGCACCTGAATTCTTTAGGGCTCTGACTTTTAGCATCTAACTAAGATTATATAGCAAGTTTGTTGTTGACGCGGAAGTAGGAACCGAGAGAGGTTTCAAGCACTCAGTGTTGCCAAAAGCTGTTGTTCTTTACATTCAGTTTGGTACATTCATTTACATTCATTCTTTCTTAACACAACTGAAAGGCAGAAGTKCCTGACATTCCAGTGCTAAATTTCACCTAAAGTGCAACTAGTAATTATGGCTATTAGGAATCAGATTTAAATAATGAAATTCATATCACAAGGGAGTTATTCTGAAACAGAATTTAGGACTTCATCAGAGAAAGCCAAATGGATTAACACACTAGGTTTCTGATATTAGAATTGTCACAGATGTATCTTAATGAAACATGTTGCAGTTACTTGTCTTAAAAATGCTAGACAAGATTAATGCAAGACTGATGAGGAAAAAGAAATATAAGTAGGAAAATATGTCATTAAGCAATTTGCTCATCAAGTTCAGTATCTTGACACTGCCYGTGAAAAGTACCTACTGTTTGAAGGGGCAAATCCTCATACATTGTATCTAGATTCTGTCTATGTATAATGAYAAAAAATCCTGTTTGGTTCCTGTAATTATTGTAGGACCTCGGATTTAATCATCTAATTACAAACTCAATGCAGTTATTTAAAAATTCCCGCTTATCCTATACAAATTAAACAATTATCATCTTTTATTATTCAATGGGATATTTGAAGTGAACTGATTTTGCTGCAATACTTTAAACAGAAAAATATTCATAGCTCTTCTGTAACAATGCTGCAGAGCAAAGCTGAATTCTACAGATAGTTGTCTGAATTCCTCTGCAATCCACAGTATTTACTCACACACAGCATTCACAGAGTTTTACTTAGTACAGAGAGATAAGACAAAGAAAGTGAATTATTTGTTTTTTTGTTAATACAGTTAAACTTTCAGGAACTACAGCTACAAATGTCAGAAATAAATGCTTATGAAATCAATATGTAATTCATCATGTATTAGTAGACATTCCTGAAAATACAGCAACAAAAAAAGCAGTGCATATGGACTAAAATTACAGAAAAAAATGTAGAAGTGAAACTAAATGTACATTGTTGTTTCAAAACAAATTTGAATTTCATGGCAGAAACCCCTTCCCACCATGGCAGACATTCAGCTCTGAAAATCAAGTGCATATGGATGTCAGAAATACTTAAAATACAAATGACAGGCAGGAGAAAATGAACCAGTTTGGATACCTTCCCTTGTGCTGTAAAGCAAAAGTTCTGAAATACTCAGTCTTTTGTCTTCTGCAATAGAAGGTCAGGCTGTATTTGTCTTGGAAAGCTTTATGGTAGCAGTGGGACAGGTAAGTTTTTGATGACACCACAAGAAAAAAATGATTGCCCTTTTGTTTAAATGGGTGACATCCCATTGTTAAGCTCAATGTGACTTCTGTCATCTCTCTAGGAATCTCTATTTCATGTATGTTTTAACAACATTTTAACAGAAATGACTGAAGCTTTGGGAAGGCTATCTAAAGCATGAACTCCTCAAATGGTAGCTCTGATAAGAGCCTGGCTTTCAGAATTTCCCACTCGTTTGGCTGCTCAYTCCCCCTGGCCTCAGTGTACCCCTCGCCCTGGTGTTCCCATAGTTATTTTTAGTGCCCCACACCAGAAAAGAGAGAGAGAGAAAAAAAAAAAAGGASCAAATAGCTGACTAAGCTTAAAAATAATCCTACTAAAACAGAGTTATTTCTGATCTGTTTTTCATTAGGGCTATATAAATCGTTTCCATTGCAGTCACCGAGTGGGACAAGGCTTTGTGGCATGGATGTGAGAGGGAGCAGGGGGTAATGCCTGTAGCCATCTCCATGAAGCCAGCACRCTGGGAAGCTGCAACCAAACACTCAGTGCCCTGTCCAGTGCAAGTGCCTCAGGGAAAGCCCAGCTTGTGCTTCTGAAGCCCCTGCCAAGTCAGCAGGCAATACGAAGGAAGACCTGATATTTTATAAGGGGATGCCAAGCAGATTCTGAGATTTCAACATGCTTTTAAGGCTCATAATTTCTTGAGTAAAAAGCCAAATCTGCAGCAACTAGACCTTTTCAGATTGGCTAACTTGACAGATCAGACAGTAAGTGATGGCTTTTTTATTGTCAGTAGCATTAACAAAACTTTGGAAGGCCACAGGCTTGTCCAACAACAATTGTTCGGTAGCATAAGGGCTTTGCATGCAGCAAAGCATCATTATCACAACAAATTGGAGGCTTGAGGGATGGTTCCTGCTGYAGGGCAGGCTCCAGCAAGGAGGGGAGCACTGCAGTCCGCTGGGCTGTGCCTGGCCAGGCTCTGAATGCTGCGCCTGCCTGTGCATCATTTTCTCTATCATCTCATACGCAACAGTCCTTTTTCACCTAAAAATCATAGTTGCAGCACAAGCAGCATTACCACGGGTGTTTTCTCAGCTCCAGCAACTGCTTTCAGTTTTGTGTCAATTAGGCAGGCTCCCAGGAGGCACTGAACAAGTCTGCAAAGCTGGAGAGCTATTAGGGCTCTCAGCACCATCAATATTCATGCAGCTCTCCTCGTATTTTAACCATACAYATCTTTTTATGAATAATATGAGTTCTGAGTTTCCTGCTGAATTAGGATGAGTTTTATTGCATGGCAGCCTTTTGAGCAACATGGAAGATGATAATTGAGGACACTTTCTGACTGAGCCATTTTTGCCTGTTTAGTTGTTATCTAGTATTGCTTATGCCAAGGGGCAATTTTTTTTTTTTTCCCAAAATACGTGCAGGCTCATTGCTTTGCTTAATAGAACCTGTGAAAGAACTATCTTTTTTTTTTACTATAGCTGAAGAAGATATATTGTGTTATCTTGCTTTTGTACAAGCTTATTACATGGTTCAAATCCATTATACTCACTAAGCTACAATAAATACTTGACCCATGAGTGCTAGAAGGGAATTGATTCTTATTCCCTCCTCCCAAGTTACATAACTCTGAATGACAAGCTACTTAATCTCAGCGATACTTAACAGGCTCTGATTATGGCAGTTAATACTACCCTAAGGAATACCAGTTTCTAGTCAAGAAGGTGTGGTAACACCTTCCTAAYGAGAACCATATTTAAGGATACTCTGGCTAACAATTCAATTCCCATAAACCAGTTTGTTTTTAAAAATAAATTTTGCTTCTATAATGTCAAGGTCCAAACATATATGACTCCTGTAAATTCTGAAAACTTGTTTGGCCCTGCCTCTGAGTATCCTGAAATTGTCTTCAGCTTTCCTACTTGGGCAACTGGGCCTAGCTTTTACTGCTAATAAGCAACTGCTTTCAGGTTGGTTTCTTTTATTAAAACTTGTAAAGCACTTTCCATTATGACATATAGAGCACACAAAAYAAAAACATTGTCTCTAAAATTGATAGGGTATCAAAAATCTGCTGCTTTCCTTTTTCTTTTGTCTGTTTCAAGACCATCTTTCACATCTATGCAAATATTTTTTTAAGAGCTAATGCACTGAATTACTGTATTATAAAATGTAACTTTTGGGGGGACATCTGTTTTTGATCAAAGTAACCTGCTCAAACAAAATGTTAATTGCATTGAAGAACAGGAAACTACAAGACAGTTTTTGAAATAAGGATGATACAAGAGTCAAACTTAAGTCAAAATATGAATCTTATATTTTATAGAATTACCATCAAAGATGTAGACAAGAAATTCACAAAAGTTCTGAAATAATTTCCCTCTGTTATGGCTTATTACAYGGTATCCAACACGAAGATCAATCTGGAGCAGGAAAGAGCAATGTTACTAAAATAAATTTCTGCAGTGGTTTCCTATGAACTGTTGTTTGATGGCATTGTAAATGGTTTAGATATTACAACTGTGACTCAATTATTTCCAATACTGGTGGAAACCTTATCAGGATTTGCTCCCACTTAGCCTGCCTTGGTTATTGTGACAGTTAAGCGATCATGGCTAAGTATAGATTACAAAAGAAAGGTTCCCTCCCTTTCAAGTTCAAGTACATACTTACACAAATACTATAAATAGGCTGCTGTTTTGTAAACAGATGCTCTTTAGAGCCACAGAATAGATGCTCTCTCATGGGAATATTCTGTGTTCCCTCTGTGGCTTTTATGGAAACAAGCAGCTGCTGGTAGAGAGATATCTTAAACCCTCTTTTTATTACTATTCATTTCAGAGCCAATAAAAGTGAGAGACTGACAGACAACACTTGCTAGTGGCGAGTGTTCAGGCAAGCTTTCCTGTGTAGCTCTGGCACAACACTGATCCGTAATAGCCTTCCCATGTCTCTCCTGATTTCTCCAGGGTACTGTTAATTTTAAGCAAGGTTCTAGTACTGTTCTAAATTTATTATATTCGTGGCCTCGGTGAACCCGGCAAGCCTTATCTATGCTCTGCTGTTGATTTGGAGAACATTCAGAAGTATCTTAACTTCAATGGATGATCAGCTGTGTTAATAATAAGAATGAAGTTAAATACCTGGTTGTGAGGTACCCAGCTCTGTGATATCGTACAGTTTAAGAAAAACTTGGATTCTGTTCTAAGCGTTCCACAAATACAGTGATTTTKTCAAGCTGTCTTTTAAAGATACAATTTTGCATGAAGAGTTTAGCATAGTATAAAGAAAAAAAACAGCAACCATCTTGTAGAATAAACAAGTCTATATATCAATACATAATACACTCCTGCCAATCTACTTTTAACTAGAATTATATTTGCATTAATCTATAGATTATATTTGCATTAATCTATAGACATGCAAGGATAATTAACCCTATGATCAAACCTAGCATATTTATACAAACAAACCTTAGCTAGCATTCTCACTGACTGCATTGTTTCTCTTATTTTATGTTACACATGCCAAGACCATCACAGTACCTACAACAGACTCTGCACAAATAGAGAAGGAGATGGGAAAAAAAGGAGAGTGTTGCACTGTACCAGCTTTGTAGCTGTCAAAAAACAGGACACTCAGGACACAGGACAGGCAAAGAATTCATGATCTCTTTCTTCCAGATATTACTTCTGTGAAATCTCTATGTAGAAATCCATAGTAAAGGATGGTATTGCCAACRAGACCTACAATTTGAGACTGTAATTTCATATTGATGAAATCACCTGCACTATGAGCTTCATGAGCTGATGCTGTTACAGCATCCTACTGTACCTTTGCTGAAATAAATGTGATCCTGATTTTGATGTAGTTACCAGCTAAACTTTCTTAATTTTGGCTGAAGCAAATTTAGTCTCTTGATTTCCCAAGCAGTGCACACAGGTCCCAGGTTCATGAATATCAGCCTTATTTGTCTTGGAAATTTCTTCTCTCTTTGGTAGACTTCCAGTTTGCAACTTAGAAGGACCAAGTGTCAGGTTGTTACCTCTCTTGAAAATGAAAACTTGGCTTTTTTCTTTTTTTTTTTCTCTTTACCCATTTGTTTTGTTAAACAGGAAGCTTACATTATAACCTTGGTTGAGCTTAGTACACTCTGGAGGTTCTGTTTCCTGTATGTATGAATGAATGAGGACAAAAGACAACTTTCATTTCTTCTTCCTTACTGCTTTTTCCGTTTCATCTTCTTAAATTCATTCGAATGCAATAGGTTCTGTCTACAGCCATTATTTTATTGGCTAACTCAAGTGCAACCTACTTGCACACAACTTTACAATACTCAGTGAAATCACTGGAAATTTTGAATTATTCTTTGATAGTCACTCTGAAGAAATTCTTGAAAATAATAGCAGGAATATAGAAATGAAACAACTGTCTGGCTACTGGGATGAAGCAGTTTCTGCCTATCACCTGAGCATATAAAACGACCCTCTCAAGGTCAGCAGGGCCAGCAGTTTGTTTTGTTAGGAACTAGGGGTAGACCTAACTGTGACTCTGCTAAGAAGAACTTTGAAAAAAGCAGCATTTCTTTGCTTTTTTATTTGAAGTTTGCCACACCCTCACATGAAACATACAGCCACAGGAAGTATACAGCAGGTTTCATACCATTTATTAAGAGAAACAGGCACAGAGAACCTATACTCATCTCATATTCAAACGCATTTGAGTTAGTAGATTAAGATGGTGGTTTTGAGAACCTCCATGCAACATGCGTATTCCAACAAACAGGGCAAAGTTTGAGATAGATGAACCAATCTATACCTCACTAACAGCAAAGGGTCTAGTTCTGCTCCCTTTTTCACTATTATCTTGTCTGTTCTGCTGCCTTTTTTCTGTTACTCAGATTTGTTTTCCCTTCCAGTGGATCAGGCTGTGATTAGGATAGCCGCACCTGGGGCATCTTTTTCTTCTACTTTTGACTCCTCTCTTCTGACTCTCTTCTACTTTCATGGTGGGACTGGACAGCTTACTGGTGGTGGGAAGCATTCCAGGCCTGGATAGTTCCTACTCTGCAAGCCCAGGCTTTGTGCCTAGTGGACTTCTGCTACCAGGAGTCTTGTTAAGGGTCTGGTACCTCAGAGAGCAACCCTGCCTCAGAAACTCTACCCTCTCACAAGGTCCCCATGCATTGCAGCACTGGTGATCCCAATACACGGGCCACCCAAGTTTCCCCTCAAAAATCTCGCCTCTAGAGTCTCAGATGTTGGCAGGTTACAGAGGCTCAAATGTCTGTCTGCGATGGCAGTCAATCCCTATCCACACTTCTGGAAGTGGAGCGATGTACAACAAGGCGAGCCACTCAGATATACCTGTATGTAAATACTCAGGGGTAAACAGTCTGGAAAAGGATATGAATTTAAGTTAGATTAGCTAATCATTTTAAACCCTTGTACAGAATGCTTCACTAAGAACTAACTTGATTTGAATTCATGTTCTCCCATACACAGAAATCCTTTACGCCTTACTTCATCTTCAAACAGCACTTGAAGCTTGCAAAATTTATCACAGTCATCTTAAAATCACAAACACAGGCAAAAGAATTAGCTTAAAAAAACATTGTTTTAATATCTGAACTTGCTCCTTTCATAAGGTTGTTATAAGATCATAGAATCATAATGGTTGGAAGGGACCTCTAGAGATCATCTAGTCCAAATCCCTGCACACACAAGGTCACTTAGAGCACGTGGCACAGGCTGTGTCCAGGTGGGTTTGGAAGACCTCCAGAGAAGGAAACTCCACAGTCTCTCTTGGCAACCTGTTCCAGGGCTCTGTCCAAGATGATATGATTATAATTATAATCTTTGTATGATTATAAAATAATCATCTTTTGATTATTTATGTCATTTAAAATATGGTATAATACAATGCACGGTTGGCTTTCCTCTATAAAAATAATATTTTTTTCTGTAGATTACTAAAGTGTGTGTTGTCTCTCTCCTGGCTAACTTCATATTTTCAAAGCATCATCTAACTTCTTATGCCTTTTAGTGTATAATCTTTTCAGTTACTGAGGCCATGTGGATGTTTAATGTATTTCAGATCAGCTTTCCTATACACACATTTTAAGTTTTATAATAAACAGTAGACTGTCATCTTACCATTAAGCTTAATATCAACTACTTGTATAGATGGCAGTCCAGCAAGATTAAAGACACTGCAGGAAGACAATACATGCACACGGGCCTCTGGAGTCACTTCAGTCCCTCTGCAGAGCTCGGGAAGGATGTTTCTTGGGCTCTGTCGCTATTTCTCACACTGCAGTAACTGCTGGCAAGTACTTTTTTTTTTTTTAATATATGTGTGTATGTGTTCTCACTGGATTATACATAGAAAACAATACAGCTCAGAATAAAACATTTCTATTTTTTTTGCATTGAGAATAATTTGTATTGAAAGTGCCCGCATGGTGCTATTAAGGATTGGCATATGGCAGTGTTAATCTCCCTATTTAGTTTTGCCAATGCATTGATCTGCAGTACTACAGCTATTTTTATCACTACTTTTCAAAGCACAGTCAATCACAACAGCCTTTCCATTAAGGAGTAGGCRCTGAAACATTTTAATTTGTGACTAATACAAAATCAACATTTTCATGAAATCCACATGCAGTCTCAGCACTCAATACTGCTCTGTTTCTTGTCTGCTGCCAATGATCTATACTGGCTAGTCAGCCAGCTTCTCTTTCCCCTCCTGCCAATCTTTCCCACCCAGGAAATGTGTATGATGTGTTACTGCCCCAGATATGTCTGACATTTTCATAAAACTCTTTTTTTGAATGGCAAGGGGAAAACACTATAACAAAACGGAAAATCAGAGGAATAATTGATATGCCCAAGAGGCAAGAACTAATAATTGCTACACCATCCCAGACACGGTCATTTAAATAAGGTGTTCCTGGCAGATGATCACTAACTGTGCATATATTATTTTGCATTCCTGCAAGTCAGTGCAGAGCCAACAGGACGCAGATTTTCTAATGCTTTGCCTGCCGCTGCTGCCTTCAGCTCAATGATTTCAGGGGCTGGGCAGTCCTGTTCTGAGCGTGGTGACTGCGCTGGTGCTGGAGCTGTGGGGAAGAAATCCCTGGAGGAGAATGCTCTGTACTCCAGAAATCCCTGGAGGAGAGGGCTGCTGTAGCTGGAGCAAGGCATCAGTCAAGGATGCAAGGTGGAAAGGCACCTGGAGAGAGCAGCAGTTCCTCTGTTCCTCTGGTCTTGAAGTGCTGCCCCTCACATATGAGGCTCCCGTGATCCTGATCTGCAGATTAAAATTCTGCCTGCATGCCATCCTTGGCACTGTGCCCAACACCAGGGATGGGATCAAGGGTAGCATGACTGCTAAGGGCTTTAAAGTGGGGGGGAAAAAGGAGAGTTTTGAGGCTCAGATGAGCTCAACCATCTGTTTTTAATATACAGGGAGAGAAAAATCATGTAAACAAGGTTAAGACAAAGGGTGAAGAAACATCCAGGATAAGATGTGGGACAGTAAGAAGGGGTTACAAGAGCTGAATGGCAGATAGTCAAAAAAAGATTCATTTATCATGATTGGATGCTGGCTTAGATTCCATGCAGAGCAGCTAGAATGTGTCTATAGCCTCTTCTCTGGAGATACATTAACATCTCAAAGACTAACACTCAGAAACTGGGAAATGCTAGAGTTGTCACATGTGTAACGTTAATTTTGCTTTTGCATATATATTTTAAGATAACAACATGATCAAATGCCACTTTTCCCACAAGGTCTAAGCCTTTCTCAGTGCACAGGCTGGATGCTATGAGCAAGTATCCCACACAGTTAATGAAGAGCAAGTAAATATTTTATTTATCCTTGTGTTCAAGGGACATCCTCATATCTTCCAGATCACGTATCAAATGAACCCTAGTGGAGCTGTTACATAATGTCCACACTCTCATAAATGCTAGATGCTCCTGTAATTATTCTCTTTTTSTTTGTTCGTATTTAGGAAACTAAACCATGCATAACCACTATGTTGATTATTCAATCTTAGGCTAACCCAGAGATGAACAAGTTTCCTACTGGGACGAAAAGGTCCAAGCAGGTAACTGGAGAGAAAGTAAAAGCACTCTTGGTGACAGATAAAGCACTCATCCCTGAAAACACATTCAATTGGAGAATCTGACAAATAGAAAACTACTTTGACAGCAGTGAAAGGGCCACTGTGTTCAATACAAGCTTTGATTTGACTGAGGATTGAGGTTTATTTGCCTTGACTCCTCCATGGCTGGATCTGGCCTATGCGATGCTGCCTGGCTGGGAGCTGGTATGTCCCTCCATCACATCCCACTAGGGATCCCTTACGCACTGCACCAACAGCTGGATGGCTTACATCCTTTATTACCGTTTCTTAAATCAAATAATGTACAGATAAATCAGTATAGTCACAGTAARTAGGTGAAAATGCAGACAGCAGCATGGGAAGATTGCCTAAAACCTGCTGCTTTGCAAGTAAGCTGTATCAATACCAGCACTCACTATGGCAGAGCCAAAATCCCAGGAGATTCAGATTAAATTAGCAGTTTTCTTACTGAGTGAAAACATATTAGCTGGCATTTAATTCATGTTGGGTTTTTTGTTTGTTTGTTTGTTTGTTTTGGTAGTTCTTTCTCAGTACTGGGTTCCAAATAAAAATAAAAAATACTTTTGTAGCAGCGTATAGCTAAGCAGGATGAATTTAGCTTTGAGGGCAGCACAGCTCGACATGTAAAGTAAAGTAAGATAGGCAGGCGAGTCCTGAACACGTGGGAAGGGGACATGCTGCCCATTCCTTCTGTCACTGCACCGGGGAGCTCAGTTCTGGGCCAGGTTTGGGAGGGAAGCCTGGGGCATGGGGAGCGCTCGCTCGCTGCACGAGGCGCTGGCCTCCTCCCGCCTCAGCGGCCGTTGGGAGTGGCCGTTGGCAACGGCCGTTGGGCGCGGCGCGAGGACCCGTTGCTATGGCAACGCCAACGGCCGCCGCCGTGGCGGCGGCACGCGCGCACGTGCGCGCAGGGAAACGCTTCGCGCCCTTCGTGACGTCAGCAAGGCGGAGCGAACGCGCCCGCCCAGCCTCCCCGCTCCCTCCGACTGCGGCTGCGCGCGGCTGGCCCCGCCCCCTCCGCCCGCCGCGCGGCCCCGCCCCCTTGTCCCGGGCTGACCGCGCTACCTGCTCGGCTCCACCTTGGCCCCGCGTCACGTCATCRCTCCGCGCCGCCGCCGCCGCGAGGGGGCGGGGTCTGTTGCCCGGTTACGGCTGTCATCGGCGCGCGCCGCCCGCCCGCTGCCGCCCGCTCGTCCGCCGCCTCC
>NW_020455521.1:4614544-4620919 GCF_003342845.1 Nothoprocta perdicaria
GCGCGGGGGTCCCGGGCCGGCCTCGCGGGCGCGGGCAGGGCGAGGCAACAAAGGGCCGCTCCCCGCGGGCGCGGGCCCTGCCCTTCCCCTCCGCCTCTGCCCTGCTTCTCCCCTGGCTCCCGGGAAACGCCGACAGAGCCCCGAGCGGCTCCGCTGCGGCGGGAAGTGGCGCGAGCCCCGCAGCGGAGCCGCCGCCGTGCTGGGACTTGGGAAGTCTCCCTCCTCCTCCTCCTCCTTTCACCTCCCTTA
The DNA here is from genome assembly GCF_003342845.1 of Nothoprocta perdicaria. Classification (NCBI taxonomy): domain Eukaryota; kingdom Metazoa; phylum Chordata; class Aves; order Tinamiformes; family Tinamidae; genus Nothoprocta; species Nothoprocta perdicaria. The sequence continues at coordinate 4,614,794 of NW_020455521.1, forward strand.
TGGAAGGGGTTGAGCGGATCCTGTGGATCAGAAGGTGCCCTGGCCTTGCCGTTTACATAACACTCCGCTGGGAAGTGCGACGGGAATGGTCGTGGGAAAACGTTACTTTTTTTTTTTTTTTTTGTCTCCACAAAATGCGTTTTAGTCTAGTTTACAAGTGAGAAGCCGTGTTGGCTCCTCCTGTTCATCAGGGAAGTTGCGTCTTTGCAAAGTGCCAGCAAGTGCCCTGGCGCTCCCAGCGGGACACTTTGTTCTGGGGTTTGGGAATGGAGGGTCTTGTGGGCAAGGGGACCTTTTATATTTTTGCCCTCTCTTCTTCAATGTGTAGAATTTTCCAGTGTGGAGGGGAAGAAAAAGTAAAAAGGCCTCCAAATACTGCCCAAATTCAGATTACTTAGAGTATCTTAACCCGCTATTAAAAAAAGAAAATGATACGCTAGTTGTTGATCAAGGGAGTAACACATATATCTGTCAGAGTTAAACTATTTCATTCACAAGTTAACATTTGTGTGCATGTTCAGTTCATATGAACAGGTTACACTGAAGAAGTGGAGAGTGTGAAATTGGATGTTGCTTATTTCATCACATGGTATTAGGATCCAGAAATAACAACTGTGCCAAGACTGTTGTCTGTGCGAGTTCGAGTACTGATCCCCCCTCTTGCCTTTCTGAAAGAAGTCTAGAAAGGTTTTGAAGGAAAATGTTCTAAAATTTGCCTGTTTTTTTCATTGGCAGCAGAATAGCCAAGTTGCAAACTTTCTGTGGGTCTGTTACTAGGAACCCTTTCTTTTGTGTTCCCTTTACTGGGTGGAAGTGAAAGTAAAGAAAAATGAAACAAAGAAGCCGTGTACACTGCCTGAAGTGACTTAAATGTATCCGTATAACCAAAAACCATTATTTAGAATTCCAGCATGTTCCTTTAGGACTGATGAGGCAGAGGTGAGTTGAAAGTACTTGTTCCCATTCTTAGGTTGCGTGTACTGAAAGCTGGCAGTACGTGCGCCCTGTTGCCCAAGTTCGTCTTTCTTCGTTTCACTGAGAAAGAGGCATCCTCTGAAAGTCCAGGAGGAAAAGCTTGAACTTTGAAGTAGACACTCCAAATTGGACAGCGTACCTAATATTTTTTGATTTCTTTTAGAGAGTAGATATGTTTACAGGCGGAGAGTCTCTTTTTAGCCCAGAATATCCCCATATCTTCACCTCCTGTGGTCGCTGCTCTGCTGCGATGCCTTCACCTCGCACTGTGCTTCTCCAGGAAAGGGACTTGCCTCCTCTTCAGCTCTAGTGCTAAGAGGATGATCAGTGTTGTGCTGTACTTAGTATGTAGAGGAGCTGAAAGGCAGCATGCCTTGTTTCAGCAGCAGAGATTAGGTTGACTTATTTGTCACTTCCTGGTTCCAAATTTAAATCTGCCCTTTCCCATTCCATTATCCTGTTTTTCATGGCATCTATTTGTAAGCATTAAATTGTTTTCTGTGTACTTTATTGCAGCCTTCTCCTCCTGTTGCTGGCATTTCAGTATTTTTGTGGGTGCTGCAGGTTCATAAGTATTGATAAAAAAAAAAAAAAATTATATTGCCTTGTGTTACTAAAATTAACTTTGAAGAGCTTAAGTTATTCTTTCTATTAGAGCTTGCAGCTAATCAGAGTAGTTCCTTAGTCCAAGCTGAATAATCTTTTACTATTGCGGTTCAGTCTGTTTGGAAACCTAAGTATTTAAATATCAAAAGCGTATGGATTTCATTGGCATTAACTATTAGAGAAGCTGAACATAAGTAGCTTTTCAGCTTAGGAAATCATTTGTATCTTCAGACTCTTCTATCGACAAACTAACTTTTGTTTCCCCTCATTGTGTGCACATGCTACTTTGCAGTAGTTTTGATACATAACATATTGGAATTTCAAATTAATTTTAAATAAGAGGACAATGGTGTTTAATTTGGACCTGGCAGTTTTTGAACAGAAAGTCTTCTGCTTCTTTAAAATAAACCAAATAAAATATGCCAAGTAAAAAAAAAAATCCTTAAATTGAGGTTGAGTTTAACAAATGTGTTTAGTCTTTTGGCTCTTATGTTTACAAATGCATGTCTGTTAACTGAATTTGCATACATAGCATTTGAAATAAAAATATCTTAAGTCTGTATCTGCAGAGCTCCTTCAGCCTTCTTCTATGTAGGTTGTATATGGRGGTTAATGCTTGAAAGGGGTGATATTACATAGTAATCACTTTTGCAAATGATCTTCTATAATGCCAACTGTTATCATTTAGTGAGTTTGTGGAGGCTGATGGTTCTGTGCTGAAATACTCTATATAAACATAGAATAGGCAAAGCCTGTTTGCTTGTCATTTCTACAGATAATGACAGTATCTTGAAGTCTTTTGTGGTAGGTGATTATTTTTTCCCCAAATACCTGGTCATGGAGACTTAAAATAAGTTTAGAAGTCAACTTACTGTTTAGAGACTTCTTGATTTTGTTTTATGATAGTAAAGCCATTGATTAATTTAGAGCCTGTTCTGTCTTGAATCTAAACTCGGTTTAGCCCAGTATCCTATCTCTGTCTGTGGTCAGCAGCAGATGTTGATGAGGGTCTATAGCACTATATGCTTATGGCTTTCTTTCCTGKTGTGAATGCTCTTCCAGCTGCTGTCAGTTTGTGACTTAGGCTTCCGTTGTGTCTGTGTGTCGAGCAGCCCTTAAGGGCTTTCTCTTGTGTGAACCTGTCTCGTGGCTTCAAAGGAGTAGTTATGTATTTATTTTGGCTATATCAATTGACGGTTTCATTTGATGACCTCAAATTCTTGTATGAGGAGAGAGTGTGTGAATATTTGATCCTAATTGCCCCTAACCTGTCATAATTTCATATTCAATAGAAAATGAATGAGACACTTGAGCTTTCTGTTTATGTAAGTTATGGGTGAAATAAAGTGCTAATTTTAACTCCATTCTTCATTGAGCAGTAATCAGTAAATAAACAAAACAGCTTTAACAATTGCTTAAATATGAATGTATGTATTTGCCTTTTTCTTTGAGAACTTTGGGTGTGCAAGGGGGATATTTTTAGCTTTATTGAATGGGAAAGGCCTTTTCAGTCATGTGCAGGGCAGTTAGTCTTGGGAAGGGAAACAGGGCTGGGTGATCTGGTGGCGGTGCTCTGAGGCCTGCCCCCTTTGCACCTGCAGGTCACCACACCAGCAGTGAATTGCAACTCACGCCAATATTCAGCCCATATCACTGTATACATTACAGTTACATACTTCCTAATATATCCTTGAGGGTTTTTTCCCCGTAATGTTGGTGTGTTTTCTATTCATAACCATTTTCACTTGCAGCCCGTGTTCCTAAAGTTTATGCTTAACAAAACAAAAATGCAAAGTTGATATTTTTTGTTTGTTTTGCCTTTATTCTATTTAAAATAGCAGATTTGTTTTGAGTAAGAGCTTAGTGAGAATAATTTCCATCTGAAAACATAAAATTTGTATATATTATATAATAAGGTTGCAAGGTCAAATACTTCAAAACTTACGGAATGTTAAAATATACCAGAAATTACTTGTTTGATCTTGTTCATTTTCACCTTGATAAAAAGTACATGATCAGTTGGTCAAGACCACTTGTCTTTGTAAGACAGAYGGTTTGTGATTACTCAGCGCTTCAGTATCTTGTTTTCTACGTATTTTATGAAACAATTGTGTAATCTTTTTTTGGTGSCAGTAAAACAATGCATTTTTCCATCATGTCCTGTCTTATGGTATCAGCAGACTTGTTTTTTCCCCACCATTAGCAGGGGCTGCCGGGGATGCTGCCGTGGGCTGGAGACCGTGGCTGGCAGGGCCGCCGTGTGGAGTGCTCGGGGCTGGCAAACGCCGGGGCTGGCAAACGGCGGTGCCGGAGCGCAGCCTCCTCGGCGGGGGCTGGCGCGGCTGGCTCTGCGCTCGGGCACGAGGAGCGCTCACGAGTGCTCTCTTGCTGGCAGACTTCTGCCGTGGTAATGGCAGCAGGTGAATGCGCACAAAGGGCAACCAAGAGAGGGTGAAAAAGGCCATTTGCACTTACTAGTCTCACGGTCTCTGAAGAGACTACTCTTCAGATTTGGTAACACAAATATATTGCTGTGAAAGACTAATCTGCATCCATGTCCCCTAAATGCAATGTTTGTTTGGTGGAAATGTAAGTGCTTGCTTTGGTTGTTGTTTGTATCTTGTTTTTTTTTTTTTATTTATATTTATTTATTTTTTTCATGCAGTGATGTGACCATCAGAACAAGAGATCTTTGGGGCTTCAGCACAGTAGGAAAGGTCTCTGAATCAGAGACCCAGGTGACATCTTTCTGCACGTAATTCCCACTGTTTGTTTCTGGATTTTGTCATGGTGTATTTTCTGTTGCTAGAGCTGAGGAATACGTCTGCAGATCAGCAGTGTTTCTGTGAGGGGGTGGATCACTGGGATGGCGGGTGCTTCTTTGTTAACGCAATGTGTGATAGTGACAGTCTTGAGAGAGCTTGAAGGCATCTTCAGCATTTCTTAAATTGTCCTGAGGCAAAGTCACTGTGTTCTCTTTTGTCAGGAAACTTCTGACACTAACAGTTTGATTCCTTCAGGTCTAATTGGCTGTTCCAGCAAGATGGATTTTGAAATGATCAGTTTGTTTGGTGCAGCATGTTTGGGAACTGAATTTCTTTTARCTCAGTGCTTGTTGGGAGAGCCCTGGGGAGGGAGGCAGTGATTCTGCATGCTCTGCCTTCTCATTAGACGTCCCCGTGATGGATGCTTCATCTTCTCCGTGCAGCCAAGAAGGAGGCGGATGCACAGCGGTGTGACAAGCCTCTGGTGCGTGGGGACAGCTGTACCTCTCTGCTCTCATGGCATGTGTTAGCTGGGTTTTAAGGGCAGCAGGCAGATTTTGGCTGTCCTGCCTGCAGTGCTACTCTCCTTCCGAGTCCCCAGCTGCTGGCTCACCAGGAGCTCCGTCCCAGCCTCGCTGTCAGCCGAGGAGCTCACGKCTGGAACCGCCGCTTCTTGCTCCTGGGGTGTGACAGAAGGGCCCTTTAATGCCACTCTAATTCTAACTGTGCTTTGACATTATTTCTCTTCAGGAAAGCAATAATACACACAAAATAGGTCCTACTAAGAATATCTTATAYAGACTCTAATCCTATGTAGGCGCTAATAGACAAGTGTCTGAACCTTTCATTTTCACTCCAGAAAAGTATGTTTGTGTTGACCGTGCTGATTACATCCGTAGAGGCAGCTCTCTAGCTCTTGCAGATGTTTCACTTTATTTTGAAAGTTCTATGTACCTGAAGCTGCACCAAACCTGGGCTGGTGCACAGACCTAGACACGGCTTGCAGTACCAAAGCAACTTCAGCATTTGCAATTACATTTGATTTGTCTTCAGGACATTCTGTTTCTTCATTTCAGATTTTGTCTTCTCAGTTTTAGAGCTTATTGCCATGGTAAAGCTTGCGGTTTTTGTTGTTGTATGTCCTTTGCATACTACTTACGCTTGACTATTGCAAATCAGGAATTACTCGGTTTCGAAATAGAGATGTGGGCTGATCTTGAAGGACCTTAAGGGTCAAACTTCAGCTCAGCTTGTTTGGTTGTGCCTCGCATGAGCACTAGATAACATTCCGAATGACTCAGGAGCACAGGCAGGGTTTTTTTCCTGTTTGAAGGGTAGGGGTGGGTGGTATCCCATGTCCCCGGGTAGATGTGTGGCAGTCTAGGTGGGGGAGCTCCATGCTGCAGTTCCTTGCTGGCTACGTAGGAGGTCTGTACAGTCATCCAGCTCAGCTTGCGAGTTGTTTACACGGGCTGTGGGAACCTTTCAAAAGGGGGACCGGGAATGACTGCAAAAACAAAAGCTTGTTTGGTGGGACAAAAGAAATGTTAACATTTACGTCCTTCTCACTCCTGCTATGGTGTGTTTATGCTGCAGTGTGATGGAAACAGAATTGGAGAAGTTGTGCGCAACCTAAGATTAGAAAAGAATAATTTAAAGTTGAAACATCCTACCCTTCATATAAACCATCTCGTTCTTTGCAGAGACAAGTTATCTATTCACCTTTTTCCCTTAGGATTCCTGAGACTTATCCTTTACAAAGGCTGTATTTCCATATAGT
>NW_020455521.1:4621039-4742616 GCF_003342845.1 Nothoprocta perdicaria
ACTATTGAAAGGAGTGATGGCATGTGGTTTCACACATGCACCCTCTGCTCCCCTTGCCTTCACCAGTCTTTTTCCTGTACTGGTTATAGCTTGATTTGCGGAGCTGCAGGGCATCTTCTGGGCCCTAGCTGCCCGCTAGATCAGCCCCGCTGTGCCCTGCAGCCCCCGGCTGAGCTTTGCTGAGCGCTGCCGCCAGCGTGCCGCAGCCGCCAGGGCCGAGGGTGCTGCCCTTCCCTGTCTAGCTGCTTGTGAGCCAGCACGAGTGCTAGGGCTGGCCGAGCCCGTCGCGTTAGGGAAGGGTGGCATGGCCCCTTTCAGCAGCCAGACGCTCTCGAAGCACGTGTCCAGCCCCCAGAACTGTTGTCGTGTACAGTGTGCCGTGAACCGTGCATGACAACGCACCATCAGCTGCTCCTGCCAGGTYGGCCTACAGAACTGAGCATGCACTTGATCTTCAAAGGTTTTTCCCTGCTGTTCTCATCATATCACAGTCCTAGCTTTGCCTCTCTGGACAACTAATCCTTTTATTCAGTAGAGTTGCACTTAACATAGTGATCAAAGCCAGAGCGCGCAGAAATATTAGTATTCAGATCTRTTAAACACAAGGCAAACAAATTGTTCCACGAGCAGCAGAGCTAACGAAACCAGGATTCCTGTAGATTTGTAACCTCTGGCTGTTTTACTTTCCCTCTGCAGTCCCTGAGCTCTCACTGCTGTCCTCCCATCTCCGTGACTTCCCTCGCTGCCGTGCGTTCAGGCTGCTGAATGCCGGGGTCCTGCCTCGCTCCCTGTGCCACCTACCTACTGTTCTGCTGCCTCGCTGGCCTCCCGGGAACCTGTGCCCAGACCAGTKCAGGGACCAGTCTTTGCTGCCTGGCCCATGCCAGCGAGGGAGGATTTCAAATTAAAGAATTTTCCTGCCTGCAGAGTCGAGGGTTTAAGTCCTGCTCTTCTCACTGCCTGTTCGTTGCCATCTCCCCAAAGGAGATAGGCTTGCYATGTCTGCCCCATTTCTTGCTTTACAAAATCACTTTGCGCTATTTGGTCAAGTCTAAGACTCCACCAGATAGCTTTCATTTAGGAAATTTTGGATATTTTGTTATTTCTTCGTATTGGTCTTAAAGTTATTGTTGCAGTTTGTTATGGTACTTTCTAGGAGATATAATCCCTTATTATATTATGTTAGGATTTAGTTAGAGTAATATTTTTGGAACCRAATTTTGAAGTCTAAACAATTGTGGTATGGAAATAAATTGTCTCATTAATCAGGAATTTCATAGAGATATCTTGTATTATTCATGAAATTTTAACCCTGCAATTTAGATGAATATATTCTTGTTATAAAATTCCAGGTCAGTGTAATATCTTGGATTTTTTTTTCTATGCCTTTAACTCTGAATTACTTTATTATATCTCTTATTTCATGTTTACCTACCATTTCCTCYTGATGTCCTGTAGCATCTTGTTTAAAATGATTGTCATCAACTTTTACTTTTTTTTGATGCTGTTTTAATTTAATCAGTGTTTCAAGCCATTTTTGACAGTGTGTTGTCATATAGTCATTTTCTAACTGGAATAGTATAGTAATTTTATAATGTGCCATTTTTAATTCTCCCTACAATGTTCTGTGTGCATCATAACTTTTTGTTTTTTTGCCAAATGGCGTTCTTCAATGACTTCTCCAGAGGGAATGTGTTTCTTCCTCATTTGTGTTGTTTAAGATCTAGAAAGTCAGTGAATATTCTTCTTGATATGCAGTTCCTTATCAATGGTTCATTTGGCCTGCCAGGTACTGACTTTTTTTTTTTTTTAAGCTTGACTAGAATATCTGAAGCCCTTAACAGTTCCTTTGCTTGTCATGATTAACTTCAGTAGTTTTGAGGTGAACAAATTTGCTACTTCCCTGCTTTTCACCTTCTGGACYATTAGTGGCTATGTAAAGTAGTTGGAGTGTGGAGCACTCCAGCATTCTGTCCTTAGCCCCTTCTTTAAGCTGAAAGGCTGTTTGTGGCTTTTCTTTTTTGTGCTTTGTTGCTGGCTGTCCTTAACAATATATTTTCCCTAAGATCAAGATTAATTTTACTTAATAGCCTCTTGAGATAGGGGCAGGCTTTTTGAAAGACATTTTTTCAGCTGCTTTTTCTTAATTCTCTTGTTGTTTTTGCAAAATTCTACTAGCCTGGAGAAAAAAAAATCCTTTGCAGAAACTATTCTGTGTACGTGCTCTGGGATGAACCTGGGCGTGTTTTACAATGCTATCCTCTGAACAATTGCTTCAGTTAATTTGCTCATGAAAGCCTTGTGCATCTGCAATAGTCTAAGTCATCTATACTGCCCTTTTGAGTATAGGAAAGCACTATTATTCCTCTCATTTTAATACTGGATATTTTAGTAAGAGATTGATGTAACTTTGTAATATTTGCAAATTAAAAGTTGAATTACATTCCCACATGCCTCTGACATGAGGGCAGGAATCAAAACAGGGTTAAATTGACAAAATGCAAATGTAGCAGATTATTCAACATAAGGTATTAGAGCAGTGTGTTAGCTCTGATGCCACCCCCCTGCAGATTGCTTAGCTGCATGTTAATGGCAGCTTGGAAACACCTCTGCTAAGGTAAACATGATTGCCTTTGAATTTAGGACTCAGGAGATGCGTGATTCAGATGACAGAAACATTGCAAGATGTATTACAGAGGAGAGAAAAAGAAGGATGCTTCAGTTAAGGAGCTCAGAAAATTGAAAAACAGAAAAACAACACCAAAAAACCCCTGAGTTTGTTCATTTGGCTTTTCTGAGGGGGGGAAAAATGCCAGCCAGGACTGTTTTAGGAGTAGACCATTTTGTTGTCTACTAATAACCAGAGATATAATGTGTTTGTGGGGATAAAGTTACAAAATATATGGAAGTATTGGTGGAGAATAATCAGAGTAAAGCTATTCCAGTAGTGGTGGGAGAATTATTTTCACTAACAGGTTGAATGAAATCTCCAATATTATAAAAAATATTGGATTTCAAGATATTTTATTAAGCTATTTGGATGAAGAAAAATTCCAAATAGTAGTATTTTAGATTTTATGGAACTGTTCTATTTTAAAATGTAAATTTATTAGATATTTTTGAAACTTAAGACTAGTCAAGCTGGATCACACCAAAGGTCTTTCTAACCTACTAACCTGCTTCTATTAGCAACCATAAATAAAAATGGTGCACAGCATTTTGGAAGTTAGAGTGGATTGGAACTGTTCTCCCTAATTCTTTGGATAACCTGTCTCAACACCGCCTGTAAGTGGATATATAGGGAAAATTAGGAAAAGGGTAAGTGTAATATTTTTTTCGCCTCGCACTCAGTCTTCAGGTACATTCAATGCAGGAAATCCTTGAGCAGCAATCTGATTRGAAACCCCTGAACAGTTTCTGTGAACTTGCCCAATACCTTTTTGAACCTGTAGAGTTTTATTTTCCACAGCTTGCCTTGACAAAGAATTCCATAGGACTACTGCTCATTGCCTGAAGAATCTGGTTGTTTGGACTGTGTCTCCTGCTGGCTTCATTGGATTGTCTAGTTCGTGTTTTGGAAGAACAGCTGTTTCTTATCCTTTGCTCTACAATCCACTCGCCTCCAGTTATCCTGGGTGCTATAAGATGCCTCTCTCATAGTCCCTTGGAATTGGGCTTATTTAGCTGAGAAAAGAGGTTCTTCCTCAGATGTGGCTCCTTCTACACTTGCCATTCTTGTAACTGCATTTTCTGAGAAGTGCAGTTTGAGAATTGTACTTACTGGCCTTTAGGACTGAATTAAGTTGTAGGGACGGTCTTGAGCTGAAGTGGAGGCTATAGGGGAGATGTTTGCTGAAGTCTTGCTCACATCTGTGGAAACTGTGGGTGCAAAGCAAGGATGGAGAATTCTCCTTAGGAAATTGCATTTTCCACACTTCAGTGATGCAGCAGGGATTTGAAAGACTTCAAAGTCCAAGAAAAGCTTCAAGTGAAAACTTCAGAAGGTGATTGAAAACTTACAACTAAATAAAACTGTCTTTGTTGTGAAATGTAGTAGTTGCATAGTAGTTTTTATGCTTCTTGACTATTCTTTGATGAGTGATTTGTTCAACAATAGTTGGGAAGGCTGCAAAGCTTGTTTGTATGGATCCTTCTTCAGATGACATTTTTTCCAGTGTATGTGGTTAATCAATTTTTTTTTCCCCTGCCTTATCAGGTTCTTTGACAATGATTTGATTGAGAAGCTTCACATTCTGAGTAAGTACTGACTYCTAGAAAAAGGACATAATCTCACAGCTCGGTATCAAGAGTCACAGTGTAGGGGAGAGATGTTGTTGCTGTCCTAGATAGCAGACACATTTATTTTTTATAAATACAGATAATTTTTTTCCAAATAGCAAAGCACAAAACCTTGGCTAATTGTAAATCCCTCTGAGTGGAGGGAACTATTTCAGTGCCGTTCTGTTGCAAGAACTTTCACTGAGAATGAAAACACTGTTCGGTGTAACGAATTGGATCTCGTCTCTGGGAAATTGCAGTAATAAGTATGAAACTTATTTACTTTTACTTGGGTGGTCATGCACATAGAAGCTAGCAGTAAGCACTGTGCTTAACAAAAGAAACAAATGAGAAATGGTAGCAGAATGACTGCAAACTGCTTCCACGCCGCCCTGCCTCTGGGACAGGAGGGGCTGCCCTGTGTAATACTAGTCATAGAATGCATATATGTATTTCTTTTCTTTTCTGTCCTCCTTCTCAGACCTATTTTTCCCCTTTGGCTGCATTAATATTTTTACATTACAATAATACTTGTACTGGAAGGCTAGTAAAAATGTATTTAACCAATTTTCAACATAGTCTTTATCCGGAACTGTCTCTGCCCTGCTTTTCTGCCCACCCAAGGGTGATTAGATAAAAGTGGTGTTTTTTAGCCCTACCTGTGACCACAAAGTAACAGAGCTGAATTGTTTTTGAGAATGTATTTTGGAAAGTCTGGGTGAGGGACAAGACTTTGCTTTAATTCTTTTAGAGAGTGCTAATACTGTACTCCTAAGTTAACCAGAGCAAGCATAGTGATCTTGCACGGCGAAAGTTTGTGTGCATGGTAATACTGAAGCTGGTTACCTGAAATAACTGAAAATCACTGAGCACTACAGGATTAGGGGATTAAAGTTAGACTTTGTAGGGTTCAAGGCAATTGAAAATGATACACCGGTGCTCATGGCATTCTCATCCTGTAGCTCTGCTACTACTTTGCTACAACTCTTCCCTTCGCAGGGGGTTGTCAAACCCTCCTGCTTGTCTACTGCACTCCAAATGCATCTTTGTATCCCAACTGACTGAATCTCTTGTCTGATTCCTTGTGCACATTCCTGGGTCTCTCCTTAATTTACTTTCAACTATCAGCGTTGTGTAGCAACCTTTGCACAAGTCATACGATAAATTTAAAGCTTTGGGGARTACCTTGATCAAGAACCTTAAGTATTTCTGTTTATGAACAAGTGTAAAGTTTTGCATTGCATTTACTGTCTTCTAAAAAGTTAGTGTTAATTTTTTTTTGTTACTGGCTTAGGGATGTGGAAAAAGTAACAGATTTTAGGAGAACTTTCGAGTTTGTGATTTTAAAAAAAAAGCATAGTTAAATGCATTCTATGAGGTTTCTGATGTTTCATAGACTAACAAAAGGTTGCTTTATTAGTAGCTTTAATGAACAAATCGCTTTATTGGCTTAGACATACTGGTTGCTTTGTCGGTCCAAACAGCTATGGGTTCTTGTTTCAATTCACCATTGTGCTAGAGTAGAGAAGTGATAGCYATTGACCTTCTGTTAAAGCACAATAAAAAGTTTTTTGTGAAGAAGAAAGTACAGGGAAAATAGCAATGCAGTTTCTGACTTGAGTTCAGTAACGTAAAAATCGAGAGGCTGGGCACCCCTCCTGCAGCCTCTCTCGCTAGGTGCTTCAGTGCACTGAGCCACCTGAAAGGAGAAGACATGAGGCTGATTTCTGAAGGCTGTTGTTCAGAGAACCTGTATGTGAGATAAGGTAYTTTTTATTGTAGCTGTGAGGAAACGGATCAAGTTGGTAACTAGTTTAATCCTCAATGGGGAGTGTGTTAGCTTTCAAAAAAGTTTCTATTAGTAGGTAGTTTGTTTCATTAAATGGTTAATGCCCGTCACTTAACCGTAGCCTTTGATTTGCATTAAGTGACCGTGTTTTGTTTTATTTAATTGGTTTCTAACCATCTGGTTAAATGAGCAAAATTTTTTAGGCTGAGTAAACAATACAAAGAGGAAACTTCTTATGACTTAAACTTGTCAGGAGACAGCAAATCATTTTAGAAATTTGTCTGTGTAGTGAAGGATGTTAACTTAAGTGGGTTGACATTGCAGCACCTGTGCTGCTGCTTATAGTCATCAAAATTTGTCTAGAAGCTGTCTTGTAAAACACGAGAGTCCTCCTGTAACTGGAAAAAAAGATTCTTGCCTTTGAACTTAAAGATTTAGGTAGATTTTTGCCAAACATGCTTACATTGTATGGCATGTGATTTTATAATCTTGATTTAAAAGATTAGAACATTTTTAAATGAATGAACTTTACAAGAATATTTGCAGAGAACAGTAACCTTTATTTTTTGGCATGAGGAAAACAGCACAGGTTAGCTGCTCTGTTTCTGGTTTGCAAGCTCAAATTGAAACACCCTTCAACTGAGGGGAAGCAACTGCGGGATATTTAAGTTTAAACGTGTGGTTATGTGCAGTTATGCTTCCTTTTTTTTTTTTCTGTATGAATTCTGCTGTATGTTTGGCCATCATCACACAGTGGAGTCAGTTTACAGCAGGATATTTATTGTATTGCAATAGATGTTCTATATGATCAGTTTCATACCCATAAGTGTTCTCAAATTTTCAGATAAGCAAGTTTTCCCCAAGACAATTTCTTTGGGGGAAGACTATGATAAGCAATGAAGTTGACCTTGTGTAAATTTATCTCGAATTAATTTTTGAGGCAGTTGCTCCCCGTAAACCTCCCCTACAGGAGTGAGATTGGGGAGGTTTGCATATGAATGAAGAACAAGCACTTGGAGAGTGTATTGAGGCTGAACATCGCTGACTTTGTTCAGAAGGGAGCAGACTTGCCATGCTCTGATGTCGGCTATCACTTAGTGCCATTTAGAGAAGTAAATTTTCTTGGATTTTGATTTTTTTTTTCTCTGAATGTTATTGCATCTAAGTGTCAATAATGTAGTATTTTTATATTTTTGCATGAAGTGAATTTAAAACAGGAATAATCTTTTTTGTATTCCCCTTTTCATGAAGATGATGACTAGAATTTTTTATTGCCACCAGTATTTCAACAGTCTCTGCTAATTATTCTGTTCACTTTTTCTCCCATTTTTTTGTCTCAGTAGAGGTTTGTTTATTTGCTTACTTATTTTTATTTTCTAGCGCATTTCTTATTGTCTCAGTACCATCGCCCCATTTCCTTCTGGTTGTAATCTTCTGACTTTCCCTTACTTGTCTGGTTCTGTCCTCCTACCCTTGTGCTACTTTTTCATGTTGTTTTAGTAGCTTTATGCATCTTCAAGACATTTGACTTTCTCCTGGTTCCTAAAASCTGACTCTAAAAGTTTCATTCAAGAGTTAGAGTTCTCGATTATTATAATATATGATTAAGAAAAAAATCATTCAGATCCAGACAACTGCCTGAAAGTTGTGTTCCTTATCACAGCTGATTGGTCAACATGTTTCATTCATGCTGTGCCATCACATCAGAGGTTGAAGACTTCACCTGTAATTATGATTCTTTCTCCAGCATTGATTTTTGAAGGAGCTACCTCTGCAGAGACTCTGTTAATACTGCATCTTTGCAGGCACTCGCTGCTGTTCCTGGATAACTCGGTGCAGGCCAGTGGATCTGTAGCTCATCTACCCCTATATAAAACAGGAAGATAATTCACACCCTAAGAATGGTTTAGAATAAATTAAGATTTGCAAGGATTTTTATAATACAATGGGTATATTACAAAAATACTGTAAATGCAATAAGTGTGGAAATTCACTTCAAGAGACTGCAATTGGCTAAACTTGGTTGATATTAATAAATCCTTAATATCCCAAAGTCCTTGTGAGTAGTGGAAGGGAAGAACTTGTGCAGCTTTGAATAATCCATATCTTCCTGTCATTTTTCTACCTGCATTTTCTCCTGTGTTTGAATAGCTTATTGTGGAGGACTGGTTCTGTAGTCTTATAGATATTATAATGACTGAGCACAGTTTGCAGCTTGAGCACAGGAGGCAACTGTAATAGCTATAATTGTCAAAGGAAGTGGCAATTCTGGTACAGTTTTTACAGTAAAGAACTAAACTAAGTAAAAACAATAAAAATAAAAATCGGATTCATATTTTTTTTCTTTTTTTTTTTAAATCATCATATATTTCTTTGTCAACATCAACTTCTTAAACATCCAACTTGGTAACAAACGATGATCCATAAACCACATGTATGGGGAGAGGCTGCACAGTCTAGCACTCCTGTTGTTATGAAGCCAGTCATCGTCTACAGCAACCTATAAAATGTGCAGTTTGGCCTGCTGGTGTTGCTGCTTGCTGTAAGGGGAATGCTCTTGATATTCATCTGGCACAACAAGAACAGATCTATACCTCAAAAGACCATTCTTCTGGAGAAAGAATAAACATCTCTGAATATCGTATCACAACATGCTGCAGTGCAGTAAATACAAGAGATGCTCACTGTAGTTTAGCATTCCAGCTAAGTTCCTTCAAAAGACAAACTTCAGGTTTTAAAATTTGGTATTCTACTGCCTGTCATGGGCTAGAGTGGTTTTGTAAAACATTGTAAATTTTTCTTCTCCTCTAACTCTACAGTCTATCACAGGTAAATATTAACTATTTTTTCTTTTTCTCCCAACAAATTTTAACTTTTTTTCTTCGTTGAAAAACACGTGTCCCTGTTTCATAGGTTGCCAACCACCCTTATATTGATTAACATAACTAGGTTGAAACCACAGCAAATATTCTCAACTTGAAGTTAGTTGTGAAAGGGTGTTGGTGAGTTTTGTTGTTTTGTTTTGTGTTTTTSTCTTCTCCTGAGATCTGGAGGTCATTTGGTGCTAGATGCTTGTCTTGTTTCTATAGCTCCATCAATCTGACCATGCAAAGATGATTTTTGCGGCACACTATCAGTGCACATAGTGTTCTTAAGATCAAAAATTGTATTAGAAAAGTTGAGTCCATTTAATTAAGCAGAATGAACCTTATAATGTGAACTTTCCTTTGTTTAAAGTCTATTTGTATCTTAAGATCGCCAGCCTTTGGTGGTGATGATATAGAAATGTATTTTCTGTTCCTAGCTTTTGCCACTGACTCTGAGATTCTCTTTATTAAGAGTGTTCTGCTGCTTTTTTATGCCTCGTCCCCTGAAAAATGTGAATACTTGTCTGAATTCACAAAGTGCTTTGATATCCTTGGGTAAAAACTAYTCTGATTATTAGTGTATATGTGTGCGTGTTTTTTTTGTTTTGCTTTTTAATCAGTCATGATAGCGTAATACAGTTGTTATTTAAGTGTGCAAAAWAGCAGCACCAATATTTCAGCATTCTACATTCAAATGGTAGCAGTTTAATATTCTCAGTTTAATGTGGCTTTTAAAGGTTAGAAAGAAAGTTGAATTTATGTACAATATTTGAGGCCTTGGCTCAGGTTATTATTCATTGTTTAATGGACTTAAAAGGATTTGCTCTTAATTTGATTGGACGTTAGATGCTTTAATGAAAAGGAGGATTTGTTTTAATGATTTAAATGTTGGTGGAAGTGTTTTAGCAGGTGCTACATTTGTCCTGTCTACTGTTCAAAATATGTTCAGCTAAATGTAAGCAGTGGTTTCCTGTAATGCACAAATTATCCAAAACATGGCCACAAGTGCAAGAGAGTGCAAATTTGCACTATTTAATGGTCCACTCACTTAGGTTATTTCATACTCACAGGAAGGGCTTGCTGCTATAGTTGTCGCATTAATCCATGATCCAATAAAGGGGATTTAATTCAGGAGTTGAAGACAGAAGAAAAAGTGTTTATAATGCACAGTGAGCAATAGGTATTCTAAGGATAAGACAGAATTCTTGAACATCTCAGTGTTTGCCCTTTTCATGAGTATCCCTATGTGACACAGACAGATGGAGACACTAACATTTTGCAGTGAAATGTTGAGGTGTGAGTAAAAAAGCCCACCAGCAAACCAAACAATCCAAAAAAGCAAAAAAAAACCTTTCAGAATGACTTGTTCTTCCTGTTATTTCAGCTGTCACAAATCCAGGGATAGCTRAGTGGCTATTTAAATCCATACAAGTGGTCTGCATGCCCCATCAAATATCTTACGTCAAGTGAAGAGAGACCCTTCTGTTCCAGGAGAGCTACGTAAGTGGAGTGTGTAACTGCAGCAGGATAGCTGCTCCTGAGAGCACGTGGGCACAAGTCAGCAGCCCCAAATCAGGGCTGCAGCCTGACACTGTGTAGCATGTCTGGTGTTGAAACTCCTGCATCACACCTATGTAGAGAAACGCCTGGATTAAAGTTGTTCCTGACCACCAAGAAAGCCTGTGAACGGCCTGCAGCTGAAATTAGGTTGGCAGATTCTGTGTGTGTGCATTTTCAAAGCTTTAGAGACAAAACCAAGAGGAAGAGTGTGTAAAACCCTCCCTGATGCTGAATATTTACATTGACAATCTAGTTCCTCYGCAGGTATGTGAAGGTAAGTGTCACTGCAGGTTTTGATGCTGATACATTATTGCTAGAAGTGCACTTTTTATTTCCTTCTGCCTCAGGAAACTAAGAGCTTGATACAGCTTCCTCCGAGTTGTTAGTATTTCAAAAAGAAAAAAAACACCAAAATAAACAAATGCAGAGCCTTAACATGAACCCATTTTACTGGAGTTTGAAATACAAAATTAGGTGTCTCAGTGTCTGGGAAGCTGTATGYGGTTCTGGGATCTAAATGTCTAGTGTGATGGTATTCTTTCCTTTCTTTCTCTCCTGATGGGAAAATTTAGCCTATGGTTTTAAAACAGCTTGCAAGGAACTCTGAATAAACTTCCTTGAAGTGATCAGGCTATGGGGAAAAGATAATGTTAGYACTTCCTTCCTTCTTTCTGAAGACAGCTTGAATCTAAGAGCTTTTAAATGCATTGCCTAGATCTTGTAAACCGCTACCTGTAAGACAGACTATTCATATTTTATTTTAAAATTTTCTTTCTTTCCCACGAGGACATGCTGATTTTAGTGGTTGAAAATTTCTCGTGCTAGAGWTGTCATTTCATGAAGCAGTACTTCACTCTGACTTCCGATATAYGGTTTAGATGTGCCATTGCGCTCCTTGAAGATGCTGTAGAGGTCATTTGGTGCATAGATACTCAACTCGAATGTTTCTGTGGTCAAATGAATTGGAAGGAAGTATTCAACAGTGTTAAGCTCTGGCGTATGGTCAGTGAAGTGATCTCTGCCTGGGGCTCCAAAGGAGGCTGCAGGCAAGAACTGTTGTGGCCTTGTTGATGCTGAAGCAGTGTGAGAAGCAAATGCTGCTCCGGCAAGCCCATCTCCGCTTGGGTCCTTGTTCGAMGCAGTGAAGGGCACTAGGAGCTTGACACTTGTCTTCAAGTCAGACCCAGCAGTACCTTGGATGCAATTCCTGTGTTGTGGCCTGCAGCTCCTCGTTCCTCTCTCAAACRGCTCTGGACTGGTAGTTTCTAAAAATAGCGCAGAGTGCAGATGCTCCTGTCAGGGCTGCAAGAGGAGCAGAGTCGTTCTGCTGCTGTGGGGCTAGAGTTACAGCTCACGGGCGCGAACAGCAGCACAGCCGCAGGGACCCTGGGGCTGGGGCCGAGACGGCTGCAGCACCCAAATCCACTGCTCGGGCTCCTCACCTTGCGAATGTGCATTTTCTCCCGTGYTTGGGCTCTGCGGATCTTCGAGTAGCTGTCTTACTAATCTGAACAACAGCGAAAAGAATCTGACATGCTGCACGCCATTAGAAAGGATTTACGCTTTCATTTCTTTCAAATGTGGGGATTTGTGTAAGTGGCATTCACATTGCGCAAGGAAATGATCCTCAGGTTGCATTTTTAAAATGGAATTCTTCTAGCAATTTTGTTTTCTTTTAAAGATTGGTTAGCTTTAAGTCAGTTTAATTTTTAACCTTTGTTTTCGTGCTTCTCTGTTGGCACTTCGGTTACTGGGAGAGAGGACTGTATCCCATTTTAATTCTTTTCTGTTTGTTCATTCTCTGCGCTTTCATTTATAAAGTCAGGCAGAATATTTTGTCAGCAAACAAATGGGAAGTGTAAAACAAACAGCCTTTCCTTCTCTAATAAATGCTTCCATTATTCTTTATTGTTAGTTGGATAGAATTTTATATCCTGGGCCAAACTTGAGTTGATTGATAGTCAACCCTGACTTGATGACAGTGTCTCAGTTGTAGGAAATGAGAAGTTTATCAATATCCTTGTCTATTTTCATAAGTGGCCTCATGAGTCTTGGATCTTTGTTACAATTTAGACTGGTTTTGTTATCTTTTATACTAATACTTTCTTAGCTTTTCTTTTTTGGTTTTGTGAGATTAGAATTTYGTTTTATACTGATAATGTGGTGCCTCCATCTGCTGGGAATTGCTGATATGGTTTGCAAAGAACAGAACTTTATCCCATTAAAATAGGAGGATGGGAGGTTGGACTAGATCTCTAGAGGTCCTTTCCAAGCTCAACCATTGTGTGATTCTGTGAATATAATAAATTTATTTTTCTGYTTAAGTCCTAATATTTAAAAATAATATTTAGATGGCTACAGAACAGAAGGATCTTAGAGAACAATTTATTGACATTGCATATGAATCTGAATGTAGACTGGGTCATCTTTTAGCTCAGTATCTTACCTCAGTTTAGCGGGATATTGCATAGAAAATTAAATGGATGCCTCTGTGCACGTGATATGAGAACCCAAGATGTTCTCCGAGTGTTGTTTCAGAGTTGTCCTGAGAAGTATCTGAATTTAGAGCACATTGGGGTAATTCCCTCTCAAGATAACAAAGGCCAGGATCAACTGAGCTTCTTTTGTAAGAAATGGCACGGATCTAGGTAAGTGGAACAGCTGCAGCTAGTGGGTCCGCTCGATTATGGAGTGGAAACACCACSTACGGTCCCGCAGAGCAGGGGACTTGCTGCCTTTGGGACTTTCCCAATTAACTGCATATCCACATTAATGGAGAAAAAGGTTAGATAACTGTGAGTGCTTTTGCACAGACTTTATCCCAAGATGATTCTGGGGAATTTCTTGATATGTATCTGCTTCAGTGACACTGAATACCACAGGTATTTTATCTAGATCTGTATCCTTCTGTAAAGGAGGATGATGGTGATGATTTTGCAAAACAAAGTCTGGAAATGGGATTGGAGAGCACTGTGTTACAGTGGCAACAGAATACGCTAGTCTAATTTTGTATATGTAATTTAAAGAAGTATAAGGAAATGACAGGTGTGCAAGGTGATGCTCAGGAAATCACTATACTCACTATTGATACCAAAAGGTTGGCAAATGAGGTTAGCAATAAAAAAAAGGCACTAAAATAATATTTCCCTAGTCTGAGACAAGTTATGCTACATGGCCTCTCTTTGCCCTTAGCAGGATAGGTGATCTGTAGTCTCTGAAAACTTTTCAAAATAAAGGGTGGTGGTGATGGTGCTTATTCATGCTACTTGCTCTTTCTTCTGATCACAAAATAAGGTTAGTGTATGAGTAGCTTAATTTACAGGGTTGGAAATATTTCAGGTTATCATGAATTATTCTTGAGAAATATTGTATCCTGGAAAATTTGATATTCGAAAATAAATAARTAAATCCCTCTTCAAGTTATAACTCGTGGAATTTTCAAACAAATCCTGGGAGAATGGGGCCTTTATGTTACCAAARGATCGATGTTAATCACTTTATTAATGACCTATTAATGTTTTGTATTTCTTTCTGTGAAGCTGATCAGAGGGCGTAGGCAGTTGCTGCTTCCTCCTCAGCTGACTGATTAGTCTGGGATCCTTAAAGGGGATGTTGAAATTGTTTTTTTAAGAAATCTGAGAAAATACATGGATTGATATGTAGGCTCTTTTGTTGCTTAATGTTTCCACCAAAGTCACTGTAATTGAATCAACATCTGTTACAATGCATTAACATCCAGAAATCTGCTAAATAACCRCCATCCTTCAAACAGGACGAGTTTAATGTGAACTCCACCACCTCAGCTCTTTGTCGTTGTCTGCTTTGGCAGTTGGAGATCAAAATGCACATCTAAATCTACATTAATCTTTCCCACTGTCCATAACTGAAATTCCAGTGCCTCTGTAAACATGGTTTTAAGTTATTCTCAGTGTAGATTCATACATATATTGTGGCATGTGTGCTTTTTTTTGTGTTATTGCAATACTGCTGAATTCATTTCCTTTTTGTTTTGCAGTTGCAGGCTTGTTTACTCAGTTTTGTTTAGTAGAACTTTGCTATGCAGCCATAAAGGATGAGTTCAGTCTGCACAGAAGGTGCCCTTACTGATCTGAAGGCTTTAAGGCTGTACAGTTATAACTGAGGCCTTAATTAGAGGTTAGCGTTTACACTGCTTCGCATGAAATCAGAAAAGACCATCTCAATTTTTTCCCATTCCGTTGTTTGTTACCAGCTTTGGAAATTAGCATTTACTTTGATCCAGAATTTCAGTAATCCCCCAGGAGTTATTCAGSAGTCTCATTTCCTCCTCCCCCAGAATAAAAAGGAAAAGGCAATGCTAATAACGCCAAGAAATCTGCTTAGAATCTCYAGCTGAATCCAGGGTCATCTTGACAAAGAACATGCAACAGTTCCTCCTTTCCCTGTCATCTTCAGTGTATTATTGTACTGTTGTGAAAATGTTTTTGGCATCCTATTCAGATTTTGCAATGTGTTTGGATTTGGGGTCAGAAGACTGTGGAAGTGTGTGGTTGAGATGCCTTATGCCCACGGCAGGCTGAAGGGCATCGCTCCTTTTGTTCTGTCACCAAAATACTGCACTGCAGAATGCACCCGGTGGTGACCGAGTTCTTAGCAAACTCTTTAGCCTTTCCTATTCTTCAGCTTTGAGATAGAATTTTTATAACCAGCAGTTTGCTTGTAGTTGCAACTTAGCTTTGGTGGATGCAAGTTCCTGAATAACCCTGCTGTGTTTGGGTGAYGTGATCTTTCTGAAGCAATGTCAACTGTGACACTGGTGATGGAGGAGTGCTCTGGAGAGGCTTCATGAAACCACCCCATCCACATTCGAGTTMATCACCCCTGTGATTACTTGTGGTATCTGCTGCTCTTGGCTATGGATAGTAAAGCACGCTTTAAACATTGTGTGCTACTTTGTCCAGCCTGTTCTTGCTCTATCATATTTTCTGAGTGAAGTGAGTTAAGAAGAAATATAGTTGAGCTGATGAAGGAAAAAGAACCTTTTTGTTAAATGCTCAGAAAACTGAGGCTGTGAAAGGTATTAGCTCTGTTTGGCCTTCCTCAGTGCTGAATAGTGGTATTCATGTTTACAGTATWTTAGGATTGTTTGGTTAAACCAGATCTTTGAAACACAGCAAAATGTATTTGCTTTCTGTTTCAGGAAGCCGTGTGGTTTTGAACTCTGAAGCATCTCCTTCTCCTCCTCTTCCCTCTCCGGTCGGGAGCTCCGTTGGCAGCATTAGCCTCTGCCATGGCTTCTGGCTCTGCGCTGGGCCGGGCGATGCTCCGAGGCGGCTGGTGTCCCAGCTGGGGCACATCCCTCCGGCTCAGCAGTCTGTGCTCCACTCCTCCTATCTCCTCGCTAGGGACGGGACCATGTGCGAGTCGGGAAAACTGAGAGCTGCTCTGGGCAGGGAGAGTGCTSCTGCTTGGGAGACCGTGGAACAGGCAGTAGGTGAGATAAGAGAGAGGGGAGGAAAGGCCAGAGCTGGTCCTGGAGGGCAGAATGGGGGGAATGGGCTTGACCCCCTCCGCCGGGCTCACCCGTGGCAGGGGTAGAGAGACGCTGCTTCACACTAAAAACTCCCTTTTCTTCAGGCTTCCCTTGTGAGCTGCCTTCCCAGAGTTTTGGTCCCTGCTGATTCTTGTATTTTTAGGAAAGGCTCTGTTGGGGTTTCCTTTGCGTGATTCATGGAGGGGATGTGCACAACGAAGAATAAACATGAGTGGTTGTATTTTAGGGAGGGTATTTACAGTACCTGAGCTTTTGGTGAGAATAGTGGTGTAGCTTCTAGAGGAGGTTACTGAATGAGTTAAGATGGCCTGTATTTCACACACTGGGATGCAGGGAATCCAGTCTCTCTTCGTACTTGTTTYGCATTTATGTGGATTTGCCAGTCTAATAATATAGCACCAGACAAAGTTTTGAGGCTGATATAGGGAAGGCCATAAATGAGAGACCGTTTTAATGACTTAAAGTGGACTCTTCTGTGAGAACTTAGAATTAGCTTTCCATGCTTGTTCACTCACTGTCTTTTTTATTTGAAGCAGACAGCTACTGTTTGGTTGATAGTGGTGGCTTTGAAGTGTGCCCTGTTTCACTAAATAGTAGAAGGGGATCAAAAAATTGATTACTTTCTGTCAATAAAAGCTGATTGAAGCCATGATCTCAAATTGGGAAGTGTTTTTTTTTTCGGTTGGGGATTTTTGAAAGTGCATCGAAATACTGATAGCTCACATACACAGAGAGGAGGCAATGTGAGTGTTGTAGTACCAGATAGCAAGGCACAAAAAATATGATTTATGATGATGTGTGGAAGAAAACTGTTGTGAAATTATTCAAAATTTAATTCAGCAAAAGGAAGGGTCCTGTTCTGTTTGTTGCTCAAGACAATGGGAATTCAGGAGAAAAAGTGAATTCTCAGATCAGGAAGTTTTGTAAATGAATTTCATAATGATCAGGAAAACATGCAACAACTTGGTCGCCATCTTTTAAATATAATTTACTCTTGCAACTGGGATRATCAGTAGTGTTACAGAAAAAAATAGAATAAATTAAAATACTTAAATGTGTGAGTTAATGATTTGAGTTTCGTGTTTAAATGGTAATGTCTAGGAAGTTGTGTGTCAGTGTCCTTAGAGATGAGCCCGCTGCAGGTGAGAGACTCGCTCTGAAACCTGCAACCTCTGACACGTCGTTTCRAGCTCAGCTTCGCTTCTGAAGGAACGTGGTTAACGGCAGGCGGCTTCCAGGAGGTGTGCACCTGATAAAGAGCATTTTAGCTCCACATGTAGTTGTCCTGTTTTGAAATGTCATCAAGGGCCCGGAAGGCAGCTAGCTGCAGAAAACTGAGAGTGCAGGTATGGGAACGACGACTGTTCCCAGGCTTGCGTTTCTGGAGTGGAGRACAAGTGTCTGAAGCAGCCACGGCTGCAGCTCCTCCCAGCGGCAGGTCTGTCCCYGTCTCCCTTCCCTGATGGGGCCCTGCAGGCCTGGCGAGACCCCGGTGCGTGGAGAAACGTCCCCYCGTGCCCCGCATGTGTGTGATGGGAAGGGGCGCTGGGCACCCCGCTGCTGGCGGCTGCCGTGCGTGGGGCGGACGGGGCCCGTGCGTACAGCGGGGCCGCCAGAAGCGAGCACAGCGTGTGGTCCCGCAGGCAACGGCGCTTCCCGTGGCTCCGGGCGAGCTTGGGAAATCGCATCCCTCCACAAACTGCTGTTTGCATTTTGCTCACGCAGTAATATGATTCTTTCTGCAGCAGATCGGAGAGATTCTTATTCTATCCACATAGCTAAACCTCTCCSCCTAGCTCTCATCACCTGCTGCCACGGTTGCTGCAGCCTCCTTTTAGGAGGCTTTGACAAATGCTCGGGCTGTGTCGGCGCAGACTGTTGCTGCATGCTGAATTTGATTCTTGTATGCCAAGCATTTCCAAAGCATTTGGCCTATGCTTTCAGGAGTCACTGTAGGAATTACCACCACCAGTGACAGCAACTGTTCTTGGCTCCAGGCCAGCCCAAGTAATTTTGAAATCCTTTCTGTGCAGTTGTTTTATGTATAATGCCATTTACTTTTATATTGTTAACAATTATATGGTATTTTTGAAAATCATCGGCCCATTAGGTTTCTCTCTGTTGTTTCCATTTACCCAACAGTTGCATTTGCTGAAGTGCACTCCGGTTGTTCTTGTAGCGTTCCCTTTCTCTTGCATCCTATGTGTAAACAGCTGCGGGCTTTGACAGGCCCACAGAAGGCAGATCCTCACCGTGTCCCTAGAGGTCCCTGAGCTTTGACTGGACAAAGCCCTGGTCTTAATTCAGGATTGACCCTCATTTGAGTACAAGGCTGGGTTGGAGACTGTTGAGATCCCTTATGGCTGAACTTCTTTTTTAATGATAGACAGAATGAAAAATCTGTCTGTGTAGTCAGTAGCAGAGGTCAAATGTTCAGTACTGGGGGACTGATCTGACAGCAAGTCAGGGGTTCGGGTTCAGCTTCAATTCACTCCYGTCGGGGTACGGGAGCTCCAAACCAAGAGATGAGAAGCGCCCTGCACTTTCCCTTCCCCTTGCCTGGGGTGGGGGTGCCGGGAGGTGCCTCAGCGCTCGCTCAGGAGCCTCCCGCAGCAGCAGCCGCCCTCCGGCTCGGTGGGAACATGCCTGCTCCATGCTCTGTGGAGCATGGACTGTGYGGAAGTGGCTCGAGCCTCGCTGGTGATGCCGGTATCACACACCTCAGTAGCCTCTGCTCTTACCTCTTACATAGATCTGGCTTCATTTCTTTATGGCTGCTTCTCCCACCGCTGAATTTAATATTAGTATTTTGCACTCGAAGCAGGACCAGCCTAGATTAGGTTTCTCAGAGTGCCATTCAAGATGAGTTTTGTATATCTCCAGAAGATCCATAGCCGCTCTGGACAGGCAGCTCCATTTTTGACTGCCTGAGTTGTGACTATTATTTATTATTTATTTTCAGAACATCTAATCAGAATTTGTGTTKATGCAATTTGTGCCTCTTGCCTTTTTCCTGTCACTGTGGCTCCAAGAAGAGTCTGCAAGAAAGACTCAATCCAGGATATGTGGTCACTTTGTTATGCAAAGTTAAAGTTGCAAAGTTAAAGTCTCTTTGTTACTCTCAAGGTGACAGGAAAAGGTCCTAGATAAAAAAGCTACTTATAAATATTGCTAGTCTGTTCCTGGTAATTAATATATTGGACTTCTTGTAGCAAATGTATGAATTAGGTTAGGCTGGGAGTTTTGCTCCTGGAGGAGATGCAAGCTATGGAAGAGAGCCCGAGCACTGCCCATCCCTTCCTCACACTCRCTGCCAGGTGGGAGCTTGCAAAACCCTTGGCTGCCCTCCCGGGACCCTTCTGCTTCATCAGGTTTTGGTAGGCAGTGAATGAGCTTCTACAAGGARCTGCTCTCGATGGGGGCTCAGCCACTGGTCTGAAACCCTGTTTCATCTGTCAAGTAAATCTGCCCATATTTGAGCTTCTTGTTGGCCTGTGTTGTTTGTTGTGCAAATTGTGTACATTGCAAACTTTCTCTGCAAGAATAATTTGCAGTAAAATGAAAGAAACTCAAAATAATGCAGGAAGAATTTTTGAAGGACATTTAATGCAGATCACTATGTATGTCTAAGAGGTGCAAAGGGGAAGTTGCTGAGCAAAATCATTTCTCTGATCTGCAACATTTTCTCAGGTTTGGCTTGTAAAGTAGCTTGCTTTCAAGAATTTATAACTTTTTTTTTGTTTTTCCAGTCTTTTCAGTGAAAAAAGTAGTCAGTCTGAAGGATGATCTCCTGGGACACTAATTCCAAAAATAATGCTTTTTTTGTTGTTCTTAATTGCTTTAAGTAGTTGTAGAAACTCCTGATTTATCAGAAACATTTCTGCAGAGCTCTATGTTAAATTTCTTTTTGGCTTTTTTGTTTAACCTTTACTGTTGGGGTAAGTCTTGAGGTTTAAAATAATTAGAAATGAAAGTGTACTTTCTTCAGCTGTTAATCACAGAAAGTTCCCAAATGTTTTCCAACATATTAATTAGGTAAGAATTGTGAGTTGAATTTATAATTGTTTCTTAATTTTAACACATCAGAGAACACAAATTAGTAACTTCAAATATATATGAAGTTATTAATGTATATTTTATATATTTTGCTATCTGGAAAYCACAGCACATCTTCAAGGGGGTACTTGGTGCACATCACTCAACTTTGCCCTGGAGTTGGTCATCATGCAAAATTTTTTCTAGCTGCCAAAGTCAGTTCTGCTAAGATATATTGTGGCTATTGATATTAACGTGATGGTCATCCCTGTGTTCTTCGATGTGTTTCAGTCAGTCTGTACCTAGAACGGTGCTTTTCTGTTTCTTGTCTTTTTGTAGAATGGCCAGGAGGAGGAGGAGGAGGAGGAGGAGGACTTGCCTTCAGTGGGGCAGAGCTGAAGAGTGGTCGGGGTTGCTGAAACACAAAGGAGAACAGTTCAGCCCTCGGGCAAATAGCCACTGCCATCTCCTTGAAGACGGAGGAGATGGAAGGAGGGTGAAGGAAGTCCTGTTGCAGGCTGGTTTTATGGATTAAGCTCTGCTTGAGACGGCCTTGTGGACTAGTCTAAATTGGGAAGGCTAATGATATTACAGAGCGCCGCAGTCTGCACTGTGAACTGAGCTGCTTAGGAAGCAGTTCCTCAACTGTTGTAACTTACAGTCAAGCATTTTTGAGGTAAACAGGCACCAATTTACTTTGGGTCAGAATATCACTTTTACAATTCGGTTCCTATGCACAAAATATATAAATATTTAATAACATGACTTGTGGTTGTCTCTAACTGAAGTTTTGAAGTGCATGGTGAATTGCCAGCTACSAGAAAGTGATTAAATATTTAGCTGAATATACGCTTTAAAGACTGATTCTTTTGGGAAAAGTTTAAGAGAAACGATTCCTTAAATTTGGGTGAACTTTTAAACTTGTGTAAAATATTAGGATAAACACAGAAACTTGCAGTTGAAAACAGTTTCCTACCCGCTCCCGCTATGCCAACACACACACTTCCCCGAATGTGCTTGAGCTGTGCTGCTTTGAGTATATTGCCCCTTTTACAGTTGCTCACGGAGACAAGTGTTTCTGGGGTGTGGGCAGCAAGTTCCATTTTTCCTGGTAGAAGTGCCACTTGCACTGTCTGCAGTTGTGCTCCTCTTGGATCAGAAAATATTCTGGTCAAGATGTTGTCAAGGGTTGGCAGAGCATATCAACTCTTCCTTGAGTCATAGGTCAACTGAAATGCTTTTCTGAAGTCTTTGTGCAAGTCGGGGTTTTTAGCATCAATCAGCCAATATCATGATCTTAACGGGAATGATAAAGTGTTTGTTCTTTAGGATCAGCTGCGCAGGTGTCCTTGATGACTTTTCTCCTCTTCAACCCAGAATGTGAAGTAGTTGTCATTTAGGGTTCTTGCATAAATTTGTATACTATCCAGTTAACCTCAATGTTGCTTTAGGGGAAAAATATTCCCTGAAGTTTGAAAACAAACAGGTATTATATGTTTTAAAGGTTATTTGTAAACTGGATATTCTAGGATGGAAAAGTTCAGAATTGCAGAGGATTAGRTATGAGTTTAGCAAGTTCTTGTATGCATATTTTTGCTTCCTGTTAATTATTTTAACTTACTAAACTATATGTGTCATTGAGTGGCTTTCTTTGTGGTTTATCCYATCTGCTTACTGCTTGGTAGGTGCAAAAATATATCTCTATGTAAAACTTGGCTTCCAACTTAGGCACAAGTGACTTTACTTTTTAGCTCTGTTTCAGTTACAGAAAAGGGAAAGAAAACTGCTTTTTTCTTTTTTTTCTTATATCAACTGCTTTTCTCTTTTTTTTTTTTTAAGAAGAGCTTTGTTCCTCTAATAAGATTTGTATTCCTCCTTTTCTATTTCTTCTATCTCTAGTTAGTTTAGTAGATAAATGATTTATAATCTCTAACTTCTCTCACCAGAGTGCTGGAAGCATAAATAAGTAGTGTGTGTCCCTTTTTATGGACAAGGAAGTGAGGGATGGAACAACAAATGATTTCATCAGTGCTGCATGTGACACCCCTGGGCTGGTTGCACTGGGGTTCCTGCGGCAGCCCTGCTGGCTCGAGCAGCAGTATCTGCAGCCTCCCTGCCCTCCTGTCCGCCCTCTCTCCTTCACCCTCTGCCTCATCATCTGCCTTCGCCTTACGGTGACAGGGTCACACGTCAAGTGGTGCAGTGATCTAAATTGGTGCGGTCACCTTTCTTCCCGGGTTGTTCAGCTGGATCAATTTTCCTGTTCTTGCCTGGGCGTCTAAATGAAGGCTGACACCCCCTGCATACATAACTGGGCAAACGTGGGGCTGCGGCGAGGCCCTGGGCTGTGCAGCCCTGCATTGCTTGTAGCTGGGGAGCTTCACTGCTGCCAAGAGCCAAGCCATAAAGTTTTAGGAGTGGCTTTTGGGGAGGCTGTGCCTCTGAAATAAACTCTGTCCTCCTCCTGAGGAAGAAGCATTTGTGCATTCATGCACTGAACTGGTTGGTCTGTTGGGTCTATTCCAGGTTAAAACTGAAAAGAAACGTAAATCGTCTCTGCAGGCTGCACACATTGTATGAATTCCTGTGCCAGCATGGGGGTGAAAGCACCTGAGAGGCCATGAAGTGTGTTTGGGAGCTGGTGAAGTGCTACTGCTGCCAGCCGGTGTTTGCAGAACGGCAGCAGCCTCGGCTGAACCCGCTTCCTGCGGTGAGCACTGGCGCTGGCTTAATGTAGGTCTGCAAAATTAAGATGCGCTTGTAGTGGGGACTAAATAGTGTGAGCGGGGCTGGTGTCTGCTGAGGTAGCCTCTTTAGTTTCGAGGGACACTTCAGTTTTGTGTTTGGCTCCCCTTTAAAGCCTGCGCTGAAGAACCCCTCCTGCTGCCGTTGCTTGTGTTGTGCGCGTTAGGTCAGCGCAAGGTAGTGCCCTCGCGTTGCGTGGCGGGCACGTCTCGGGGATCAMGGGGTGGGGAGAAGCAACTGCCTTCTCTTCTTCACTCCTTAAGATCATCTCATAGCAAAATTAATAAATGTGTTTCATAATTTGTTTTTTTAATCCAGCATTTTTTTAAGTTCTTTTTGTATCAGTTTCTGACTTATGAAGAAGAAACCAGAAGGTTTTATGGTTATCACATGATTGCACCTTATTAAGAAGAAAGATGAAAATATCTAAGATGTATTAAAAAATGGAYCTATAACAATTAATACATATAGTCTTGCAAATTGTTCCTTGTTCTGCCCAGCTCAAGAACTGGCATTATGTGCTTTCCCTGTAGAAATTTTGTAAGGCAACTATTCCCCTGTGGAATTTTTTGTTTCTTTCTATGTGTTRGGAGGATGTTGAGGAATGAGTGTAGTTTATCTGATTTGATGCTCTGAATTAGATTGGACTTTGTACTTTTATTTGCTTTACTTGTAGAGTTGAAGTTCTTGCAGTCTTTGTAACTCTGTTGATTAAGGAAATGCAACGTATGCTAAGGAAGCGCAGTCTGCGAAACGCTCGCTTTCTCTGACCTGCAGCCTTGGGTCACCTTCGCTTTTCCTTAGCTGGAGAGCACCGTTTCCCTTCTAGGTTACCAAAATGATGGTTTCATATGAAAAATTGAACAGGCAAGATGCTTTTTGCGTTCCGTTATGTCAACATCCCTTAATGTTTTCTGATGTTATTGCCAGCTTCAGCTATTAAAAAGACCTGGCTTCTCACCAGAAAGTTAACAAGTGTAGAGCACATAACTGTGTGATATTATGRCCCTCTATCTAAATTTAAAAATAGCTTTTTAAACCGCCCTAACGTTGTGGTGTTAATCTAGCATTTTTTCACAAGACTTGGTCATACAATTGAACTAGCCAGGGGTAGGACTGCAGAGTGAGATTTAGATCACGACCTCCTAAGGGGGTAATGAAAACACACTTGGCAGGGACTGTCACTAAGGACTTTGGATATAAATATCTTTTTCTGAAATATTCTGATGAATACTTTGCCTTAATAAAGCCAGGAGGATGAGGCATGAAAGGGCCAAATATGTCCTCTGTCAGATGGCAGTAGTGTTAGCAGTCACAAGGTTTTATTTGAAGCTGCCTGTCGCCTCTGGGCCTTCTGCATCTTAAGTGTGCTAAACGCCTATCTACTTGGCTGTAGGARCCTGAAGATTATGGAGGATCGGGATAATTTTATTGTCTGTTATGGTTCCCGATTTAATATGAAATACTGTAAGAACTGGAATGGGTAGTGTAGTCGGTCAGCCCATAAACGCCGGGCCTGACTCTCCTGGCAAGCATCAAGCTTTCCTGACACGTGGGTGTGAGTTTGTGTAAGGTGAAGCCTGTTGCCTCCCCACTTTCCCATTTGGCCCAGGAGAGGAGGTGACCAGGGCTCAGGTGCCCCTTCCAGGGTAAGTCATTTGTGGCAAYCTGCACAAAAAGGATCAGGGGCTGTGATATTACCAGCTAAGGCTAAATAGCGGCATCCTTCTCTCTGTAAAACTACTCTCTTGTTACATTTTTTTTCAAAGTGTTTCTTTTTGTTGTTATTGTTCCTTTTGTTAGAAAAAGGGTGGCACTTCTAATTAAGTCACTTTTAGAAAGAAGTACCAAGCATAAATTGATAGTGTTACCTTCTTAAATCAGCAGACAGCTTGAAACAACAGCTTTGAAAGAGGTGCTTGCTGAGAGGATTACCTCGCAGGACAACCCTGACCATTTCAATACGTGGTCAGATTGGCAGTGAGCTAATGCACAATCCCAAACTGCTTCCTGAGCTCCAGAGAGGCAAATCCACAACTGCCAAGCACATACAACATAAGGTAAAACTCTAGCATACTGAAAATATGTAGATGAGATACAGTAATGTGAATTCATATTATTATTTACTTGAAAGATTACTGACTTCTTGTATTTAGCTTTTAATTTCTAGCTGCTTTCCTGTGCTGTGTAGAAAACCTTACAGATGTTTTAGGGAAGAGGGGAGAAGTGGGAAGGGAAGGGGAAGCAGAGCCAGTGCAGTCAAGCTGTAAGTGCCTTTGGGAGGAGTGCAGGGAGGAAGTACCTGTGTGCAGATGTCCCCTCGCTGGCTGCACTGGCGCCCTCCCYAACTTGGTGAGCGTGGCTGCTGGCGGCCGTGATTGCGAATCAAATGCAGGCACCRCGTGCCCGTCAGCAGCACTACTTAAGCTAAGTGATTTAGCTCCCAGGCCAAATTACAGAATCAGTCGTCCTTCGGTCAGCTAGAAAAGGCATCCAGGAATCTGCCACTGGGTCCTGTCCTGTTGTCCCATGGGCCACCCTTGGAGCACACTGGTTACCCTCACTACACTGCAGTTGTTGTCCAGGCTGAAACATTTTGTCTCCTACACAGGGAAAGAGTAGGAAGGATTTGCTTCCATCTTGGCAGGTGCCAGGAGTTGCTCAAGGTGCACAATTTTGCTTTAAAGAGGTAGTTATCCCAGATGAAGAGGTAATTGTGACAGCGGGAGGAAGAGCCCTTTGTGGAGGGAAGCCTAGGGAAGGAGGGAAGCCCAGGGAAGGAAGCTGAGGAWGCAGGACCTGTTCCTGCGGGACTGACTTTGCAAGAGAGTGGGACTTAAATAGTTGTGCAGGCAGGAGGAGCTGGCCAGGCCCTCGAACAGCCAGAGTGCTCTGCTGTTTCCTACCTTCTTTCAGAGAGCTTCTTCCAGGCTCCTTCAGCTATAGCAGAAGCTTCTCTCCCATCCCTGKGACCCTCTAGGCATGTAGCCTCTCTGGTGCTTTCTTGATGTTTCCTAGTGATGTAAGGAATAAGCCTGTTTGGTTTTTGTTTGTTTGTTTTTGGTTTTTTTTTTCAGCTTTAACCTTGTGCTGCATACCATAATTTGAATGTTTATTAGTATTTTAGTAATATATTTAAACATTTAAATGAGTGGTATACAGTATAGTGTTTTTGCCCCATGTCTTTATCACATGCCATACTAARTTTTGACAAGAGTGTCTTTCATGGAAGGTTGGGCTTTTTTTTCTCACAGTTCTTGCACCCATCCAAGTTGTTTATATTTGTGCAGAAAATTCATTTCACTATTTTCTTATTTTTCTATGTCTATAATTGTAAACAATATAGTGAAAAAAATTATATATTTAGAGTAGTACTTATGCTTTTCATAGTCTACAGTCTTTTCCACATGCTGTGTCCAAGTGATATTTCTTCCAGGCTCTTTAACTAAGCGAGTGTCTGGCTGTTTGCCCATTTAGATTTTGCATACAGGAGAGTATGGCCTTAGCTTAGCATGAAATCATCTCTGCACTTTTTTTTTAGCAGCTGTGGCTTGTAATGGAGAATATTGCAAGAAAGCTTTATTAGTATCCTGAATGTTCCCTTAAAACCATAAACAATCATGCTTTTTTTTTTAAAAGTACTTATTTGACCAAGTTTGTAGAAGCAGTGAGAGCTACAATATACTAGTAAAAATAGCCGCTCTTCTGAAACAAAACAGTAATTCTGAGAATGTGGTTCTGTCTTGTCRGTGAATAATGTAAAGGATAATATTACAATGTAAAGGATATTACACATCTAATGTTTTAGTTAGAAATAGGAAAGTGATAAAAAAAGCTAATAGCAATTAATTTTAATTTCAGATGAAACAGGAGGGTGAAGATACTGAGATTTTTTTTTTAGTATTAGACACTAGGAGAGCTGGAGAAACAAAATAGTGTGGTAATAGCAATGTAAAATGTAAGAAAAAAGTTCTCAATTTATAAAATGATGGTGTAGGACAGTTATTGGTGGAAAACAAAGTTTGTTCTTTGTCATACTCTACCACTATCAGAGGGACTTCAATTCCAGCAACAAAAATTCTGCAGTGTTGTTGCTTAGATATTCCTACAAATCTGAATTTATTTTGCAGATACTGAGTCTGTACAACTGTGGCTTGTCTGTCAGGAGCCCTATCTGCATGCATCTTAGAATCAATAGTACATTAGGGAGGCTGACATGAGGAGGGAAAAAAATCATAAATAATGAATAGCAGGCTTTACTGCTGGCGTTTCCTTTCTGCTAAGAATTATACAAATTCTAGAGAGGTACTGTTGTGCTTCATAACCTGATTAGCCTCAAACCCATTATCCATAATACTGGTGGGTTTGTTCAGTCTGTCTCTTGTTAAGGAACATAATTGTGTAATCCTTAACTATATGCTGCCAAAAGGTAGGGTTTCCATTTATTAGAAATACTGTATGTACAGTATGAATATTTTTATTAGAACTCATCTGCAGTCCAGTGAGAGACCAGGCTGGAAAGTAGGAGGGATGTAAGGACTGTTTTTAACCACTGCTCTCTTAGCTTTACAGACAATAGGAGCTTGTGAAAAGAGGTTTTTGTGGTATGCAGGATATGTGAAGTTTTGAGCATGAGACCGTGATCCTTGTGCTTTAAATCTGTGTATTAATTTTTTTTCATTAGCTGCCTTGGCTCCCACATCCTGCACGTTGCTGGCATGCAGGCATCAGCAATAAGACTTTCTTCACTAGTGTGTCTGACATCTCTCTGAAATGTGGCTGCTCAGAGCACGAGCTGATTTTTTTTTCTTTTTTTTGAGAAGTTGGTTCCTTTCTAGCCGTCTGAGTAATTTCACCTAATACTACTTTAAATTTCCTATATAATGTGCTCCTTCGATGAATAGCCGCGTAGCATCAGCACAGGAAGAGCAAAGTCCTTGGCAATACCAGCTCAATTGCATCTGCAGATGAGGATTTAAAATTCTGTGCAGCAGACAGTACCTCCAGCAGGCGAGTAAAAGGTTACTGCGTTATTTTGCTTGTTTGCATCTGTAGTCTTTATCTAGAAGGGTTTTCTTGTATTGTGCAATTTGTTGTGCATGTGCATATATAGATGTTACTGGAAACTGATTTAATGGGAGCATGAATAGCAAAAGGGCAGAGCAAGGTGAAGGGAGAGGCTCAGCTCAGCTTTAAACCAAAGAAAGGGAGGGGGAAAGAGGGAGAGAAACAGTAAAGGGGAGGGGAGAAGAGAGAGCAGGGGAAAAATTCTGCTTTCAGTGCATTGCAGAAACCAGAAGTTTTCTGCCAGTAGGTTTGTTTAAGCTTCTTTCATGTCACTTGCATTTTTCTAAACCTTTTGATAAAGAGGATGCTGCTGAACCAGGCAAGCCCTGATAACCCTAGAAATGTAAGTGACAATTATTTCAAGTCAGATTATCCTGTAATCAGGTTAAGCATTTGTGTTAATGTGAGACCTTCTACTTTCAGAAACAGCATTGCATACTCACTTAAACCAATTAAAATGAGCTTTTTTTTTTTAAACAATCTTACTTGTATCTTTTTTTATTATAAATGGAAAGGAGAAAGTAGTGCATGGTTATTGCACTAGTACCTCATGAAAATGCACTGTTTTTCTTAGTGAGTTAATTGCATCATGTGTTAGGTTAGAAAGGTTTTCACTGTTGTAAGCAGCATATAGGAGAGGCCTTTTGATGTCTGGCTGCTCATTTGGATGAGCTTTGCTGCTCCTGGATCCCTTTCCTTTTTGCTCTGTGAGTGAAGGGGTTCTCCAAGGCTTTACCCAAGCCGCGTGCGCCTGCTGCCCCCCAACTGCTCTGGGGAGCCGCCTCCGTTACCTTTTGGCCATTCCACCTGCAGTTCTTTCCCTCTYGTTTCTTCCTGCGTTTACCTTTTTTGCAGTCGTTTCCTGATGTCCCCCTGGCTCGCGCAGCCTCCCAGCAGCCATTCTCTGGGCAGCAGCCCCCAGCGCGCCTCTCCCCAGGGCCTCCCGTTTTCCCGAGTTAGGAAGGAGAATTTGCCTCCCTTGGAAGGCGCCGTGGCGGAGCCCGCCGCCCCGCAGGGCTGCCGCTCCCGCTGCTGTCACGGGGCCGCGGCGGTGGCGGGAGGCGCTGCGGGCCCCGGCGCGCGGAGCCGAGCGGCGGGCACAGCGTGCGCGCTTTTTAAACCCGCTCCCGCGCCCCTGGGGCGGGCTGAGCCGCTCCGGAGAAGCGCCTTCTTTTTTTTTTTTTTTCCCCTCCCTCCTTCCTCTTCTCCCTCCTTCCTCCTCTCCCCTTCAGTTTATCAGTCTCGGTTCGAGCCAGGGAGCTGCAGAATGAGGCAGTGGAGCACTTTGGAGTGTGTGCGGGGCGCGACTGGTCCCGGTTTCTTTGAGGATAGACTCGCCCGGTGAGCAAGTCGATGTGTGGCTGTGGYTGCAGCCTCCTTTCTGCCTTAATGAAGAGGCTGGGCTGCGCGACCTGCTGCTCCGAGCTGCTAGCGTGCAGCCACGCGGCAGAGCACTTGCAGAGACTGTCCAGCGAATGTCTCAGTCAGCCGAAGAAGGTAACTATCGCCGCAAATGCAGGTAGACCATTAGCGGGATGCTTTATAATTTGGACTTACATGTGAAAAAGACAAATGCCAGATGCTCGTGGCAGGTTTGTTTTTTGACCTTGCAGTAGCTACCCAATATCGTTTTGCCATCATCAGGTTGTGTAGCAATAGAAATGTGCTGCAGTAATTGATTTTGTAATAGGACCAGGTGATTYACTGGCTGCACGGACAACCACTTGCTTGCTCGTTCTGAAGCGTGGAGCGCTCTAATGGGTGTTGTGATTGCAGCCTCGAGTTGCTCTGAAACTGCCAGATGCTCAAAGATGAAACGTCTCGTTTCTCAGAATGGAAACTTCTCTAGCCGGATCTTCTAAGTAATGTTGGAAATTCGTTGCTTTTTTAAATACTGACTGTATTTTCAGATTCAGAATTCTTTGTACAATTTCTAAATGTTATTCTAAAAAAGAATTTTTATGTTATTAAAAATTGCCTTTAGTTGTTCTCATCTTGTCTTGTTTGAAATGAAAATTGATGGAGGAAACTGTATCAGGGAGTAAGAGTTTTCTGCATGGACTTGGAAATAAGAACCGGTCTAAAGKTAACTTGAGTATGCTGGAGTTCAGAGGATGACAGTCACCTTGGCCTGAGGACGTCAATATGCTGTGTACGATAAGTGATTAAACAACTAAGAGTTAAGATCAAATTGGTAAGTTCTTTTTCAGATGACTCTGTAATGCAGAGATCTAAATGKCCCCAAATAAATCAAGGTGGTTTGATATGAAATTATGGAACCTAATCATCATTAAAATCAATAAGTAAGAAACACCGCATTTAAACTGAGAGATAATAATTTTGTTTTCCATTTATGCTTCAAAAAAGATTGATGGACAGGAGTTGAATCTCACTCGTAATTTGGTACATCCTTTTCCCAATGAGGAGAATATTCTGCTACTTCCACATTTGTTCATGCAGTATATAGCTTAATAGCGAGGTTATTTTTTCAGCTGTTGTACTGTGAAATGAGCATGAGTACTCTTGCAGAAATAGGTGTCTCTTGCCAATTTAGACATGTGAAAAGAAGCTAAAATTCCCATTTCTCYAACTCAACAATA
This sequence comes from Nothoprocta perdicaria, assembly GCF_003342845.1. Lineage (NCBI taxonomy): Eukaryota > Metazoa > Chordata > Aves > Tinamiformes > Tinamidae > Nothoprocta > Nothoprocta perdicaria. The sequence goes on from NW_020455521.1 coordinate 4,651,514, forward strand.
TGTTTCTTCAGTTTGAATGACCTGGTCATCCAACCGGAGTAGCAGAATGAACTGAGACCTTTTTTTTTTACGTTTGAAGAGGAGAATGTATGTGGGGAGGTGGGAGCACTTCTCTGAGCTCACATTCCAGGACTTAGTCAATGATTGTTCAGTGCAGTGATTAGATTAAAAAAAAATGGGGACCAGCAAGCTTACCCTGTTTTAATTATTTGCTTTAGATTGTCTTAATAGGCAAAAGGAAATGCAGCTATCGGGTTAGGAGAGACACTAATTAAAAATCGCTTTCATTTAAAGGTGTTGACTTAAGAAGAATAAGCTTAAATAGTTTACTTTTAAGTGTGTTTTATTCTCCTATTTGCATATCTATATAGAGACATACAAAACTGCACTGCAAAATTCAACAACTACATGAAACTATCTACAGCAAAAAAGACAAAAGGCAATACAGGAGTAAATAATAATAATAAAAAAAGCCCTGTTAGATTATTGTTGTGCTAATGGTAGAGCAGAATGAGTGAAGAAACTCATTAACAGAGATACTGTAAATATTTTAACAGAACATCCTGGAAGTTCACCGGAGATTCATGCAAGCTGCCTCCTCTAAGTGTTCCAAACACGTCCTAACACTGAATGTGCCCCTGCCCCAAAGCACAGACCTCTGCCCACCGCCCGAGTTCCCGCTATGGAGTCTTCCATAGAACCTGCAAAGAGTGTGCAAGGTGACTGGGCAGTTGTTTCTTATAATAGTGTAGGGTCTCAGTGAAGTTTCTGGGGCTACAGCAGAACTCTTATTAACAAAAAGCAACACTTGGTCATATTTGAAACAGGTGTTTTGCTTTTGCTGTTTGGACAGAACATTTGCAGAGCCACTAAAACTGAAAGGATGCTTTTTCAATAAATTGTRTCATGATAAGTCATAGTTTTTGTATGAAACATTGGACTAGCTATGATAAATTCATAGTAAAGTCAGAATAGAACTGATTTTATCTTAAATGTTTTATATTTGCTGTGGGAACTTAACCTTGGTATTTAGACAACAGTATTTGCCAAAATTGATTTGACTTTAGATGCCATTCGGTAGGATCATTTCGTAGACTTGAAATGTTGCTCATTTAAGGTGTTTGCCAACAGGTTAGTAAAAGAAATCTTGCCACAAACTGCCATTTCTTATTTAAAAAAAAAGTAACAGTATATCTGTGTGAGAGAATTATATTGATTTTGTAAAAATTGATGCTAATAATATACTTTTCAACTACTTCAACAGAATTCTTACAAGTGTTCCCCAAAGAAAGGGGACTTTGATATTTAACCGATATAGTTTAATTTGCTATTGCTGAAATTATAGTACTAGAGCTTTGTGTGCTGGTGCTTCTGTATAACCATACTACCTCTTAGGGAAAGTGAAAGAGGTATCAAATTGTGAAAGCTTCCTACCCATAGGAGAAACTTTGTATATCTATATGTTGACCTCTTAGCAAATATTAAGCATACAGCTTACTGTGTGATATTTGTCAAAAAAAAGAGAAATATTTAAAAATTCTGATATGTACTATATTCTATATTTACATATTCTGCAAATGGAGCACAAGTTAGTGTTAAATTAAAACTGGTAGCACTTGATAAAGAGCTGAGCAGGGACAAGATATGGCCAAATGGAGTCCTCATTAGATGTTAACATTTTCTGTGTATAAGGAGTAATTCAGATATTAAAAGTGGGATATACCTCAAGGGCTCTGATGCAGCTTTGATCTGCAGCCCAGCATGGAAGTGGTTGAATGAATGTTGTCATTAGCTGATTTTCCTGCAATTCCTTGAGAMTGACATTAAACTGAGCATGGATCTYGAGTCCAAAATAAGGTTTGTTGCTCAGCTGTGCACAGGGCTGTGGAGCAGAGAGGCAGGCGTGAAGCTGTGGTACAGAGGTTGAGCCCGTCGCCTCCCTGGGCCCGCCGCAGCTTCCCAGGAAGGCATGCAGCTCGCCCCGCACACTGGGTGCTGCGGCCTCGCTTTCCCATGTGCTTTCCCATCCGTGTTCCCAGCTCGTCCGTGCTGGCGGCCCCGCTCGCGCTGTGCGGACCCCAAGCAGTCCGTGGAGCCCTCTCCAGGGCCAGCGCGCAGTTGAAATCCTGTTATCCCATCTCCGTCTTGCTGCCTATATCATACGTGGAGTAGTTTGAATTGGCATGAGAAGGAGCAAGAGGAGTAAACGATAGAAATTCTAGGTGGCTCTAGGAGCAACATCACTAGAGGATGGTGATGAAGTTGTTTTCTGATATCTTAAAAGCTCCTGCAGTATGGTTGGGGTGCTGGCAGTGAGTTGACTCTGAGACTCAGAGCTGAACTCAAATAGTTTGCGGGGAGAACAGTGCTATTCCTAAAGACAAAGGATAATGATCTTCTAAACTATTTTTCTCACTCTTCCTGATTCTGTCTTCCACCTCCCTTCTCMCCTCCCCCTCCCCCATATTAACTGAGGGCTTTTGTACATGATTACTTAGTGGGGGATTTATCGGTTTGATTAACAGCGTTCTTCTCTCTGCTTTTTCTTCCTCTCTTTTGCATTCTCTCTTTTCTTTCCTCCTTCCTGCTAATTTCAATAGGAAGAAATACTGGTTTGCTGACAATTGTACATCTTTTTAAAGCCTTCTTCAAGGCTCGCTTGAATGAAGCCCTGATTTAAAAAACAAACAAACAAAAAAACTGTGAAAATGGATGCATGGTATATCTTGTACCTCCAAATCTGCCAAATGTGTTGCTGAGTATAGAGATGAGTGTTTTGTGTGTCTGGCTCTCAAGTAAACTAGAAAAGTGCCTGTACTGTAGAAGAGAAGTTACTACCTGAAAATAGGAATTGTATGTAAAAATCCAAGTAAGACTTAAGGGAATGAAAGATGGGGCATAAAGGGGAAGAGCAGTATGCCGTGGGGAACTGGAAACCGGGCAGTTCCTTAAAGTGGGAAGGCCTTTCTGTAGATCTCCCTTCTTGTGTGTGTAAAATCTGCCCAGTAGCTCAACCATAGTTTTGTTTTTGCCTTTGTAACAAGCATAGTGTGCATACCTATATGTGTATATATGCTGTGTGTGAATATACATATATTATATATGGAAGCATATTAATTTTCACTGAATTTTGTGTTTTATGGTCTGTTTATACCTGCCCTCCAGCATGAGGATCTCAGCATGGGGGCTGAATGCCAGGCTTCGCTCTGTCCAAAGTAAAACCTGTGATGATAATTCTGCATTTTGAGTGGTAACCCTGATGCATCTAAAATGAGCTTGATGCCCTTCATAGCTAAATTTAGTTCTTGAAGATCTTTGTTTTCTTGTAAAAAAATCAAAGCCTTCTCTTAGTGAAATGATTACTTGTAATGTAAGAAATAAGGTATTTCTGTGCTTCTAATAAATAAGCCAAATTTTGCCTTCTAGTTAGGTCAAGACCTTTAAATTAATTCTTCCTCTAAACAATTTTTCATTTTTATGTCTCTTGCTGTACAAGTCCTGTAAATTAGATGCCAGAAGTGCCTAAAATCTGTTTCTGTGGAGACAGTTCCCTCCCATCTTCCTTTGGTTACGGTGCATCCCAAGTGCTGTACAGGTGGCGGAACAATGACATACAGTGGATGAGCTGGGTGACATGGTATGTGCTGTTTGCTTTCAGGAGGGGTTTGCAGGAGCGAACGCAAAGTAGCCTCCCTACAGAAAGCGCTGTTCCTAGTTGGTCTAATGCCTTCCTGCCAGCTTCTTCAGTCGTGCGGCCTTGGGGTCTGCCTTCTGGGGTCTTGCAATTACACTAATCTCTGCTTCAGAAGAGAGAGAATTTACAGAATTCCAGAGTACAGGGGTGTTTCTGGAATGCGTGTTGGCTGTTTTGTYTGAAACTTGTGCTGCTCAGGTGAGCTGTTCTGTGCAGCAGTTGCTCAGGAGAGAAGGCRAATCTGGCATCGCTCTGGCCGAGGTACTGCCGGGGCCTGGTAGCAGGCATTCAAACAAGAGACCTGCTGGTCATCAGGCTGACAGAGAGGATGAAACAGGCTGTGAATGCTCCACAGGAAAGCTTTTATTTTTAAGTGATAACAAATTTCTTCCCAAAGTATCAGGAAGTGGAGAATGTTCTGTGTTGTTTGAATGTGGTGATGGTGGTGAGGCTGAAGCAGGGAGAGGAGGCAGCGTGTCCTGCGAGCGGGAGGCAACGTGCTGTGGGAAGGGACTGGTGGTGGGGAGAGAAAGGGCAACGATTTTTAAGATCAGACCATCTTCAGGTTCAGCTCTAACCTCTTTTTTAGGGCTCTTGATGCACAGCACAGTTTGCATCCAGTGCAAAACCTCAGCAAACCTGAAATTAGCATTGATTGCATTGTCGGCTATTAACTCCTTGAAACTCCTCTCTCTATTAGTGTTTCAGTTTTGCTTCGTCTTTGCCCAGCTAGAGAGACTTAAGTGTTTTTTTTCCCCTTTTTCTTTTCTTTTCTTTTCTTTTTTTTTTTCTTTTATAAAGAGCCGCTCAGCATTTCTTTGGTGCTGTTTTTTTCCCAGGAAGTTAATTATCACCAGGTTTTTAGACAACTGCTGCCTCAGTTCATTTAAAGCTCTTCATTATTAAAAACTGGCATTGCTGGCAAAACAGGAAGAGTGGTGGCAACCCAGGAAGCAGTAACAATTTGCAGTAAAATCCTGTTACTGCCATCAATATTGACATTGTCAGAAGGACAGCAATGCGGAATAACACAGCATAGCAAAGTCCTGCTGCTTAAGGCTCAATTTAGAAAAAAATCAATTTTGGATATAAAATGAGATTTCCCAAAGTAAGGGGAATTGTATCTAACTGGGAGGATGTTCTTCACCCCAAAGGCTGCAGTCCCAGCACTTGAGGCTTGCACAGTCGCCCTCTTGCTAATGCCATTACAAGCACCAGAGCAGACAATCCTGTTAGCAGTGCCAGAGACAATGAGATTCCAGGGGTCAAAGTAAATATTAGCAATTTTAAGTAAGCTCCTCACGTACCTTCTGTGTAAGTGCTCCCCCCAAAAGGGTGCTTTTACATGTTAGGCTACACAAGGCAGCAAGGAGCTGTGAGGAGCAAAATATGGTCACTGCAGCAGCAGAGAACCTCAGGTTCTTGAGCACCAACAGAGCCAAGAGGAAGTTGCATTCACAGCTTTGCTTGGTCTGAGAAACTTCTCACCTACTGGTAGCTAAATTGTCCTGCAGTGGCTGGTTTTTTATTTAACAAAGTACCAAACTTCAGTCTTTGGGAATTCCTGCCATGACAGCTGAAGCTTGTTAATTTTCAGCCTTAATAGAGGACAGTAAGGAGTAGGTGAAGAATAGAGCTGATTTAGTTTGAACAATTCCAGTCATATTTAGAATAATTCCAGTTGCTAAAAAAATCTTCTGTCATCATAAGCTGTCTGCTATACTCTGCTCCCTGTCTTGATAAAGCCATTTCAAAGCCTTTTTTTTTTTTCTCTTGTACATTTTTTTTTCCCCCAAACCTCTTTCGTGAGGTTTTCAAATAGTGSCTGATCCAATACCATTTTAATTCCAGTTTTAGTAGCTTTTTGTTGCTGTGACCTTTGCAGTTTTATTCTAGTGCAAGAAAAACAGAGAATAAATATCCCTCCGTATTGGTAAGTTACGGCTAAAGGTAAATTTAAGTTGTAAATTCAGCAACTTATTTTCCCACAATTTCAAAATAAATAATATGTATGAAACTAATACTTGTAATTTTCTTTAATTCCATAATGAGTCTCTCTTTCCTTTATCCTCCATATGCTTTTAGAGATGTCACTGATGATATTATATTGATCGATTTGAAAGGTTTGCAGTTAAGCTTTTTACTCAATGTAGACTGTCTTTTTAATTATAACTGTGCTGTGCAGAACTCTGTAGCAGTGCAAAACACCACARTCAGGGTTGTGTCAGCACTTATATCTTAAATCCCTTGTTTTTATCAGCAATTGAATATTGTCAATAAATTGCTCCGAGTTAAATTGTAGCAAAATCTTAAGATAGTGAGAGTTTTCYATTTTAAAGACTATTTGGATGAATCTGATTTAGTGCAAGGTTAGAACCTCTTTTACACATACGCTTCTTATGTGCTAATATAGCTACTGCTTTCAAAATATTTTCTTTGATTTTAAAGTTTGTTTTCTTATTTGAGGCACTATCATCCAGTATCTAAAAAGCAGCAGATTTCATTGCAGCATCCTGTGGGCATCACTACGGAATTTGYAGCAGCTCCTGAACTAGTTTCCCTCTGCTTTCCCTTCTCCCAGCCGCCTGTTGCTGTGAGGAAGACCTAATGGGAGCAAGGTTGGACCTGCTGTCCCGTTCCTGACTCACAGTGAGGCCTGCCGGGGCAGGGAGCGTGCGTGGGGCGAAGGCAGGGGGTCCCCGGGGCTCCGCACGGCTGTGTATCAAATGTCTGGTCTCACTTGAGGAAATAATGCGTGTGGAGGGATAGCAAGTGCTTTCTCCTTCTAATGCAGACATAAAGCTATTACTGCAGAAGAATGTTTCTGAGGTTGCAGGCTAAGGCTGCAAGGTCAAGTCTCCATGTGTTGCAAGTGGTTGTGCACTGGATGCCTGTGCTTGCCCCATATCCAGCCTGCGGTGTCCCTCAGGAGCCTAAAGGAATAGGACTTCAGTTCTTCCAAAATGTTATCAGCAGTAGGGCCTACCTTTTGCGGAGGAGAGTAGTGACTAGAGCACTCCAGACCTGGCACAAGTTGCTTCCTAATCCCAGACTGATATAAACCTGCAGTTTGTGCTCTTCTAGAGGAGATGAAAGCAAGACCAACATTTGTGACATTTAGTTAGTTGTGACATTTAGTTAGACAATTTCATCAGTGTCAGCCTTAGAAAATACCTTCACTTTCTTCTTAAGATAGTGTCAGACCATGSTAAAGCTGGACAGTGCCGCTCTCTCCTGTTGCTTCACTTGTACAAGTGGTTGTGAGGCTCACAAGTTTCATCATTGCTTGTGTTAATCTTGTGTTTGCTTCATTTTCAGAAATAGTTGCCAAGACTTTGGCTAGCCCCAAATGTCTGGTCTATTTTTGCAGCTAGACATCCTTGAATTCTTACRTTTCCTGGGATTGGTAATGATAGGGATTGGTAATGATAGCTCAGACTTGGGTTTGTTGGGTTTGTTTTCAAGGTATTTGTTCCATTGCATGGAAATTAAGTAGTGTTCTAATAACTGTCTTGATGAACTACCTACCCTGAAGTAAGGTTACTCTGTATAGCATCAGACAGAAGAAGAACTTTTCTTTTTGGACCTGTAAATGGTTCATTTCTCAGCATTGTGTTGTGGAGGAACCAGCCTTAGGGTTATTGGAGTGGATTGAGCAATAATTGTGTTCGCAGGGAGTGCGATCAAGTAAGACACTTACGTGCTCAGTGCCATTCAGCTCTCAATTCAATGAGCTGTGAACGCAGTCAATAGCAGTGTCTAGATCTTTGTGCTTTTCCAAAGCATTCTTGGGCTTTTACTTTTCCAAAGCACTTCTGCAGGGCRGGCAATAAACCCCCTCGGAAAGGAAAGCGGCATCACTGAAGTTTGCTCTTCAGGCCGCTGGCGGATCTGAGCACAGGAGCGAAGCCTCCTCGGCCTCAAATCAGTGCTTTGCCTGCGAGCTCACGTTTTCCCCATATAAGTCAGTCCTTTGGAAAATCGCACAGAAAAGTGAAGTCTCTAGAGACTGAAAAGTGGCAAAACATTTGGGTGTATTTCAAGTACTTTACAGCAGCAAGTCCAACATATATAGCTGGAGGAGTTAGACATAAAAAGGTAATGACATCTAGATCCTCACATCTGGAACTAGGATAAAAATCAAATTTCCTGCTTCCTGTCTTTTAGCTTCTTTTTAACCACGTAGTCTCTGCAACCTGTTCTTTACAGAAAGATGAGATGCTTGCTCCTTCAGTTCCTGTTCTGACACTTCCTCACACATACATGTGTAGCAGCTTTGCCAGCCTCTGGGAATTGCCAGCTCATGCAGCTGTCAGTTGGTTTTTCCCAAGCTTTTTGGCACCATCTGTTTGCCTGGTCACTCTTGTTATTTGTTTTCCTCCTTCACACTGTGCTGACTCCCAGATGCATAGCTGTCAGTGTCAGTGTGTTTTCCTCCTTTTTTCCCCTGCAGAATACAGATTCCACCTTTCTTTCTTCCAACCACCTACTCCCTTACAAGTTTGAGATTGGAAGAGGCTTCCTGGACTTGTCATAACAGAATGTATACAAAAGCATTTTCCGTCTGCTTTTCACCCACAGTTATTTCTCACTGTATCTTGAGTGACAACAAAACATTTTTCTTGAGTAGTTTTTGGTTAGGTGACATAAACTGAGGAAGAAAGGAAATGGCTTGACAACGTGATGTGAATGATAGTACAGGGAGAGGGCAAGCAGTTCTATAACTTCTGTTAAAGGTAAGGCAACCTGTAATTTTAAATGGTAATTTACTGATGAGAGGTCACAATTTTTTTTCTTCTGTTTCCAACCAGTTGATCTGATTTGAGTAATGTGGGGAGACTTTACCTCGTGCCCACYTGAGGATTGCTTTTGTATGGTTGTGCTTGCAGCTAACTTGGTGTTATTTTCAGTTTGGAACCCAGGATAACAGCAACAATACAGATGCACTTACCAGCTTTGGGATTCTGCGAACATTTTGGGTGTAAATGTTATTTTACCCCAAATTATGCTTGCGTATAACAGATTCACAGATTCACAGAATATTTAAGGTTGGAAGGGACCTCTAGAGATCATCTAGTCCAACCTTCCTGCTCAAGCAGGCACACCTAGARCATGTGGCACAGGGTGGCATCCAGGCGGGYTTTGAAGACCTCCAGAGTAGGAGACTCCACAACCTCCCTGGGCAGCCTGTTCCACTGCTCTGTCACCCTAACAGTAAAGAAGTTGCTCCTCACYTGGAGAYGGAACTTCTTGTGCTTCAGCTTGTGGCYATTACCCYTCGTCCTATCGCTGGCCACCAGTGAGAACAGCCTGTCCCCTTCCTCCCTGCATTCTCCCTTCCTGAACTTATACATATTAATCATATCCCCTCTGAGCCGTCTCTTCTCCAGAGAAAACAGGCCCAGCTCACTCAGCCTCTCTTCATACGAGAGATGCTCCAWTCCCTTAATCATCCTGGTTGCCCTTCTCTGGACATTTCWTAACACATGAAAGCTCAACTTAAAAGCTTCCTTGAACCTGTTTTATACAAGATTTAGCATCAATTCTTTTGCTGTTCTACAGTACCAAATATTTGCATGGAAATTAGTTTTGTTTTTCACTAGTACTCTGCTTTCAATCTCCCTGTGTAGTATGCACTCTTCTAAATAAAGCCAATTAAAACAGTAGCCCTCTATCTGTAGAAAAAGGATGGCAAAAGCTTGGTATTTTTAATGGAAACTACTTTTAATGATTCTGAACTGTTCAGGATGCAGTGTCTGGAACAGGTAACAAAAATGACTTGTAGTTTAGAATTCTAGATGTTTTAGATCCTTTATCCTTTACCATTCCTGGAAATCYAAAAGCTGTTGAAACATCTGAATGCTGAGAGGAGACTCACACCTGCGGTGTAAGAGGAAGCTGCCAGCTAGCCTGGGCATGGTTTTCCATTCGTGTGAAGACCCCCATCAGCCAATACCTAGTAGATGTAATCTGGCAGTTTGTAGAAGCTAATCTTAATCCTCATCTTTGTTAGGAGTGTCTAAATTTCTTCTGTTCCTGAAGAGCAAAGAATTTGCTATTTTTTCGGCTTTTCAACTTAATAGAAATTAATCATGAAAGCAAATTTTCAAGCAGGTAGTGAATACAGGGAGTACGGAGTTATTTTATCTTTGAACCTCTGGAAAGAATTTGATGTTCAGGGCATTTTTAGGGATTTTGTCTATATTTAAGTCCTAAGTCTAAAATCCATTATATAGATCCAGTCAAGATCAGGATAAACATGTACTGAAGCCTTAATACATACCAAGAACATCAGTTGTCATTTGATGTTCAGATCCTGCTAGCAGCAGCCCAAAGGCATAGGTTTTGATTTCTGTACATCTCAGCAGATGACTGTTGTCGCGCTAGTGTGCAGAGTGCCTTCTTGTTTGAGGAATATTGGGTCAGAGAAGCACTGAAAGCCCGTCTCAGGTACCTTGTGGAATGGACTTGCATTGTCTTGCCTTACTTCTGATAATGTAAAAAGTAACTTTTTAAAATTTCCAGTGTGCGCTATTACTCTTTAAATCAACAGAGAGTTCACCAAACAGATCTGAAACTTCATTCTCCTCATCGTTAATGGATACTGTAATTAGGAGAAAAGGAGGAATGGGAAGTTTCAGTTGCTGCAAGCCAGAAGGGTCCACGTCAGCTCATTCTGTTCTCTTTGGCAGTTCTGTTGAAGCAGCTTGCCTGTCTCTAGTTTCATGTTGGCTAATGGTTACATGGCTAAATGTGCAATTTCTCCACCTTCCCTAGATTTTTGTGTTTCATTAAAAGTGGAGGTAGCTCCCTGTCTTTGGAGGAGRGTTGAACTATTGTAGAAACTTGTAAGAGCCTTTCTGCTTCTAAGGAAAGTCCTTGTTGATGCCAGCTACACACTGTGCTCAAGCAAGRAACTTTGGGATAATTTAATGTGTCTGGAAGTCTTCAGTTGAAGCTTTGTTTGATAATTTCAGGTGTTTTCTTTATTGAAAACACTAATAATCCTCTATAATGTGACAGGCTAAAAAATGYTGTGATTCTGTGCCATCACTTGGAAGGACATTTTCTACTGTGGGAGAAAGGCACATTTCAGTCTATGTGTTTCTAAGCTTTTTCTTCCTTAGTAGCTGGCATTGTTTGGAAATACATGCTTTTTCTCACCCCTCCCTTTCCTAAGGAGGGAGGGGAGGGAAAGGGGCAAATAAAAAGGTTCCTGACTTTGGGAAAGTAGCTCTGTTTCTGCCTCAGATCAGCAYTCTCAGTGATAATTTTAGAGCTGCTGCAGCAATATTCATAATGAATTACTGGYGGTGTTAAGCCTGATATGTTAATGTTAAATAAACATTGCTAAGTTGGTGAAATATAACCAGCTAATTTGGAAAGTAAGATTCACTTGTTCATTTTGTTACTCAAGCGTTATTCAAGAAACTTMTAACTAGTGGTTTCTAAACTCTAATGGTCAACTTATCAAAATTATCTTTTTTTTCCACCAAAGTATATGGACTGAACACATAAATAAGTGCTAGGATATAGTTCAGTCCTCCTTTTCTTATGAGGAGGGCTAGATTTCATCTGAATTGTTGATGGACTAGATCTTCAAGTACTGTATGAAAGGGATGTCATTCCAGTGTCTGTGGTTGATCTGGTTGATATTAGTCTTATGGAATTAAATTTCCAAGTCTAGGAATTGTAGAAAATAATGTGTAYGAGTAGGTGCTCGTGGGAATTGCCAGTGATGTTAGGCAAGATCTATCMCCAGCAGACTATTTACTTCTATTTTTCAGGCAAAGATTGTGACACAGTGTCTTGTGTTCTCTTGGGCAGAGTTCTAAAAAGGAGAGCTACTTTTTTTTTTTTCTTGTTCCTTCATTCATGCTGAAATATTTTCAGTTATTATAAGGTCTAATTTTGGCCTTTGCTGGTCAGAATGAGAGAACTTTTTGCTAGAAATTGTCCAATTAGTAAATTTGGTTTTGCTTAAGGACTGCCTTTGGATCCTCGTTGATCCAATACCTGTTCTTACAGAGATTCCCATGCAAAGATRACAGTTCTGCTGCTGCAGTGCTGCTTTCAGTGTAAACTCAGGTTGTTCCTAGCGGCCTCTGATATTCAGGGCCAGGCACAGATTTACACGTGTATGTGTCGGATGTGACAAGTACAAGTATTTTTGGGTGATAAGGACACTTTATAAGTGTTTGTTTTTAAATGCTGCAGTTCCTTTAGGTACTAATAAGACTGGTCAGAGGTCTTCACTGGCCAGCTGGTTCAGCCTTTTCACCACTGGAGTTTCATTAAGAGCGTCCTAATGGTATCAACAAACAAGCTGCAAGGACAGCATTGCTTAGACTACTTTAATCTCAATTGTTAGAGAAGCTTTAAATATTATTAAATTAAAAAATCGAGTTCTTGGCCTTTGTGCTAGTGTTTCTCTTCTGGATGCACAAAGCCAATTTATCTTGAAGCATAAAATAAACAAGCAAGTACTAATGTTATGAAATGTCCATTTCTGCTTGTTTCAGCTGTTACTAAATATAAAAATTGATATGCTGGAACACTTACTCCTGAGTTGTCGTCTTTTTCCAAGCCCTGCATAAAACAGCAGATCAATAATGCACTTTCTTAGCTACAGGCACCGATCTAATCCTCTTTACTGTATATATAGTAATAAATTATCTATAATTTGTCTGAGATCTTATATTGTATAATTTATCTTACTCTTCATATTGTTTTTCCTTGCACACCTCTCATAATTTGCTTCTAGCTTTATATTGCCACATCTGTCTGGAATATTCTGTCCTGACTTGCAGCTTCTGACATAACCTTCACATTGCTTTTCAGAACCCAGTTTTGCTCTGTTCTTGTAAGTCCCACATCCCTGTGTTGCTGCTTCTCCTTTTCCTCAGTTTTGTTTGAGGAACGTACAAGCAGCACATCTATATCAATGCAAGCAACTAATTCTATATCTTGCTTTTTCACGGTCTTTCTTTTCTTTGCCTTGCTTCTAGTTTGAAAGTTTAGTTTCCTGTTTGCTCTCCTGGGCAAAGATTATTCTTCACCAAGTGTCAAGAAGGGCTTTACTGTGCGGGAGACACTTGGTTTACTCTCGGTGGCAGGTTACGTGCGTATTGACAGTGATGCCTCCTTGTTTGTGCTTGTCACCCCTGTAATTGGAGAAAGGATTACGCTTTCTGAAGGGCACATTGCAGCATCTGCRTGTTTGCATTTCATATTACGTAGCAGGCATGAAGTTTAACTGGGAACTAGTTTGGAGGTGATGCATGCAGGCCGAGAAGCGCTCTCGATGCTCTTCTTCCATAGATATAAAGAGCTGAAGAGACTTTTCTTGAATGTACTGATGGTTTTGAGCAATACTGAGCACTTCAGCTGTGGGGTGTTGCACAGCAGGGTGTGGTAAATGAAGTGTGTGAGCAAACAGGGCTAGATGCCCTTCCTAGATCCTTCGGTGGGGTATTTAACATTTTAAATGGCACCCTTAGTCTTTCCTCCCCCACAGCTTTTCTTTCAAAGGGCAGGGCCAAGTTTTTGCACGCTACTTTATTGCCATCTTTCACTACCCCGACTGTATTTCAATAGTATAAAGCATGCAGTTAGTGTGTGTARGCATTGCCTAAGCAAATAAATAAATGAATGCTGAGAAACCACTGCAGATATCTTTCAGAATAAATAAGGAGTCTCCTCCTCAGGTCTTTTGGACTTACCATAATGTATTCATAAAATATGATCAGAAGTCCTTTATAAAACATGTATAAACGCGTGATGTGCAAGTGCTGCTTTTTGAGAGCTTTGGGTTCATGTTATACTGATTCCAGATGACTTTTGACGTGGTATATGGCTCTACTGCTACACCAMCAGAAGAGATCCGGTCCCCATAGGCAGGCCTACATCTCTTGCTAGTCCCAACATCTGGGATTATCAGGGGCTTGTGGCCATGTCTTCGTTCAGTTGCCATCTTTCCCACTGTTGCCTCTGGATGATGATTTGAAGAGCAGCCTGTGCCTCTCTGAACGACGGCACTGTACTTGTAGCTAGAACTGCCTAATTCTTCAATCATCTCAAATATATTGAGTCTCCATGAAATATCAAGCCCCATCCTTACACTTTGGAAGGCATTTAGAAAAGGAGATGTTTTTGTATTASATTTCAGAGCTGTAGCTCTTCAGCTCCTTGTTTTGGGTCATTAATGGGCAGTCTAGCTGTGTTGCCTGTGTGTCTGAACYTCACGTTCTCCCTGTGTATAAACGGATTGCTTTGCTTTCTGCCTCCAGATGAAGAGTGCGAGAGGAAGGCTGTGCTCTTGCAGCTTTTTGGAGAAGTAGATAACAAGAAGTGGTAGCAGATCAGAGAGAGATGCATGCATGAGATAAAGTGTTTAATACTTTTGCTATAACTTTATCTTGAAAAAGGCCATTAGTTGTAGACGGATTTGCGGAATGCAAATGGCCTCAAATGAGATGACTTGGGACTGGTGACATCTTTGCTTATTGTTTGATGGTACTTGCGATTTGGCTTATATTTTGTTTAGCACTTCTTGAGGTTATTTCAATAACTTGGGGAAGTTAAAAATAATAATAAAACAAGTTTGAGCGTAGAGCTCCCTGGCCAAGTAGCAACTTCTGTGGTGAGTTTGCCATCTGGGTATATGCATGGTCTTGCTTTTTGCTCTTGAAATTGCCTGTTCTTGTCCGCTTTCTCCGGATGACTATGTGTGGAWGTGACTGCAAAAGAAGATCACAGAATGCAAACAAGGATAATAAGATAGGATTTTTCTGATAATTCCTGTTAACTAATAGGCTTTTCTTCCTTTCTTAATCAGACAAAAATTCCAATAAAAGAATTTTGTCCCTTGGGAAATACTTGGTATTTTGATTGTAATTACATTTTTTTCTACTTAAATAAAAGAAGTGGTAGCATTTAGTCTTTGAAGGTATTTTATAAGGTTTGTCTGATTTCTGTTAGATAGGACTTAAGTCTAGAACTTGATAGCAGCTCTTCATAAGCCTAGGCTCGAAATCCTTGTTTCATTTAATGTGAATGTTCTTATCAGCATGAGGAACCTGTGAAATGGAATAGGCCCTGAATGGCAAGCAAGGTGCTRTGACTAATTTGCCCCGTGGATGTTCTTGGGCCATAGTGGACTCTGGGCTTCAGGTCGAGCTGCATTTTGCAGCCAGCAGCCRCTTGTCCCGGCCCTGCCTAAAGGAGATTGTTCCTCCCTCCAATCCGTGCGGGGACTCGCTCGTGCGAGCGCTTCCTAATCTATTTCAGGCCAAATGAATCTGCTTAACGAAGAATTTAACCTCGTAAGCTACCGTGGCCCGTGGGGCTGGAGGGATGAGGGCCGCTCGTGTGCGCAGGTAGGCGGCGAGCGCCGGCCGGGCTGCGGGCGGGAGGCCCGGCCCCAGCTCGCGAGGGGCGCGCGCTTAGCGTCTGTCTGCACCCCGTTCTTCCTAAAAGGTTCATTAAACAGCTAGGAMGTTGGCTTTGAAAGCAAAATAAAATGTATGCAGGGTACGTGTGCCAGGCGAGCTTGCAGGATAGGTGCTTTCTATTAGCTGTTCATCAGTAGTTACTCCAAATAATTTGTCTGTATGCGGGCCCTGTTCTAACGCTGAATTGAGTAGAAGAAAGATTTCACTGTCATGCTTGTTTTTGTCCTAATGTACATGTGACTATAAAATGTTTGGCTAGTATTTCACTTCCCACTGGAATTGCGTGAGAACAATTAAACAGTGGAATAAAAGGACTTAAATGATGTACATAAGAAATCTGCTAAATAGTTTTATGTTTTATTAAACCTTTTAGCTTTGATATGTTATATGTTGTAAAAGTCCTACAGGAAAATCCACTGAAGTTTTCTCTCATTTTTCAAAGAAATGTCACCAAGTTCTATTTCATAACAAAGATAATTGCTGTGCAAGCTCATAAAATCTCATGCTCTCTTGAGGCTGATAATGTGATTTTTACTAAGCCAACCATTTCTTGTTGATGGATGGTACCTCACCTGAGCTACTTAATGCTTGTTGGGGTATAAATGATGAGTCATCTATCAACCAATCTCTGCTTCCTCACCAGTTGTAGAAATATAGACCTAGYGGTATCTAGCTGTGCTTTTATGGTGGGTCGAACCTGTTCCAAATGTTGTGATTCTGCAGCAATAGTTTCCTGAATGCACTTGGTTTGACCACCTGTGACCGAGTAGTGTTTGGATCAGATTTTTATGAGTTGGCTCCTCCTTTCTGCTTGTTACAAGTCCCTTAAACCAGAAGACTCCTAATTGGTTTGTTTAAGATGGGTGTTTCCTGTGAGGCTCAGAGCTGAACGCTGCAGATGTTTACTCTGCCCGTGAGGATTTCACCTCCCAGGCAGATGTGCAACAGGTTTCCTTTTTCCCACACAGGCTCAAAAATAAAGGGGTATGGGAACTGTATTTCAGCAATCTGCAAAATGTGGTTCAGGACCAGAAGTTCCTGAAGTTGTGAGCCTCAACTGCCCATACTTGCACTGAATAATACTTCAAAAGCAATCAGTTCTTTGACAGAAGAGCGAATGCACTTCTGGAATAGCTGGTGCTCTCAGTGTCAAAGTAGTTATTTCAGGTGTTTGAACAAGCTGTCTGAGGCACCCGAACAAGCACATAGAGGTTTCACATCAACATCCATCTATGAAGAAAGGAGATTTGTGGAAGTACGTGTGCAGTCTCAAGGCATAGCTGCAAATCAGTCAGCTCTATTGGTACTGTTACCCTCTGTTACTTTCAAGATGTGCCCTTGACATGATGGAAAAGAAAATTTAAATACCCTCGGAAAAAAACGTATTTTTGTATTGTTATAATAAACTAACTTCTACCAAATCATTGCTTCTATTGAGCAAATAGCTGACTCCTACATCCTGTTGACCAGAAAGTGCTTTCTGAACTTTAGTCAACTGGTACTCTTTAATCAGCCTTCCACCTAAGAGTACGGATGATCAAAGACAAATTAGAAAAAAATAAGGGGGAACAGACTTGAAAGCCATGATGTATGAATTGGACTTTTCATTGTCAGCATGGTCTGTGCAATATTCTGCTTTTCTCAGTTGTAGACCTTTTCAGATGTTGAGCTATTGAGCTATCAGCAAAAGAACCTTAGAGTTATTAAAGGAAAACTTTCTGGTGTGTGGTATTGAGAATGGTCACAGTGAGGTCCATTTACAGCCTTCAAGCTAAGCCTATTGTAGAACAGTGTCTCCAGAACCATAAGCAAGTTTTTCCTCTATGGACAAATACCTATACCCTGTTTTTGTAAAGTGTTCCTGCTGCTCCCAGCTAATGTATTACTGGGGTAAATACCTCCTATTTGCTGTTAGATGGACAGGAACGGTCGTAGTGAAATACACCTGTTAGCAGCTGGACCGCTGGCTGCATCATTTTTAAATTGGGGTGATAAATCTGTGTTCTGAACTTATTTCAAAATGGTCCCAAAATAAGGTTTGAATCAGTCAGTTATTTTGCCAGTCTCTTTCTCCAATAACTTTGTTAGAAGACAAATTGACAAAGAATCCAAAGCTGAGCCCCGCCTGCCCTGCGTGTCGAACTCAAAGTAGGGTCTCGTGTGTTGACAGGGGCAGGCCCTTTGGGCTCCGTTCCATTCCCGTTTGTGGGCCCATCTGGCACACGGAAGAGGCAGAGTCCCACTCCAGAGCTTGTTCCCTATCAGCCACTTTGAATTGCCACCTGTTATCAGCTGCCTGACGAGCCTCTCCCTCTGAACATCAACACCCACTTCCCGAGGGCCCGGGCAGCTCCGTCTCCTTGCTTCAGAAATGTGCTGATCTCCCGGAGCCGCGAGGCAGCTGCGTGGCAGAGCTGCTGAGCGCTGCACAACGCCCCGCGCTTGCCGTGGCAGCAAGGGCAGGTGCCACGTTCGGAAGGGCAGCGGAGCGGTCCTCACTTAATCAACACTACCGACGCTGCTTAGCTCAGATGCCCAGGAAAGACGGCGAGACCTGCGTGTGCCAGCACTGACAGCAGCACCCTTGGCACGTCAGGAGTGTRGGAGAAGGTGGCTCAGGACACTGGTGTCGCTACCTCTTCCCGTTGCAACTGCCCTTGTCGTGGGCTCTCCGTGGCAAAGCAACTCCCCTGGCCCTGCATGCCGTCCCACGTAAGCGTGAGAATCRTCTCTACAACAGGCATGTGGATCATGTATACAACTGACGGAGGCTGGCTTACTGAGATTGGAGGCTGTATGGGATGCACACATACTTAAAGTGTCATTTCTGCTGACTGTGGTTCAAAGACATCTGGTTAGATTTGATAACTTTTGTTTTATGGTCTGTCAGGGAAATGCTACAGAAAGATTTAAAAAGGTGGAAGGGGAAAAATAGCTTCTTTGATGAATATACTCTATCTTGGTCTTTTGAGCAATCTCCTCATATTTGGAAAAAGATTCTAAAGTGCTTTTTTGCATGATCTACTGCAAAGTAGTGCTAAGAGTAGCTCTTTTGTATTTGAACCCATTATCAAACAAAAAGTAAGGTGGAGGAAAAAAGTAAAGAAAAAGCTTCAAAATACGGGAAACGCTGGCCTACCTAGTTATCTGGTGTAGTGTTTGGCCATAGTAATAACTGATACATCAGACTATGAAAGAATTCTTTGRGTGTCAACATTTGTGAAGGGAGAGAGAAAGGAGAACAAGTAAAATGTAATTCAGAGATGAAACCACATTCACATTGGTGTAGTATTCGCCAGCAACTATCCAATATTAATGCTCTGTCAATTAACTTTCTGTATAGAYATCAGTTAACTTGCTGTATCTGCAATTAGAGATGCAGGTGAGGATAAGAAGATTTTTTTCTGCAGTATGTTGCAAGCGTCTGCTATTATAGTCCATTCAAGCCAAAGCACATTATTGGTATTGACATTAACCCATAATTGATGTATCAATTCTTTCTGAACTTATAATGAGGAATTAGTAAAGCAAGCACTTGTCTGTGTACCATGGAAGCAAGAAATGCACCCGTGTTTTGCTTGTATATCTGTGTTTGTAAAGGGAGGTGAAGTAACTGTGCCAGAGTGAAAGGTGAGAGGATGCATCACTATATTTCAGTTAGTGAATTAGAGAACATATAACCAACTTTGGAAGAAACGTGGGCTACTTTTATTGAAATGCACAGATTTTAGTTTATGAATGCTTGCTTATTTTCCAGTGATGTAAGTTAACCTCAGCTGTTACTTGCCCTCTRTTAAAGTAAGATCTAATGACCTTAAAGCAGTTCATGTTAATCATTTTTAATCCAGTGCCAGCAATGTAAAAAGCACATGAAATCACTAGCTTAAGTTGATTTGCCTAATTTTGCTTGGAGTGGATTAGGGGGCACTCAAATAGTTAACTTTATTGATAGAGCTTCAGGGACAATATTCTGTGGCAGAGAGGCAGTAGTTTTTCAAACCACTTCAGCTAGCCTGAGAAAACAATATTGCTCTGCAGTCTGATGTTTTACGCAATCCAAATATGACCCTAATTTCAAATTTTAAGATTATTTGTGTTTGTACATGCTGTACCCATATGTCTTTTAGTTGGTAGTTAGATAAATGGTTTGTTCACTGTCTCTCTAGTCAGTGCTTTGCTATTTTAACTTGTTCTTTTCACTGCTTGCATCATCACAACACCTTTCTTTGGGAGGAAAAGACAGCTTTTCCCAAAACTGTTTTTGGAATTCCCAAAAGTTACAGAGTTCCCCATCCGTAACTGTGGAGTAGAGAGGCAGAATATTTGAAGTTYGTGGTGTCCTAGGATGCCTCCCTCTCACTAATACCTTGGGGCACCTAACGTGCCTGGCTGATTCGTCTCTGGTAATTCAGATTCCAAAGATCACTTCCCTGGTCACAGAAATAGTTTGGCCAAGCAAATTTAGGCTTCCTTAGATTGTTAGGCAAATGCCCTACCACTGAACCATACTGCTTAATCAATTGCTGAAATAAGCTTCTCAGAGACTCATTTTAAAGGCATTAAACCAATAACAATAATTGCAACCATTTCCATTTCTCCAGTGGAGCCTGCTAAGAGTCTGCTTGGGCAGGAGCCAGATTCACTTTAGACAGGTTGGGATATCATCTTCCTTCAAGCCCGGCTCTCCTACAGGCCGTTTGTCAGCAAGTGCCTCGTTCTTCCGCAAGGTCAGATTTTAGATCTGCTCCCGGAAAGCTTCCCACTGACGCACAGCCCATAACACTTAAGAACCACTGTGTGGTTAGCAGTGTTCTGGAGATGGGAGGTTAATGACGAGGCATTTGCTTTTTTAGTGCCATGTGGAGACCTTAATTGTTTTTATTGCTTTTTCTTTTTTTTTTCTTTTTTTCCTTTTCCTTGTTTTTATGTTCTCAAGTGAGACGCTAAGAAAGAGAAATTGTTCTGCTAGGTCTCAGTAGTATGTGAGTTGTTTTATTGTGTCTTTCTGTAACTGAAGATGCTGAAAATGCAAACAAACCCATGTATTAACAGATTTCAACAGGTTTGGCAACTGCGGTCATTCTGTTTTCTTTCTCTTTCTTCATATTTCTTGCTTTTGTTTAGAAGGAAAAAAACAGGTAAAAGTTCATATAAGATGCTGATGCAAAAACTTTTTGTGAGTTCATTGATCAGCTCTGGAAGAAAGAATATGATTTTGAGTTCCTCTGTCAAAATACAGTTCTGAGAATGGAGCCAATATTGCCCAGTGGGTGCTGCACAAAATCTGATTGAATGTACACAGCCAAACATTTCGTAAGGTATGCATTGCAACAGTGGATAGATAGGCATTCTTCATAAAACATATATTACTCCTTGTTCTTTCACAGCAACCTCATGGGAATAAGGCTGAGCTGTTTTTACTCAAAAAATGGTAAAATACTAGTGTTATTGTCTTGTATTGCTTACATGAAGCATATTTCTRTCCCACCACTATCTCCAGCTGCTTTTTCTTATCTCTCAAATTCAGTTGCTAACTCTGCCAAAGTAAACCCAAGTTTGAAATTCTCTTGTCCATAATATATTGCAGCCTCTTACTCCCAACTGCTTTAGCAGAACTGATAGAATTACTTCATTTTTTTTCCCCCCTAGCAATTAGGACTGCAGAACATCAGAACAATTTAGAAAATATTCCTCCAGGCTTCTTTAAAAATAGGCAACAGAAACAACAAAGTTTACAAGAGAGGTATTTGGCAGTTTGAAAAACGATTGTCCTCTATGGATCTTTGGTTAGAAAGTGATAATTTGGCAAGATTTGGGGGTGGTTTTTGTTTTCCTTGTCTGATGTCTCCCTATATGCTTGGAATAATGTAGGAGGACTGGGAGTAAGAGCAGGATTAGCAGAGAGCTGTTTAAACTCTATTTGGGCATTTCCCCTTTCTGATAACTCTTCTCTAGAAATAAATAAAATGCCGTGTATAGCTGGATTTCTCCTGTAGATGTAACTTGCCTTGTTTCTCTCTGAATAGAAAAGAACAGTGTTGAACCAAAGATTTGACAGTGTCTACTGGCTCTATTTTCTGTCTCCCTTCCTTCCTTCCTTCCTACTTGCCTACCTACCTGTGAGTCTGGTTAAGTCTTAGTCTTAGCTCCATTGGGGAGCCTGTGTCAGAACAGGGTGAAGAGATATTTAAGAGCTTTTCATTGCATAATCAGCACTGCTTCTCCTTTGCTTCATCAGTCATTATTAGGTGACTCTATTACATCCTGCTTCCTGAAAATATAATATTCTTCTGCATCCTGAACCATGCTGTGAGTAAAGAGAGAGGATTATTCTCGGTGGTTTGAGGTAGTGTTCTTCTCTGTGCTGTCTTTAAAACTAGCTCAAGAGGGGCTGTTCACTTTAAACTTTTTAATTGTCAGCTTAAAAAGACTCTTAACTTGCAGTCACTGCTCTCAGTTCACACTTTCCTCAGTTTAAGTCCTGCTGTCTTTTTTCTTTTTAACCACCAGAACAATTTCCTCTCCTTTCCCCCATTTAAACTTTACTGAGTTAGTTGAAACTTATCCTAATTTAGTTGCTATTTGTCCTCAAGGTGTATTTTCCCCCCATGTCAATTAAGTTGACTTTTTTTGCTTTTCTTTTCTGCTTGTTGTTTGAACTTTTCTTGGCTGTCCCTTCTCTTCTGAATGCCTGCCCGTTTCGGCTGCACTTCTGCAGCGTTTGGGTACAGAGATTCTGTCCAAGAAATCACGCTGCCGTTTTGCCAAGAGCTGACACTAGCCATCTGGTAACATTGCAGCTYGGTGGCAGTAAAACCCATCGTTTGGGGAAGTGTACCCAAATGACTTTTATGATTAGTGGACAGGAAAAAGACAGAGACAGAGAAGTCAGTCGGGTACTCTGTAAATCACTTTGAGGTTTTCAGACCTCGTGCCTTAATGGCAGTGTTCTTCCTGCCAAATGCCGGTTTGCTTTTGCTGTCAAAATAGTTTGCATTAATAAAGAGGAGCTCTGCTTGGAAGTTATTTATGTGCTGCTCTTAGGTAGTGCTGGGGAAAGCAACATTGTGTTAGCTCACAGACCACGTGAATGCATCTATGGGGCCGCTTAGCATAATGCACTCCCAAGATCCCAAGWTCTATAGGTTTTTCCATTGGAAACACGTCCCAGCCCAGGGGCCGTACTGAGCACCATCGTGGATGCAGGAAAAGGAAAACCATATGTTGCAGTTGCCCTGGCTGTGCCACACTAACCTGCTCGTTAAGTTCATGCTCTTGAAATAACACTGTGGTGGAAACAGGTTTAGCCTGTGTGTTGCTGTTGGAGCCACGAGGAGGTGACGGCAGCAGCGCTGGTTTGTGAGGGGTCGGACCCACGGAGAGGCCGCCAACTGATGGTGCCTCATAGCTGTCCATGGGATACACACACTGCATCTTTGCAGAGTGCTTTGGAACCTAAGAAAGTATGTTTCTAGTTTAAGAGGTGAAGAAGTGGTGAATTTACTGTCCTGCTAGTAAGCTGTTACAGTGAGTTATTCTCCTAGCGAATTCCATTTTGGACTTTTCTCATTTGAGCATTCGGTGAGGACATCTTGCTGCAKTTTGCCTGTTAGATGAGCTCCTGGTTCAGCTGGATGGTTAGGAACAAAGTAGTTGGTTTCTGGGTGAAATAGCTCTGACCAACTCCGTTCCTGASGATGAAAGGCCTACAGGTGCCTAAAACAGGCCCAGCAGATCATCCTCTGGCAGCTGGGCAGGGCTGCTGCAAAACCCACCTTGAGGGCCTCTGATACCAGGAACAGGCCCTTGTTTGAAGGCAGAAAGGCACATGAAGCAAGTGGAACGCAAAACTTAGTACTGTGGAGATGCTGGAAAAAGGTATCTGAAATACTGCAGACCCACAGGCCTCCTCTACTTGTTTTGGGGGAGGAGAGGAGGTACAACTCCAATTCCCTAAAGCTGTGAAGTTTTAGGAAGTACTTAGAGCTCCCCTTGAGCTATAACATTTGCCACTCTAGTTGTATGAAGATTTATGGTTGTTTTTTTTTTTTTCAGAATATATATTTGTGTAACCTATGAGGTAAGAGTTGAGGCAGTCCTATTTTTATGTTTCTAGCCCTTGCTAAATACGCACACAGCAGCATCTTTAAATGTGAAGGTGGTATAATTAACTGCTTGAGTATTTTTCTTATCTGAGAAATTTTCAGCTCACATACTCCTCTACTAAAAATGCTAAAAATGCTCTGTTTATGTTGCTGTTGTGTGATCTGATGTTTAGTTTTGGCAAGAAACTCCTTATTAGTATGCACAGAAGGCATATTGTGGATGAGACCAAAATGTTAACAGATACAAACTTGCTTCCATAAATTGATCAGTCAAATATAGTTCTGCTATTGCTAGCAAGAGTGGGACTTCCTGTAGTAGTTTGWTTTTTTGAAAAAAGAAAAAAAATGCAAAAAAGAATAAAACAGGTATTCACTATGCAAGGTTAACTTCTTTTTGTATTTACAGAGGTTAAAAATATTAATGCAAGACCCGAATCAGCTGGTAAATCTATCAAGACAGAAAGGATAAGCAATATAAACRAGAGTTACATACTTCGCCTTGGGGTTTGGCTTTGAGGAAGAGGATTTAGGATTTCAAASCCTTTAACTCATTTTTCTTACTGCTGCATGATGGAGTTTTTCAACAGTTCCCTCAATGGGTTGCTGTTTGTCTATTCACTTATTTTCACCCTCCTTCCCGTACTGTCTTGCATTAGTCATTCTTTTTCTTATTAACTAGTTTTAAGGTAGAAGTATAGCTCCTGTAAAACAATTAAGCAATAATTACTTGCTGTATATACACCTCTCTTGAGAAACAAGGAGGATACATACTCTTTTTTTTAAAAAATACTTCAAATACATTTTCCCCTCCACCGTTTCGCCCTTACCCTTGTGGTCAGTGTCAAGAGTTGCCATGCCCCTTGCTGTGGTGAACACCACCCATGGGACCCATTGGAGCCCAGGTGCCCCAGCTAAAATCCCCCTAGGCATGGACCTTGTGGGTGGCTGCTTAGCCCATGGGTGCCCTGTGTTTACACAGYACCCAAGTGCGGGGCACCTCTTGCAGCTTTTTGAGCTCTCAAGCTCTTCTTGATGCCTCTCAAAGTRTTAAGCAGTCAGAGAAGCTGCGTGGAGGGGGCCAGACTTCCAGAGAAAGGGATGATGAGCTTTGCTGAGCGCGTGTAACACAGGGCTGTTTGCTTCTGAGGAAGCAGAGAAATGATAGGGAAGAGTTTGTGCCATGGTGATATGAAAAGTATGAACGTAAAGAGCATGTGCAACAATGGGGAAAATCATGTAAAGAGAAGAAAGGATGGATGGATGAATAAAGTAACTTTTATTTTTAATCAGAGTACTCCTCTACTATTATAAATATAAAATGTCTACATTGGTATAAGGTAGGGTATTGGTCCTGATTATATGTTATCCTAAAGACTTAAGTTTGTTGATGGCTTGGGACTTTCAACTCTTTCTTCCAAGCTTTCCTCGTGAATTGTCCTAGTTCATCTCTATTCTATCTTTAATATTTCCTCATGTCACTCAATTTAAGTACAGCCAAACTGATGTAAATTGCTATATTAGCATTAAACCATGGTATACAGTGGTTCCTGATGCCTCATCTACTTTGTGCATTCACATTGTTTTTTCTAGTGATTTCTATGTGATATTTCATGTTACCTCRATTAAGAGGATTAAGAGTCAGTTAAGAGTTAAGATTACATAATAGTTCCTCAGTACTCCGTTCTCCTTCCAGACAAGAATTTAAAGTCAGTTTTTCTCTTTTAACCACTACTTTATGTTTTCCACCTTAACTGATAGTAAGGGATATGGTCCTGTTATGCCCCTTTTGGCTTCCCATTGCTACTTCTTGTCCATCTCACCTAAACCCATTTGTTTTCTGCAGGGATTTGATGGAATTGGAGCAAAAAGCCTGGGACTGACAAGTACCACTGCAGGCAAAGGGAATTAGGAGATTGAGGCACAGGATTAGGGAGGGAGACGGATTAAGTAAGAGACCCTTTTGAGTGAAAGAAAGTTTGCATGGTGAGCTAGGAGAAGAAGGGATGTGGTCTGATTGAATAAAATAGGGATTAAGAGCAGCAGGGAGATGTCCTGCAATAGAGCAGACCTGGGGCTCTCCTGGTGTAAACTGTTTGAGGAGGGGAGTTTAGGAAACCTGGGCTCCCTGGAAAGCCTGGGGAGGTAGGTACAAAGTTGGGGCCAGGTTATAGCGGGGAGGAGAGGTAATTAAAACTGGCCACACAGGAAGATTAGAGGCAGCTGGGCTTAATTAAATTTGCACAGGAAACTTTAATTGTGTGCTTTTTTTCTTTAATTTAATGAATACTAAATCTAGGGRGTTGTGTGCTGTCAGATTTATGTTTGGCATAAGTAAGTAATTAGAGGAGCACTTTCGTTTCAGTGTGGGTTATTTTGTCCGCTTTGCACTGAATAGGCAGCACAAAGTGGCTGTTAAAGTGTCTAGAGGGGGCTTATAAGGGAGCAGGATAATTTGGTAGCAGCAGAAAGGTTGCCTGTGTTGCTGTGCTCTGCCTTGTTTGCTGATCACAGCTTCAAGTGAAGGAAGAAGGTGATGGCAGGGGGTTGCTGGACAGGACGCCTGGGCAAGAGGCTCGAGGTGCGTATGTACCGGGAATGAATCTGGCTGGGAAAATGCATCTTTGCTTGTCTCTTTTGTGCGTGAGACACACTGGGATGTATTTCCTTTYGAAGAAGACGGTTACTGTGATGATATAGGGAAGGCTGGGTTGTTTGCGTCTTCAGTACAGTATTTTAAACTCAGTTTTATGACCAAGGAGGCCATTAACTATTACCTGGTTTGTCATGCTGTGCATACACACAAATTAATGTTCAATAATTTTTGCGTAAAGCTCATAACTTTGGTTTGGGCTCTGGCATGTCCTGAGTACGTTGCCTTGATGGAGAGCCTTGCATGAGGAGAGCTGCCCGCTGCCCTCAGCGGCAAAGGGAAGTGGTGACTCCACTTGACTTGGTGTGTCTTTGGTTGGTTTCCAGGTGTTGCATGGTGGTGGTTCTGGTTTGATACTTCACTGTTATTCAGGATTTCTTCTGCATATGGGAACTTTGTAGCYGGTAATTAGATGAATATATTGAACACTTTCTTGAATAAGTTTTCTTGAATAGGTTGATCATAGTGTTTCTACTACTAGGCATCATCTTCAGATTTATTGTTGCATCAATTCTGAGGCTTCCATTTGCTTTTGAGCTTTTGTGTCTTTCCCTTCCCAGTGACCTGCTCTGAGTGTTAGGAAACTTTAAGGAAAGTTGCACSTTAGATTTGTTGACTGACTTTAATGAGCTTTGCATTATACCTGTATGCAAGCACTGCCATCGCACTGCAATATTTTGGTGCCTACAGAAAACATATAAA
This sequence comes from Nothoprocta perdicaria, assembly GCF_003342845.1. NCBI lineage: Eukaryota > Metazoa > Chordata > Aves > Tinamiformes > Tinamidae > Nothoprocta > Nothoprocta perdicaria. The sequence continues at coordinate 4,678,118 of NW_020455521.1, forward strand.
TATATATGTTCTTTTGTTCTGGGAAGATGAAAAAGCTATGGCTTTATGGCTTTCCAGTGGTAATCTTGAGGTTTGGCTAGGTTGCAYGTGAGTTTCTGAAAATCCCAGTACAGGAGGCATGGCACTAGCTAGGAGCATGGTATCTTGGTTCTCTGGTAGTTGATTTATAAATTTATCTCTTCCTACAAAACAGCAATCCCATACTACTATTCCTTATCTATTATGTGTATGGAAAGATTATATCTTGTGTATTAGCTGACAGTAGTTAATTCTGAAAGCAGTTACGTGACAGAAGGCAGATTTAATGTTTCAAATCTCTCAGATAATGCACATCCATCTGTTCTTTAGTGAATGTATCACCACTTTGCATATTGATGCTTTCTGATGAAACGCTGCTTGTAATTAAATTTTGATAAAGTGTTTTATGGCCTGTTGAAAGAAAATGCCGAGTTCTTTCTTGCAAGTGTGGAGTAAAACTGAAATCGTGTATGGCTGAAGATAGCTGTGTGAAGTCTTGATCACTGCCTGCAAAAATGCAGGAATATCTAAAAATACATAATAGTATAAAATTACTGTTAATTTCCTGGAATTTCATCTGGACATATTATTAATGGTAACAAATAGTGTTATTTTTACTACTTAAGCACTAGCCTGGGTCTAGTACTTATTACTTCAGTATTTCAGTGTGATCCTTTCATGTTAGTTGAAAGAATGTATTAACTTATAAATCAATGCAGTATTTACAACTTCTTTATAAAGTATATCCTGAGCAGATAATTGATGTGTGTATTTAAAATAGTGCTGCTGATGGTAAAAAATGCAACTAAAAGCTTCAGATACAACTCCTGAAGCTTAAATTTCTAGATCTTGAAGATATAACTTACTTATCTAGCCTTTTTTAATTACTCATTTTTAAATGATTTTCCTGACCCAAAAAAAACCCCACAAAAACAAAACTAAAATAACACTGTCATGTTAATAATATCCAAACTAGGTAACAATCCTGATAAATAAATAGTGTTAACCCAGATTATAGCCATATAGCCACAGCTGAATACTGGCTGAGGACATGGGTTTGTTAAACATCACCACAGCTACTCCAACGCTTTAGGCTTTGGGGGAAAATGCAACATGAGARCATTTCTTGGGAAATGGGCTCTTCCTGGCATCATCTCAGGTGCTACTGCATAGGGAGTGCTAAATGGGGCTGCTTCTGAAGGCCCTTGCACTCAAGGGGGGCATCACTCCCTTCTGCTTTGTGCCACGAGCCTTAATGCTTTTTTCTCCCCCCCGATAAAAGCAGAAGTCAGCACAGTCTCCACTTGCTTCCTTCTCATCCTTCCTTGATGTGCAGCTTAATTGTCTTTTAGTGTTAGCTCTGGTTCACTGATTGGAGCTAATTGCTAGTGGCCATTTCCTCGGGAGTATTTATTTCACCTTTTGGGCCTGTAAGGATTTATTTAGGGGCAATTGTCATCTGGTTGTATATGTAGAAACATGAGAACCACAGCTGTGGTATTTATGTATTGCACCCGCTAAGGTAGAGGGGACAAGGGTGCAGAATCCCATATCCTGCAAAGTGAGCCAGCTGCAAAGTCTTGCTTGGAGAAGCTGTCAGGAGTACCTGCAAGTGTCAATACCTTCTGTGCCTTCTACTGCACAGCGTGACGAGAGCAGCTTGATCTCTGCTCTCTGGTGTTCTCTTCTCTGCTCTGAATATTAATCGATTAGCAAATTGGGTCAAAATCTGTTGCAGGCCTCCATCGTCCAAAGCTGTAGTGAGGGTTTAAGGGACCATTTGTGGAGGATGAAAGTCCTTGATGCCGCTCCCAGCCCAAGGAGGCTGCGCTCCTGCTCCCTTGCAGCGCTGCGTTGTTGTGCTCGAGGAGGCAATGCTGCAGGGTAGCCTGGTGAGCACGTGGCTGTGGCCTCGCTGAGCAGAGACTCTTCCTGTTAAGAGAAGGTTGATTATTTTGTGCCTGCACGTACTTCGATGTGCAGCCCCAAAAAGYGTGTTCCAGCTGCTGAGCACCTGCCTGAGGCTGCTTGCTCCGCAGCCCAAGAACCTAGAGGAGCTGTATGCAAGCTGTGTAACCCTGGCAGCATTTCTTATAGGGCTGCCAATCGCTGTGTGGAATTTAAGATATAGTTSGATTGTGCTGTGTCCCCTGTTCCGTGACATGTGCACAAAGTGTACAGGCCTGCAAGGGCTGCCTAGTGCTTACTGCTTCTGGCCACTGGACGGCTCTGTGGCCAGTTTAAGACAGATGTGGGTGTTAAGTGGACCTTAGAGAGTTACAGTAACGAGAAATGAAACCTCCTACCTGAAAATGTGCCTGCTCGTCAGACATAACACTGAAAGCAGTTCAGTAATTGTGACTAACATACAGAGTCTGTGATYGAACAAGGAGGAAGAATATACCATTTGAAAACTACTTATGTTCAGCTTTTAGAAGACTATAGCCCATGCTTTGACCGCCTGTTAACCTGCTTGTGATTCTTGTGGATTCTCTAGGAGGGAAGCTGATCATTCTTCTGTGTTTGCATAATGTCTAGGGCTTCCAGCAATCCTGATCAAGCTGTACGGTAGTAAAATAACAGCTTTCTTGCTGCAAAGYTATGTGTCTGTTGTCTTTTTTTTCAACTCTGTGTCAAGTGGAAATTGTTCCTTGTTTCTTGGAATTTGAACTTGTCAGGAAAAAAACCCAGTAAAATAAGTTTTTAATGCTTTATATTATCAACTATATAACTTCTAATTTCCCCCTCTTTTTCTTTTGTCTCCTTAGAATGTGAAAGCATTTGCATCTTCAGATAGCCTAGCCAAGGTCCAAGAAGTAGCAAGCTGGCTTTTGGAAATGAATCAGGAACTGCTCTCTGTGGGCAGCAAGAGGCGACGAACCGGTGGGTCCCTTCGAGGTAATCCTTCCTCCAGCCAAGTGGATGAGGAGCAGATGAATCGAGTTGTAGAGGAGGAGGAGCAGCAGCAGAGACGACAACAAGAGGAGCAGCATCTTGGGCGGAATGGGGAGATAGGGGGAGAAGAACCTGGATTTGGTGACAGGCATGAATCCCAGCAGGAACAGTTGGAAGAAAATAACAATAGACTTATTACACTGGATGAAGAATCCACTTGTAATCAAGAGGAAGAAGATGATGATGAACACGCTGGTGATCAAGATGAGGAGGTGGAAGAGGAGGAGGAAATGGACCAGGAGAGCGATGACTTTGATCAGTCAGATGACAGCAGTAGAGAAGAAGAACACTCTAACAGTAATAGTGTCAGAAATTCCAATAGCCTCATGGACTTGCCCATGCACCAGTCATCGCCATTCTACATAAAGACAAAGGTGAGAAAATGCCTTTTTTTTTTTCTAAGAAGTTTAGAGAAATCTGCTTTTGGAATATAATATGAATATCTAACCTAAACCAGAGCTTTAGAGGGCTTTTTATTTCTTTGTTTTTACATATATCTTCATACAGTAACTCATACTGTTTGCAAGATCCTCTAGGGGCCACTTATGTCATTTTACTTCTCAAAAAAAGCATGAGGGAAGGTAAGTAATTGTGCATCTGTTGTCACCTGTGAGAAAATAAGTCTGGTTCTCAGTGTTCAGATGAACATGTTGTACTGAAAGATTAGGATGGAATATTACAAAAATCTCATATTTTCCCTTTTAGCCAGGTCCTAGGGAATTTGTTGAGGAAATGCAGRTTAAAAAAAGAGTAACAGACAGCTATTCAATTGCCAAGACACTATATCAATGTTATATGTATATAAAAGTCATTACATATTATATGTTATCATATCTGTAAGGAGCTTGAAAATTACATGTAATGATTGATGGGAATTTCCAATTTGAAAAAAGCTTTTGAAAATGAAATGTTTGGATTTAATGTTGCTACTGGCCTCACCGAACATTACAGAACAATAAAACGCTTTGGCAATATTAGCCCTGCACTTCAGTAGCAGTTCACGCAGTTTTCCATATTTCTCAGCTAGAAGAAATTCTGTCCTTCTCTGTAGCAGCAAGAACTGAAAGAACAGTGAAAGTGATGGTATGCCTTAATTAAAGGAAGGAGGAGATGAGTGGCTCTAGATATAAATCTTATTCCTAGGTCTATGTGCCAGCATTCTTTTCTTATAAAACTTTTGAAACTTTTCAACCCCTCACATCTCCCCGCCTTTAGTAAAACAAAGCATCAACAAAAAAGAAAAACAAAACCCAGAAGAAAGACTTTGCAATGTACTTTTCCAGAAAAAAATGATGTAAAACACAAAGCAAAAACTTGGAGAATCCATATGTTGACTGGCTTTCCTATGTGTTTGAGTTTAAATATATGTGTCTCAATAGGCATCAGTCTCAAAGATAGATTAGATAAAGGGGATGATCACTTGCTGCTTGAAGCTGCAGTAATATTTTAGGTAGTAGCAATTAGTCTTTAATTCTCCAGTGTGGCTAAAGGTTTTCTACTAACACTTTTGCTTTTGAAAATTCCTCACGCAATATTTTAGCATAGGTTTTTATAAAAATATAAATTCCTCATTGCTTATTGTTCATGATATGCTTTCTAGTTTGGAGTGAAATAGTATGATGCGGATAAATGTTGTGATTCATCTGGCTCTTTATAATTAAGATTTTAAGTTTTATTCGGATACTTTGTTTTCCCTAAGTACAGTGTAATTTGTGGCATGATGTGTAACCAACATCCAAACAGTTTGAATTTGATATTTCATGTGAGAAACTTTTGCCCTCAAATACATATAAAATTTTTGATTAGAGAGTGTGCAAATAACCATTCCCAAAGTATATGCAGGTAGAGCAAAACATGATTTTCAGTGGTGGTCAGATCTGATGCTCTTATTATATTCTCTGATACTGAATGCAATTTTTCTGTCATATTTGATGTAAATTATACTTGCAAATAGTGAAACCCGAACGAATATGTCATGAAGGTTTTATAGATAATTTCTGTCTGGTCTGATAGGTTTTTTTTGTATTTTGTTTCTATGCAAATAGTGGCCATTTTCATGTGTGCTCTGCCCCCAGGTGGTGGTCCTGCACGCACAGTTTGGGGAACAGGGCAGTGAACCCTGTCTGGGAACGGGTCTTGATTCTCTGTGCAGCCCTTAGAGTTTGTACTGAAGGGGAACAGTCGAGGTAGAAAGATGCTTGAGCTGGCACTGCTCTACGTCACAGTTATGCAGTAAGATAGATATAATGTGACACTAATTTTGCCAATTTCCAGGTAACCCTAAATTTAAAATTTGAAGAAATGTGTTTTGTGTTGAGAAATATTGTAGAAATACAGCTACATATTGTAGAAATACAACTATGACAAGCAAGTGGCACTTGCAGACTCATCAACTGTATTTACAAGTTATTTCTGGGTCTACCCAGAAATAACTTGTTGAAAATAGGTTCATCTCAGTATACTCAAAACCAATGGATTTGGTTTTTTACCTACCTCCTTGATGTACTTTGCACTCTGGAAATTATTTTGCACCACCAGTATCAGCTGAGGTGAATTCTGGGCCTGCTGCTCCTGTTTGCCTGTCAAACAGAAGTGGTTCCTCTGAAGCATCCACTGCTGATCCAGCTCCCTCACTCGTTTGATCTAGTTGTTTGCAGCAATATCAGCGATTTAGACTGTGTTTTCTTCCCTTCCAAGTACCAGGAGATAACAGTGAGACTGAATAAAACAGCAACTGCTCCTCTAATAGCATTGCGCAGCTCATATTATTTTTTTAATAACCATTGTTTCCCCTTCCACTTTTTATTCATTTCCTCTTAAGCTATTGCATATATAGTGCCTGTCCAACCTGACTCTGTGTGTGTGTCTGTGTGTGTGTGTGTCTGTGTGTGTGTGTGTCTGTGTGTGTGTGTGTCTGTGTGTGTTGGTTTGGTTGGATCCTGTGATGTTAAAAAGAAAAATAAAAGACTCATGTATAACATCATATTATCTAAGCTGAGTCTGCTGCCTGGACATCCTTTTGCCAGTGGCACGCTCGGTGTGTTCTTGCTGATGAATTGCATCAAAAATGTTAAGAAAACATATAATATGTAAACATTTGCCTAATATGATCCTGCTCCATGTAAGCAACTGAGATAATTGCTACCATAATGCTGTGGAAGTGTTATATGACTGAAGGACTTCAACACTTGTGGGAAGGCAGAAGGGCAGGAGCTTCGTTGTTCCATTACCCGCCACTGTGATAGTCCATTTCCTGCATAAAATGTGAGGGTGCTTTATACTGATTCCTATGCAAGCTAAAACATATTTCACACACGTAAAGAAGGAAACTCCAGCAAAGGTAAATCTGCCTCAATTATTGCTACATTGTTTCTGTTAATTGCCATCACTACTGAAAATTTTTCGCTTTTATTCTACTCTACATTTTTCTGTTTTGACAGTTATTTGTGCACTATAGGGCTTTTTAACAAGTGTTTGCAGCTTTCACGTGCATACAGTGAGCAAATTCACCCAAAAGGTCTCTTAAATGTAAATAATTAGGGCACTGCATGTCTGTCGGGCATATTTTCTATTTTTTTCTGTCCTCATCATGACACTTCCCTGAAAATGCTCTCTCTTTTTTGAACCTGTCCTGAATTATAGATGCCAACACTGAGATTAAAACTAAAGTAGCAATTACACTGCTGCTAAAAAATATTTATTCATACTATATATTTACCTGCCTCTATAACAAACGATCACGTTAACGCTTTTGGCTGCAGCATTCACTGGGATCTCATGTTCGACTGCTTTGTCCAACATGATGCAAGCCTTTTTCAGAGAGCCTTCTGTTCTGTAAGTATGGCCTGCGTTCTCTTTCTAGAAATATAGACATTTGGTTGCATTCAAGTGAATAGTATTCCCTTGTGTCCAATGTACCTTGGGTGGTGCTTACCAGTGAGCTGTCCTGTTGGCTCATTTTCCCTCCCTGCAATTTGAGTACTGTGCAAATGTTTTGCTATGTCTGTTGTGTAAAAATATTAAATAATGTGTGAGGGCAGAGTAAATAATAGGTGCAAGACCATTTTAGGAAAGTGAGTTGACGGCCATTCTCCACTCGCTGTGTTGTATTGTGGGATCCGTTTTGAGTGGTCTGTGTTGACTTTGTATCATTCCAGTTCCCCAGGGATGGTCATGTAACAATCAAGCCAACATAGGCAAACTTGCATTTAGAATGCATTATATATTTAATTGCAGCTCCTCTTATAAATGCTTTTATCCCACTAAATGAGGGATTCTGTAGCACTGCGGAGACTAGAATGTATTGTGGTCACCATCACTGGCAAACGGCTTACGTAAATCAACATCCTTGCTTATTTTAGGTTGAAGTTGTTTGTATATCTGTGTTCATACTTCCAAAATGGTCATGTAGTTAACAACTGTATTATGGCAGAGGTATTATCTTTATCAAAATTCATGTTTGAGAGAGGTGATGATCTTTTATGGAGGGAAAAAAAAAGGTACCAACTGTACTATAAACTCTATTAGTTCTATGCCATGTCAACTTTTGTATTATTGCCTCCTGGGCCAGTGCCTGGCTTTCAGCTAAGGTTTTGCTCTGTTTCCTTTGTATTTTTTTCAGAATACCATTAGGCTTCCTGGAGACTTCTGGAATACTTTGGTTGCCCTAGTTCTTGAAGATAATCACACTATATACCATTGCTAACTTGTTTCCATTTCTCTTCCTACTTTTTTTTTGGTTCTTTTATCTAACAATATATTAAAACAAAACAAACAAACAAACAAACCCAAAATAGAGCTAGGTGCTACAGACTGATTGTCATCTTCTACTTATATCTTTTTCTTTTTTAATTGCAGTTTTCAGTTTCTATCAGAAAAAGTTGTTTATGTGATAACTGCTTTGAGTTTGTCTTATTTGGGGAGTGTTGCTTTCTTAAATAAATAAATAAATAAAAATTCCAGACCAGTTGTTTCAATTCAGAGGTTGATTCAGCTTTGGTTTGGATTTGCCATATACTAAAGGAGCAGGGCATGCTCACTCATGTCCGAGCTCCTGTGTATTTTTGCCTTTCTTCTGTTAACCTATATCTTAAATTCCACATTACATAATAGAAATGTTTCTCATGTTGAGGCCACCTTAGCTAAGAAACAATCACTTAAAAAATAGCAACATCAATTTCTGTGAGGTTATCTATATTCCAGCAAGTGCTGTCACAAATACCTGCCTGGTGGTTTGGGCAACAGGCACCTCAGAGCAGGCCCTCATACTTGAACATACTTCCTTTTCTTCTCTTGAGGCTCTCTGACACTTAGCAGATGAGTGCAGATGAATGTGAGCATGTTACTTTCTGCCTTCTAACTGTTTGGGTTGTGCTTGATAGTGCATGATAGTGTTGCCTGATTCCTCTTAAAGTGTCTATGACTCCGTAAGGCAAAGCCTTGCGCTTGCTTTCTGAGATGGTGTCATCTTCAGATGTGGGTTTCCTTGTTGCAGGGTGGTGGCTGTTGATGGTGAGTTACTCTGTGGGTTACCCAGAGCTTCCTGAGAACCAGAAACCGGAGCAGCTAAAGGGAAGATGAAAACATTCTTGAAAGGATGTACAGTTGGGTCAATAACCACAAAAAGCACTTTCAGGGACTGTCATATTTGAGCTTCGTTACTGAAAGCTAATGAGGTGATTTTTATAGATGTGTCTTATACAACAGTGGTAAAAGCTGAGAAGCAGATTAATTTTCTTGCTTGTGGATGGTGAAATTTCACAGCAATGTCCTCTGATCACAGGTTCTGCCCTGTGTGTTTGGCCGTAGTTCACTGGGACCTTTCTCCATGTGTGTATTAGTATATGTAGGGGTATAGCACTTGGGATATACTGCTATTCCCAGGCTCCAGGGTGGCTTTTCTCTCTTTTTTTTCTTTTTCTTTTTTTTTTTTTTTTTTTTNTTTTTTTTTTTTTTTTTTTTGATGACTTGCTTTTCAGTAATTTGGGCGTCATATGGAAAGTGAGAATTAACTTTTAAAACTGCAGGGAGCGAAGTTTGTCCATATGCGAAGTGAAAGGGTTCTGTTGTGTGAAGCTGTTACGTGAAACTCCAAATCCGGTGTCAGAAAGTTAGCAGGAAATTAAAAGCTCTGCAGAGATATGGGTAAGTAAAGATCAGTTGCGGAAATGCTCGTCCTTGGGGACATTCAGTTTAGACAAGAAGTGTTAAATACTGTGTGTAGGTGGGAGAGTTGTTCTGTAACAGCACATGTTAATAGCTCTGCCTGGTGTTCGGCAGCAGAGGGTGCTGCTGTGTTGCTGCTGAGTCGCGCGGTGCTTCTTCACAAAGGTTTTCCCACTCCTGAAGCTAAAAATCTCAAATAAATTCAACTAGAACAGAAGGACTCATTATTTTTTTAATCTGTGGAGAAATCAGTTTCCAATTTTGGAAATGATGTAGGAACTTTTCCCTTCGGATATAAGTACTAAATGCTTCCTAATGGCATTTAATGTTATATTTTTCTGCTGTGGGTACACAACAGAAAGGCAAAAAGTTCATACTACAAAAAGATACATTTTTAATATCTTTTTCTCAGGGAGCACCCATAGCTGTGTAGATTCTTCATGCCCCATCCCCTGAGATGTCAAATTATTGCAGCGATGCTGCAGAGAGATTTTTCAACTGAGTAATAATTCATTTTCTGTTGTCAAAAAAGCAATTGCTCTAATTGTAGGGGAAAAAATGCTGGCAGCAGAATTTTTCTTTATTGTTTCTCTCATTCTACTTCTGAATATTTCTGCTTTTTAATTAAAGCTTTGTTTCGCATCACTATTAGTAGAAGTTAAAGAATCTGCAATTTTTTCTTCTCCTCCTCTCTTTTAATTATTTGAGTTCAATGCAAAAGTGCAATGAGTTAAGATGAGTAAGGGCCTTAGGATAAATAAACTATTAATGAGCTTTACAACTACATGACAGTCTAGTTATTTTGCAGCAAGCTTTGTAAAAATTAGCAGAAAAAATATCTTCCTTTCATCCTTATGATTTTTATTCATTTTTTTAAGACCCATGGAATCATGAAGAACAACCTTTCTGTGGATAGCTAGTAATATTAGACGGTTAATACCAATCAATATTTATAACTTTATGACATCTTTCTCATTTACATAGTATATAGTTTAGCTGCTAATGATTCTAAGCAGGATTATTCAGAATTATTTTAAAGGTATATCATGTTAAATATTGAAACATCCATGACAGGAATGCAGATTATCCATTTTTCTGTATATTGCAGTGATTCTAAAGCTCTTTCCCCTCTGTCCTAACCTCCAGCATGCTTCTTTACTACAAATATCTTTTTATTTATTGCTTAATGATAACTATACTAAGTAATAGTTTAATTCAGTTCATTCTTTTCAATACCTGAGATGTCTTGAGGTTTAGGTATATTCCTACCTTTTGTAAGTGAAGGAGTGAGGGGGCAGTCTTACTTTCTTGTAAAACCGGTATAAAATAATTGCTGCTCTGCTGGTTTTCCTTTGTCTATAACTGGATCATGAAGCTTGCTAATTCATACATGAACTCTGCTTACACATGCTCATCTCTCATAGAGACTGTGGTTTACCTAAGGCTTGGGCTATCTAGTGCAGCTTTCTCATGCAAAATTCTTGAGATACCTAACAATTAATGTTAAAATGTCATTTATAATCAAAGGACAATAATTTTTCCTATAGTAAGTGCTGCTTTTTTTAGTAAGTGCCCCTAAGGAAGGGTGCCTTACTGCTTTTCATAAGACATTTTTACTAGTATTGCAGCATTAAATTTAGCACTTATGCAGAATTAAATGCAAGCACGGATTTATAAGTTATAAAGTAGATAATTCTATATAGAAAGACAAGTGGAGAATCTCAGCACTTGGAAAGGAAGAACCACCATACTTTAAACACTACACATGGGTGCTGACGTTGGGGCAATAATATTAAGTATGAAGTTAAATTAAATAAGTGATTTTTTTTTGATTTTTGCATTCATTATAGAAAGATGATGTTGAAAGAGGTAGTGCTTATTTACTTCCCTGTTTTCCTATTACAGAGATAGCTTACTAGACTAGAGCCCTGAGTGAGTAAGGCCCAGGTAGTTTTCTAATTCTGGGCCAAAAAATGAGGTCAGTGTTTCAGCGCCAGTCTAGGGATTTACCTCAATTAGCCATATTGGAAAATAAAACTGCAGCTGCCTTGTGTGTACTAGATTTGTCTGTACTGATAGGTAACTTCACGAACAGGTCCACCCCTTTGGAGTGACGATATGTAGAATTGTCACAGAATATCACAAAAATCACAGAATGGTTGAGGTTGGAAGGGACCTCTAGAGATCGTCTGGTCCAATATCCTGCATCTCGGCTGCTGAATACGTGATACAGCATGTATCCACCACTTCAGTTTATGCAGGTGACTTTAGATGACTAGAGCTAATTAAATGGATAAGCAGCTTAACTAGCTAAAGCAGCACCTTGCAGCAGGCACACAGGCTTTTCGGTTTTGAAATCAGTGTCAGGCACCCAAGGATCTTCCTGCTCTGGACTGCAGTTCTTGAGAATGAGAGAAACGAGCTCTTTTCGTACGTGTTGTGTTAGGATTCCAGCAGTGCTGTTTCAGCTCACCAATTGTACGGCGGCAGCAGCGTTACAAAGCAGAGATCTTGAACCGTGCCTGAGAATATTTAGGGCGCGCTTACAAGCAGCTCTGCTGGGATACGCGGCCTCTCTAACAAAGCCATTTGGGAGCTCTGCCCCGCTTAAATATGCCACTTGTTCCTTATGTTGTTCCTGGCTATGTGGCAGGTGCTGGGGTGATCATTACCCAAATACCTCTAGTCTGCAGCAATACAGCTGTATTAACTGAGCTTTTTATCTGTGGATGCTGTTCCTCTGAGCGTCACTTTTAAGTTGCTTGACCTTTTGGGGCTGAACTGAAGTTGATCTCACTGAYTGTGAAACGCAGTGCAAATAGTGAATCAAAATGTGGAGAAGGTAAAACTTTTGTTGGCGAGCTTTTGTTTTATTGATTTTCCCATGAAAAGAATGGTCTTTATACATTATCTGGTCTATAAATTTGTAGCATAAATTTGGAAAAGTTTAAAAACAAATTTGTGATCACAACACTTTTGTATTCACTGATGATTTCCGCTTATAAAATTCTGAAAATAGCTTGGAGGGCAGGAGGAACAGAAGATGGCCTGGGGACCAGCATTGCACTTCACAGCTGCTCCAGGACTAACGCTTTTTCCTGACATATTTTCTCACTCTAATTTGGCCTGTGTCTTTTATTTTTGTAGAAGGCTTTGCATTATCTGCAGAACATGTTCTTATTCAGCAAACTCTATACACTAAAAAAAGGACATATCTTTACAAATTATTGACCTCAAGAAGAAAAACTACACAATCTCAAGTTTTATGGTAGCTTGTAATCATTTTTGAACAGGCAAAATGCTTAGAAACAGAATTTTCAAGCTGTATCAGCAGATTGTTTTGATAGCAAATATTTAGCATTTATTGATGAAGTTTTTTTTTCTTTCTCTACGAGATCTGTTTTTGTTTGGTAGTATATGGTATCTGAGCAGTGCATGAAGCTATAGCTGTGATCGCAGGACTTGCATCTGTGTCGCTTTACTCATTTGCTATGTGGGGTTTTTTTTTTTCTTCTTATCATGTGAACACTCTACCATTTTCTTTACCATTTTCTATATTGGTAACATTGCTATAAATCCCTTTAAAACTCTCTATAAACTAATAACTTCTTTGCAAGCATCTTTCTCTTCTGGTCTTTAGTGTGCTCAATGAAAACACTGCCAGACTTTTTGTTGAATATTTGTTAGAATACGAGCGAGACATATTTCTTCCATGCCCCCTAAAGACTTCACTAAATTATGGTAAGAARTGCTTTATGTTACAATTCCAAATATAAAACTGTGCATTGACTCTAGATAGTACAACTTATGATAATCAGGATTGAGATCTCAAAGGTAAAACTCGTATCTTGTGTGTAGAAAACTATTGCTCTATAAATCACTGAAATATTAATGGAAAGCACTGCTATGAGACATGTTCTGTTCTCCCTTGTTTGTCCTTATTTCTCTTAATTCTCATTTAGAGTTTCATGACTTTCAGTTATTTTTCTTTAGTTTGTAATTATGAGAGTTGGGAAAAGAGAATCTGCAAAAGGCACAGTTACCGAGCAGGTAGAGGTTTCAATCCCAAACTGAGTTGTTTCAAAACAGCTATTTCTCTGTAGAGAGCTTTATTGCCTTTTATGCTTATTCTTACAAAAAGCTGACTTTTCTACCTATTTTACTAGCAAGCCGTATTTTACATAATATGAAAGGAACAAACTGTGCATTATAGCTTTATTCAGGGCAATTAAGTCTTGGAAAAGAGTGGCTATACTTTTCAGCTGTGTCATGAAATAGAACTTTGTTGGTGCTTATTAAAATTTAATGTTTCTATTCAATCATTCAATCTCTTCAGCTGAAATGGAGAAAGGACCTACAGCCACTACAGAYTGCCAATAAGAATTAATTTCTCTTTATTCATCATCAGAGTCATTACTACTTTAAGTAAACTCTAAGTGTTTTTCCCTGTAAGTGCAAAGCAGTTTCTTATGTCATGCAGCCACTGGTTATCTACGGTCGGAGTTGGACAGGAGACTCTTTGTTCTTGTCACTGAAATTACTGATCATCCCTTAATGAAGACAGCTCCTTTGATCATTTGATACTCAATATACTGAGTATTAAATATATTAAAAGGCAGCAAATAATTAATCCTTTTTATTAATAAGTCCTTCAATTAAGTCCTCCTAAGAAACAGAGGAAAAAAATCAATTAAGGTGAACTAAGTCAAGAATAAAATGAAGAAACTGGATGTGACATGGCTAAATGGAAGAAATGGCTGACCTAACATCATTCATTATGGACCTCTAGTTCTTGCCAAGTAAAATAATATTGTCCTTTTTCTTTAAGCTAGACTTTCTCMAAAAGAAGGATAATTTGATTATTATTATGGAGGCATTCACTCATGTGCACAATTTTTGACTTTGGTGTAAACCATTGCTAATACTTACCCTATAATAAGCAGATCAGACTTGGTGTTTACGTGCATTTATGTGCATCTAACAACAAAAATCTGCTTAATTATCAGTCCTTACTAATAGAGTTTAATGTACAGGATTCAGATATACAATTAATTTAAATTGGGTTTTAGTTAATTTTCCTTATTAAAAAAGTTAACATCTATTACATACTAATAAGCATGATAATAGTAATAACTGATACCCAAGTGTCACGGAACGAGTGGTGGCAGGGGTGAGTGAAATTGAATAAAGTCAGGGTTTGCTAAATAACAGCACAGGCAGTAAACCATTTTACTCTAAAAAGAAAATAAAGGAAATGAAAACTAAAGTTTGTTACCATATCAAGCAAGAATGCAAGCTCTTGCATGGATTACCTGCTTTTTTGTAATTTAGGCATTCTTTGTTTCACATATCTTAAGCTTATAAATAGCCTCAGACCCCTTTGCAGTATGCTGTTAACCAGCTGAAAAGGATTATATAGCTTAATTTGTTGCTATCGAATGAATGCCAGTGCAACAATTGGCTGTTATACTTGTTAGATTTATGGGTATTTTGCAGTTCTAAGAAAAATGTGCCCTGTCATACCAAAGAACCCCCAACAAAATAGGACAATCTGCGTATCTGCATTGTTTTAAACATATGGGCATTAGTCGCCCTTTTGAGCAGTAGATAAAGTAGTTGAACATGAAGGGAATTACTGCTAGACTGTGATTTTGGTTTTTGTTTTGTTTTGCATAAACAGTACCTAGACAGAATTTTTTTCTGCAGAAATTGTATTGCTTTTGGAGAGTTGTTGCAGAAATATTTTAAACACCTCTCTAATGTTCTGAGGATTTTTCTTTTTCCCATTTAATATATATAGAAAAAGGGAGAAAAGTACAACGTCTGTTTTATAAAAGCACATCTTGAACAATTTTCAGAAACATCTGTGTGTTCTTAGTGCTTCGATAATGTCCTTTTTATGTTTTACATGTTAACATTGAAAGTTGTTTTAAATAGAAAAGCAAAGTAAGTGTTGAGGAAAGTCGAACTACTGTATGTAAAATTATTTTTTCATTTTTTTTCTTCTTTGTTAGTAAAAGTACCCTCTTTGCTAATAAAAGCACTTGCCTTGCCATTCCCCAGCTTATCCTCCTTTGGGAATTTGACTTGCATTTTAATCCAGTGTTAAATATTGCAAGACTTCTCTACCTGTTGTTGTGATCTTAATTCTTGTCTCAGCTTTATTTAAAGGTGCAACAGCAGCATAAATAAGTGGTCAGCAAATTAATTCCTGAACARCAGCTGTACCAATTCTTTTAAACAGCTGGTGCAACTTTGACTAGACCAAAGAGTTAAACTGCTTATCCAAGAAATCATATTCTAGCCAATGAGGACTGGGCAGACATTTCTGGAATATTTGTAAAATACAAGATGATGCAGCTGGATTTCTGCTGCATGCCTGAAATACTTTCTGAAATGTTTAATGAAGAAATGAAGGCACATGCTTTACAGATGGTAAACTCCCCACCACCAACAACCCATGGTATAGTAAATAAAGTTAGGAAGCTTGTGGAATAAAACCTAATGGTATATGTGGCTGGTTATATGTTCTTGCAGGGATGCCTAAGTAAGGTAGGAATTATTTGAAAAACCTTAAGTTATAACATCTTAAACGTTACTTAAATGTGTTAACACAAAGATGATTAATATTGACACCATATATTCTTGACAATATTCAATTTACTRTAAATTCTACGTTATAATTTTCTTTGACTGTGAGCAGAACCTTTTCTTTTAGCATTCTTTATATGTTACCTTCACTTAAAATGTGACCTTACAAAATGGTAGCTCTTGCAAGCGGCCCTCTCTTTCGTCAGATGATGCTTTGCCCTGGGAACACAGTGACTGCGGGCAGGGTCCCGGCCCCGCAGCTGCGTGTTTCTTCCCTCTCCCTTGAACTGAAATTCTGACTTCGTTGAGGTATCTAGAAAGGTTTTATTGTTGACTTCTTTTGGACCGTTATTGCATGTGTGAGTTAGGGGTCCTTGAGCAAGGAAACGTGATTTACTACCTCATTGCTGCCAAAAGTTGAAGGTCCTGTTTAATCTCTGCTTTTGTTATTCATCTTGTGCTTGCCTTGTCGTGCTTCTGGCAGCTTTCTGAGCTAATTAAATTTGCTAAACTGGTGGAAAATTAACTCAGCAACAAGAACAAAAAACGAGAGTTTTCTCTATCCTAATCACTCGAGTCATTTCAGAGAAGAGTCTAACGAGTGCTAGAGCCAGTTGGAGGAAGAGCGTGGAGTGAAATGGCCAGAGCAAGGAGGGGATGTGAAAAGCCTCTTTGAATGAAATAGCTGTTAGTCTGTCACTGCAACCTAAATATTTGTAGCTTTCTAAGTGTGTAATAAATTAATAAATAAATTCACTGCACCATTTCCTCTGTCTTCGCTGATCTACCACACCTTAAATAGCCAACAAATGAAATGAGAACATTGATATCATCAAACTTGGAAATTTAGAGGAATTTTTGAGAGTTAAATTCATGAAATGGATTGTTTCTATACTACAAGCATATCCTTCTACAAAGATTTTTCTATATTGGTTGCATATTGCTTCCTGGGTTCCTTTCTGCTGTACTGAGTTTGTGTTTCTTCACTCCCAATGCTTTATCTTAGGCTGTTCCAGTTTTGTTTGTTATCTGATTTCTTATAATCTACATTTCAYTGCAAAAAGTTATGGTTCATCTTAGGTGGGGGGAATAAAGCAGATTAGGGCTCTACTCTTTCGTTAGGTGGAAGTGACATAGGAAAAAAGTCAGCATTGGATAGTCGGCGTTGACCCTGTGTGGAAGTGGAGCTTTACTGTGACCACACATGGAGGTTTTGTGGGTGTTGATCCATTCAGTAGTCAAAGTTTAGAATAAGGCATAAGCTTTAAACAATATTTCTTATGGTTAGTGTTCAAAACTCTTTTCTTTGTAGATCTGCCAATGTTTTAGAGGCTTAAGGTTTCGAGAAGCCTTTGTATGGTTTGAACACGGTTTGAATGAGATGAAATTCTCATTTGTATCTGGCTTTCATTCTTTCTGCTGCTTATGGTACATCATATTTACAGTTGTTTCTTCACAAAGAGAGAAAATCATCAATCTGCAAGCTCAACTGGTAGTTTTACCCTTTCTGCGTATTATTTCARTGGGCTGTTATTGAGAGATCAAAATTAATAATCTCCATACCATTTTCAGAGATAAGTGTCATTCTGTGTTCTTGTGCATGCAGACTTTGTGCCAGGTAAATTGGGGTGTGATAAAGGCTTCAAAGCAGTGCAATTTTTTTCTGTGCTGTCCCCACTCGTGTCCCCCTCCTGCCCCCTTCCCTGCAGCTAGATTCCTGCAGCAGTGCCTGGTTTCCTTGGAGCTCGTGCACATACCTGTACCAAGCAGGCTGCTGCACAATATATCATCTGGGAACTATTCCTAGACTAGTATTAAAACAATCTTCGTATAAATAAACTTGTGACCATTGTCACCGTATAAGAATAGTTACTGGTGCAGTGAAGACTGGCTTCCTGTGCTAGAATATCAGAGGAACAACAGGCTTGTATATAATGTAAATTCTAATTCAGTCTATATTATCAAATATATATCAAAAAGTAGATGTTTTTTTCCTTTTCTCTTAGGATCTGGACACTCGTTTGAGAGGGTGGCTTTCTAATGCATTGTAGTGCTCTGCTTTATCCATCTGATGGCAGCTGTTCACCAGTGTTAAGAGCTATGGGAAAAGTATCTGGGGTTCTCCTTGCTGCATTTTGATATTCCTACACTTGGAAATATTTAATTCAGCCTTCTATATAGCTCTTGCTTTATTGTAGGAGATATATATTGCTTTCTGGTAAACAATTCCTAAAAAGATTTGTTAAGGTTCCTTTCAAACTACATCAGATGAGAAAATAAAGAGGAAAAAATTGGATTGCTTCTTACCAACTTTTAATTTGCAATAAAGTCTCCTCACTGGACTGCTCAAAAATGAAAGCAGTCCTCTGGGGCTTACACGTGCAATTAACAATACATGACAATCTCAAATAGGGTTTTCAAATCCAAATTTTGGGGCACTTTTATGCATCCAAATAAAGTGAGCTGCTTTTTCTCACATGGTCTTTAGATTAAAATGACAGGCAAGCATTTAAAAAGAGCATTATTGGAGATTAGACCCAATTTATGTAGGAAGAGGGTGTTGGAGAAATGGAGCCTCAAAGCTGAAGTTCCTGTACCTTCCCATTTGTCAAACTTGCATGTTCTCACTTTTATATTAAAAAAAAAAAAAAAGACTTTTAAAGATAAATGCAAGGTAGTTCTTCAAGTTTTTCAGTTAGAGCTTAGGTTAGAAGTAAAAAATAAAAAATAATTGATACTTCGTATATGCAGTATATTCTTGGCAACGTCTTCATTTCCATCTTCCTGTTACTCCTACTTACTGCTTAAATTAGTGTGTGCAGATTTTCAGGCAAAGGACTTTCTTAAATGTTTGTAACTGTCTAGCACAGCTTGGGCCCTTTAGACATTTCCAGAAGATGATTAATAATGCCTACTGTCTGTAAGAGGTACAAAGCCTTTATTAAGACTAAAGAAAAAAAGGATATGTAGAAACAAAACTGGGCCAACATGAGCGGTTTGCTAAAGTAAATTTGTGAAGCTTTTTCATATCAACCTGGTAAACTGTGAAATTTCACAGCATTTCACATGTGCATGAAACAGCAATTTCATATGTGTCAAAACAGCCTTATTTTGCCTTGGCTTTGTCCATGTAGAAAGTGAACTATGCTGAATGCGAGCAATTYGCGAGCAATGCGAGATACTTTATTTTTATTTGTTTATTAGCAAATTGTGTGTCCCTATGGAGTTACTTTAAAAGAGATACTTGTGAGTGCTTTGGAAGTTACTGAGGGATAACTGACATATTGTTGGCACTTTTATCTCAAGCCACAAAAGAAAAAAGGCTGATTATCAAAGCTTAGTCTGCTAAGAGGTATGAGAATAATCTGACTGGAGATTTGAGCTGTGAGTGGTGCTGGAGAATGCCTTGCTGCTTTCCTGTGGGATACCCACCTGTGCCTAAAACTGTCCAAACTGTCTTGGAATAATCATGTTCTTGTTTTCCTCTTTAATATGTTCTAATATAAAAGAAGGTCAAAACATCTATAAACACATACATGAAATTTGAATGGCTATATATAATTCTTTAATTTTCTTTATTCTTTATGTTCATATGTGATCATTTCAAATTACACTAATTTGTAAATGATACAGTTAATATTTAGGTAAACTACTAACTCCAGGAATGATCATGATTGTAACTTATGCATCAAAAGTTGAAAAACTTTATTGAACTTATTACTTTTTTAAAAAAATGATGTATCAAGAATATATATGCTTCTGCCAGCCCTCTTGACTTTAGTCTTTAGTCTTTAGTTTTCAAAGTAGAAATAAAAGGCTACAATTTATTGCTCTGTGGTGTACTTCAGTGAGGTTTCTTCACCTGAATTAAATTCAGATCTAAAGATACCTTTCCAAAGTTTTCTAGCCAGGTGAAAGCCAGGTATTTGTTGTGTAAAATACAAAGACCTGCAGAATGACACTATAAAGTGTGTTTGGAGAAAATCACTGTTAAATACAACATAATGATAAAAGTTTTTTTTAGGTTATGCAATGAAATACAGAGAGGGAAATAGAGAGTCTTTCAGAGACAAGAAAATTTGTCTAAATGTCTAAATTATGCTTTAGAATGGCATTTGAATGGAACAATCAGAAAGAAAGAATATAAGTGTGAAAATACTCTGCTACCCAGCATGCTGTTGCAGTGCCTCTATATGCAGCTTTTGTAAAGAAATGATGGTTTTTGTTTATCTGGGAAATTGTTCTGTTAAAAGCAAATGCTTCCTCTCATACATATATAAACACAGGCTGAATGAAGCATTTGGGGATTTTGTAGATTTTTGGTTTTCATTTTTGTGAAAGGCACTTAAGGAACAAATGTTTGGTATAGAGAAGCCCTTTATATGTGAAACATGATTATAGCTTGGCTTTTTGAAGGGCACACAAAGGGGCAAGGGGAGATGGCAATACCAGCACTTTGTAGCGCTTTCTTTAGTGTTGTGCTGCAAGCATTAACATGTTACTGTGTTTCCTCCTTTGCTCTTACACAATTATGCAGTTAATTATCTTTGCTGGGCTSTGCATAAAGGGAGTTGTAAAATTTCTTGGTCATGCATTCACTGCATTTTGGACTGGTACTGACTTCATTCRTACAAGGATTTTGATGCTTTGCTGCGTCTTTAATCATCGATTTTCCAAGACATTTACAGCCTTTTGTCTCYTTCTGTTCAGTTTTGCTCAGAGGTTTCAAAATTTTAATGTTTTTAAGAATTGCATCCACGTGTATGGGTTGAAAAGCATTGTGTGAACCTAGCAGCAGTGTAGGAAAGCTGTTCTTATCAGGAAATGATTTAAAATCGAGTGAAACCCATTGCAGATGCCTCAAGCCCTGGATATTCCTGTTTTAGCTTGTGGCGGGGCAGGGGAGGATAAGAACTCGTCCTGCCTTCCCCACTCGCATGCTTCCTGCAAAGTGGCATTCGGCCAGGCTTGCTGCCAAGGCAGGTGCCTCCCCAGTGCCTTCAGGGGACCTTGTGTTCAGGGCAGGGAGTGGGTACTCAAATTAGCCAAGAAGCTCAAGGTGACTTTACTGTCTTTCCTCAAAGCTCAAGGAGACTTTACTGTCCTTCCTCATGCCTGCCAGAGATGGGARCGCACTCTTCTCCTTCCCCTCCCTGTGGTGCTGAGCCCGGGTAGACTTATGCYGAGCCCAGAGCGGGGAGGATGACTCCATTCCCCAGGCATGGCCAGAGCCAGGGCCCCCGGCGCCGCTTCCCTTTAGCAGGAGGGAGATGGGAGAGGGAGAACAACCTGTCGGAAGGGAGGAGAGGAGCAGAGTTCAGCTGCGTTTCAGGACACCTCGACAGAAGTCAGGAGGGAGAAGGAGCTAAAAATCCCAATAGTTCTTTTGAATAATTCATTTCTAAGTACTTTGAGGGGTTTGTTTACACCGTTTTAACTTTCAGTCGAAGTATCGGACTTTGGACGTTGTCTTCCTGTTGACAACAGATGAGAAATAGCAAAGTCCTGGTAACATTTTAGTTACCCACCTTCAGTTTTTATTGAAACTCTAGAAAGGCACTTTGCCAGGAGAGTAGTAGAATTGACCCTGTGATACCAGTTTGAAGATGAAATTTGCATTTTTCCTCTCTGCAAGAACTATTCCAACTCATTTATATGTATACACACACACACACACACACACACACGTGTATATATGTATGTATGTAAATACGATCTTCTTGTCAAGTGTATGTGTAAGTGCCTATGGCTATTAAAACTCATAGCAGTTCCAATTTTCTTCTTCGTTTTAAATGTCCATATCCCTTTTCAGCAAAGGGTTCTTCTGACAGTGCAGGGGAGGTCCCCCAGCCATGTGAGTGGCAGGAGCAGTCTGCCTTCCCATTAGTACTTTAATTCCTGGCTATACTAGGATAGCTCACACTTCACGAAGCAGCAGACAGGTCAGGACACTTGGCAGGAGAAGGCTGAGAGACAAAGGCAGCAAGCGGTGGGCAGCTCCAGCYCCAGCCTGCATAAGCTCTATTTTTAAAAGAAATTATGCAACTTTGAAAGGAACTTTTTAATTATTATTTATTTAAAATAATGCTCTTGCATTGTTAGTAGACTTRACAAAGCATGAACAGTAAAATGTCTAAACCTGGGAAAACTGCCATAAACCATGGCTTGGTTCCTGTTGATCTTAAAAGCGCCAAAGAACCTCTACCGCACCAAACCGTCATGAAGATATTCAGCATCAGCATCATTGCCCAGGGCTTGCCCTTCTGCCGTAGGCGGGTAAGCATAAAATTCTTAAAAGTCTGAGTTTTGGTACTTGCTTGCCGTTGGGTGCTTTGTCCTAGTGCATTCATTCCATGGGGAAACGCTTGCCTCTCTATTGCGCGTTCCCTCGACGTGCCACTTCGTAGCCCTTTGGTCATTTATTTCCATACTAYTTGTACATCAGATTAATTAGACTCAGCATATGTTGTCTTAGGTATTACTTGCTTAGAGACATGCCAAAGAGTCTTTTGTAATYGTTAACCATACAAATGCTGTACAAAGGCAGGCACATCCATATGGGTATATTTAACTTTTATTCACCATTTTAGCTGCTGTAAATAGTTTGGAATTGAAATCTTTTGAGGATAGTAATGAAATGCTTTGGCAYCTGTGTCTTGTTGGGTACTACAGTAGAGAACTCATAAATCTTAAACCTGTTTAATATTTGAATGTGCTTAGTAAACCTTCTTTACATAATTTTAGTACTTTTAGAACTTTCAATAATGGAGACAACATTTTTGCTGTTACAGGAAAATAAAAATAGCATGTTACTATGTGGAGGTTGAGATATAGTTTATATATAGACAATCCTAGCCTGACAAACTACCGCGGGTCTTATACTACAGCGTCAGTAACTGTGCGAATAGAATTGCTCTTAAAATCTGATATGAATTTAAAAAGCAGTCTTCAAAAATTTGTTCTCTTTAGGTCATACAATTTTCAATAAAAGGTAAATATCTTCAAACCCACTTATATAAATGATTCTCTTTATTACTCTTTGAAACACTTCTTTGCAATTAAATTTATAAATAAATGTATTACTTTTTGTAATGAATTTTCTCTAAACTGTATTGAGTTTTCTATTTCTACTGAACAAAAATTGCTTCCATTTGTTAATGTCAGATTTTAAAATGTGCCTTAACTTTTGTAAATGCACTAGCTGTTTTCAAATGTCGAAAGAATTTATCTTCTTTTTATTAAATTTACATGCAGCTAAATCACAATTTTGACAAGATTGCCCCTAAATTTCCTTTATTTTTTTTTTACTTTATTGCTTTGAATGTCTGTGATATTTTTCATATATAATAGCTATGGCATGCATTGAAAGCTAGCAAAATGGTATCAATATGAAGAGATGTAAAAATTGGCATGTGCCTGTTTCATAGTGGACCTTTTACCTTTCAGAAAAGTAATTCTTTTCAGAAATTCACAATTATAGATGGATGTGCACTGAACAGTGAATAGAAATATTTTATAGTTTTGGAAGCGATAAAATAACTTTAATGGCATGCTTTCAAATTTTAGGTATGATTTGAGAGCTGTTTTCTTGAAAATATGTGTTAAACTTGTGTTCAGATGGTTTTAGTTTCATGGGCTTTCACAGTACGTAACCTAGAGGAGAAGAAAATGTTTTTCTTTAAATTTAGTGGAGATGTATGTATTTTCTAAAGTAATGGCTATATTAACACATTATACTGTCAGAACTTTAATGCTAATGTTTCACTGTAGTGAGTAATACATTCTGCTGCATCACAAAATGCATGAAAAATGAGTTAAAATGAATCTCTCTGAAGAAGATTCCGCTGTTCCAAAGCAGACAGACACCCTATCGCTCACTTGTCCTGCCCTAAATCATGTTGAAGCCGTCAGTTTAATGACAGACATTTTAGCTCCGGTAGGGTTCCAAGGAGGTGTTCAACATCTGCTTTCACTTTGCCGTTAGGGGCAAGCCAGAAGATAATAATGCAATCCATGCTACCAGCTACGGCATTGCGAACTTCTCTGGCTATCTATCGCGTGTCTTAGGAAAGCCGCGGCCTGGTGCCTCACAGCGCGCTCCGAGCCTGCGGGCCGCATCAAGCTCGGGCCTTCCCAGGAGCGGCACCTTCCCGGGAGCGGGGCCTGTGCGCGGCGCCGCCTTGCAGGCCGCCTCGGCCTTGCTGCCCGGGCAGGCTGTGCCGAAAGGATCTGGTAGCCAAACATGGCCTCAAGGGTTGTGCATATGGGGAGTTTCTTGAATTTTGCTAAGTGTTAGACTGTAAAATCAAGTGCTGTTCTTTCACCTTGAGCTGTCCTAAACTTGTATGTGACAAAAGAAAACTCTTTTCCACAAAAAAGCAAGAAAACTCCACGGTCTACTGAAATTTTCTCTTATTTCTATTATTAAAAAATCAATTTTTGGTATCAGCAGATGAGAGGTTCAATACTTTCATTATACAAGTTTATTGTTTATTAAAGGTACCAGGATCCAGAAAATGTGGTGCTTTTTTTTTTTCTTTTTTTTTCCTTCTTTTTTTTGTAAAACATGAGTTCTGGTACAAATAGTCTGCTCTATGCAACTGTTATTTGTTTTCTTACATCCTACTTGTTTTATTAAAATGCTGGAATTATTTAGTATTTAATGGCCAGACCTAATCTTGCTATGCTTTTGTAATTTTTTTTTTATGGCAAATATACAGTTATGCCATTCCAACACTGACATGACTCAAGATTTCAGCCATCTCCTTGTTTGAACTCATTTCTTCACCTCCTTAATTGTACATTAAACCAACCAAAACATCTTTAAAATGTGTCCTGTGATCCTTGGGARTAAAAATACTTCCGTTGTGAGAGCTGGCGATTCATGGCTTCTGCATCCTCTGCATTGGTTATATTCAGCTTCTAGCAAGTAGTGTACTATAAATGGTCACAAGACTTAACAGTTTGCCCTTATGTATTTTCTCAGTTTCCTCACGTAGTTGAAACACTTGTGTCTGCAATTCTACTAATCGGAATTGAGCTAAAAATAGTATTACTTTGCATTCTTTGTTCAGCACTTGAAAACAACTGTAGTATATATKTCTAAAGGTATTCTACAAAATAAATGTGTGAATTCTTTCAAAACAGTCACTGAAAGTATTGCTGTATTGTTGAATGTAGGTGCAACTGGTTATCTTTTGAGCAGTTAATGTATTTTTTGGTAGACAGAAAAGTAGATTTTGCTCTACAGTATGGAGAAGCACTGAAGTCCTTTATCTAGTTCACATTTCAGGTATCGTATGTCATTTAGCTATTCAGTGCGATTTAGCCGCAGCTGAACATACTTACGAGATAGTCATGTGTATTATGTATGTTCAGAAAGCAAGTGCTGTATTTTGTGTCACAGCGAATACCTTCAGACTGCTAAAAACTACTCGAAACTAATGGWGTGATTCTTGTCTTAAACTGACTTTAAACTTCTAACAGAAGAATCATTTTTTACTTCTGAGCTCTTCTAATTCATACCTATTTCAAAAGTTATATTAAAGATGAATTTTTCCCTTTTTACTTTTCCATAGTATTAAAAATTTCAGTCTTTACTGATTTTAGCTGTTGTATGTTTTCCTTATTTTAGATACATATTTTTAAGAAGTGAAATTAAGCTGAAGCATTTGTGACAATAACTTATGTGCTTGCAACATTCCTCTATTTCAAGTGGGTYAAAGGAGCGCTGAATTGTTGTAAACCATGGGGTTTACACACTATGATATTCTAAGCTAGAAAAGTTGGGGTAATGAATGTATATGTTCCAATGTCTGGACTTTCAGAAATAGCTGATTATTTTGCTGTACCCTTTTGTGAGAATAGCTGCACCCTACGGGTGCAGGTCTCACCTGAAATGGTTCCAATCAAAGTTATGCAATTTGTCAACTCTTGAGTTGTAAAATGATGACCTCTGTAGGATGTATTTGAGTGTCTGATGAACATGGGGTAAACGCATAAGCATTGATTTTATATATCCACCCATATGTCCATATATATATTTTTAATTTCTAAGGAGTATCCACTGGTTACACACTGCATGTGGAATGGGTCTGCTTGCTACTGCAGTAGGGTGCTCCACATGGCTCTGCAGTTCCTTTTGCTCCCTGTGGCTATTTCTGGCTGTAATTATTTCCACTATTAACGTCTCATGCATGAACTTTGCCTAATTGGACGTGTTTCCTTAGCTCTTCATTTCTATTTAAAAAACCCAAAATGCTTTTTGRGCAGTCAAATCTACCTTCTTGTGGCAGCAGTTGAACCAGTTAGTCCCTTCTGATCCTCGGGAAAATGTAAACCTCATTTTTTTGCAGCAAATSATAAAATTTCAGCACATAATTTCATGGATGACAGTAAGAAGTTATTTAATGGACCAGAAAACAGTACAGGCTCCTCTGCAATGATATTTCCCAGTTTCCTAACTGGGGGAAATATCTCCCTGTATTTCACCTGACTTTGGATCAGGTTCTGAGTGCAATGAGAAGGAACCAAAATATTTTCCCCTTAAACCGCAACAGGAGATATACCCCCTTCTCCTATTCCCTAYCCTAAATTCTTTATCACTTGGTAAGAAGAGGCTGTCACAACAATGCAAAGAAAGAGCGTACGTATGTATGCATATGTGTGTGTGTATATATATTATTTTAAGAAAACTATGAGGAATGAGAGTGTTACCAGGCAAATAAGAGCACTCCTATATGCCTGTGTTCAGGAGACATTCTGAGCTTTGCTTTGTTTTTTTTTTTTTTTTTGGAACTTGTATTATGGCCACAAGAGAGAAGAAGCTTCTTCAGGCGGCTGTCACAAATTATTTCCTTTTAAAGCTGATTTAGCCTTTACGCTAATGGAGTGTAGGCCACAGACTGATGAGTCAATGTCTACAAGAAGCAAATGAGAGGAAATTTGTTTTTGTACTTATGCTCGTTCCCCATAAGGGACCATGTCCATTACTCTGAATATCAAAATAGTCTCAGCAATGCTGGCCTTACAGAGATTTTGCTTTTCATTCTATTAACCCTATAGTTCACTGCGTTTCTGATTTTTGGAGTTTTTTTGAAAGGCTTTTGGAATTAGACTAAAATCCCTTTAGAAATACAAATAATTTTGAGTAATGAACTATTTTTTTTCTCTCTGCGGATCTGCAGCATCCCCACTGCACAGTGCTGCCTTCCTGCGCCTTTCATCTCCTCGCACATCCTGCGCAAGGTGACAGCCTCGACGAAAGGCAATATGTTACTTATTTTCTCTTTCAAAAAAGAAAATTGCTAACCAAGCTGTGCGGGTTCAGGCCAACCTCCTGTACTGGAGCAGGGTCAAAAATACCTGGACCACCTGACAGTTTATCTACAAAATTTGCCAGTGTGCCACAGCCCACACACTGCTTTTTGTATACTGCCCTACCCCTAGAACATTCAGTGATACCCTGTCACTGTAATGAGTCTTTGAGAATTGCTTGTGTATTTAAATTCTGCTATTTCTGGGTGAGATAAAAACCACTCCAAGAAACTCTTTATATTTAATGCTACCTAAATGCTTTTCTTTGTGTTTTGGATGGCTGCAAAGCCTCCTTCTCTCATGCAATGAAAGTCGTTGTTCTCTTCCAGCCTGATGTGCTTGTGCACCTGGTAGAAGCGTGTGGTGAGGGCTGTGAAGCCAAAACACTTGCATTTCGGAGGTGTCAGAATTGAAYCTGCCTGAGCCAAAGTCGAGCTGTTTAAACGTGCTGGACGGGCTTTGTGAAAGCTCTTTATTTGCTTGGATTCCACCTGCTTTATTGTCTGTGTTGCCGTCTCCAGCGCTGGAGCCGGTGGCATCCGGCACAGGAGAGGCAGAGCGGCACTGCCATGGACTGACCCGCTGGCCTCAGCGCTGCTTGTCCCAGCCTGCCCGCAGGGAGCTCGGGAAGCGTGAAATGAAGCACCTCGCTCCAAGCTTCAAATCCAGGTTCCCTCCACCACAGTTTTTCTCTTCTTGCAGTCACTTCTGTCATTCAGTAAACACTTTCTGTCCTTCTGCAGCCAATGAAACCATCCCTGGGCAGCTCTGCATCAGGTACGAGGAAAGGCTCCTCTGTGGGGAAGAAGCACTGACACTCGAGACTGCCACGTAAGGCAAAGCACCTCCACGAGGGCAGCAAGCTGGTTAGAGCTGGTGATCCTTGCTGCAGCAGTTCGCGGGGCCTGAGGGGCAGCCGCACCGAGCGGGGGCACCCAGGCACGTCCCAAATGGGGCTGCTGCCCCAGCTCTGCCTGGCAGCCCCACCAGTGGGCACGGGGTGGCCTGGCCTGGAGATGAGCGGCGACTCTCGGCCAGGGACCGCTTTGCCGGTCCCGGTAGCTCCGCTCTGCAGGGCAAGGTCTCCACTTCGGTCCCTGCTTCCTTGCCCAGCCTGCAGTTTTCTTCCAAGCTGTGTCGGAAAACTCCTATCTGAAATATTTAATGCTGCTACTGTAAGATGTAAAATAGCAAGAAAACATAGTAAGATGTGCATACGAGAGAGGAGGAGAGAAAACAAATGCCAAGGAAGATTTTTCAGCTTTTTACAACAACCATCTAGGAAAAGGCAGGCCTCC
Source organism: Nothoprocta perdicaria (assembly GCF_003342845.1). Taxonomy (NCBI): domain Eukaryota; kingdom Metazoa; phylum Chordata; class Aves; order Tinamiformes; family Tinamidae; genus Nothoprocta; species Nothoprocta perdicaria. The sequence continues at coordinate 4,706,461 of NW_020455521.1, forward strand.
ATCCAAGGCCCACTTGTCAGAAGGAAATGTGGAAATCACTTGATACAGGGCTGTAAAAGCTTGATTTAAAAAAAGATTTAGCACTTGTTTGTGGATGATATTCTAATATTTTGCAAGACCGTCAATGATCCACTGACCCAAAACCAACTTATAAAGGGAGAAGAGAAGAAGGGGTTAAAACGTATAAATGTTCAGTTGATACAGAAAGTCTAAATTTGTTATGCAAAATATGTTCCTTCTTCATTGGTCATCTGGGCATGGAAAGACTTTCTTAAATCTTTTTCTGTTTAGTATCAAAGGAACTCATACTGCTTAATAAATGCAATTAAACCTTTCTTTTTGAGCTAGGGCAATATTTTGATTTTATGAGGAGGAGGAACAGTATAATAATATGGCAAAGATAGTAAATATATTGAGCTATAATCAGTAATTTGTGCTTCTTTCTCTCAGTATCTTACTGCTATTGTAGATACTTCAGGCTTATGTACATTCTAGTTTTCATGTGGACAATAGTAGAGAGAATTTTATATGAAAGTGACAAAAAAAGAAACAACTTGCATGGAAAAGGCTCATTATGTAGGTGAGAGTCTTATCTTTAAACATCTCTAATATTTAAACATGATCAAATTTCAGCCTGTCGTAATATATGTGCCTTTCTCTGGAACTGTTAAAAATGCAGTTGACCTTTTTTTCTGTAGTCAGTACRTATTTCAGATAGCCTATAGTGAAGGGGATGGGTCGCAACGTACTGCTTTTATCTGGTATTATATGGGATATTTCCTCGTAATTTAGATGTTCCTCGTTATGTATATATAGATAGATTTTAAAAGCTTGCTGTTTTTAAGAAAGTTTTACTACTTGATACAATAATAATGTCCCAGAAGCACAAAAGTGTCTGTGTGCAGGCAACTTGCCCCTTACAGAGATGAAGGACAYGAGACAAAATCAGGACAGAAACCAAAAATTGTTTCTTGGGCTGTAGATCAGTGCTCCATATGTAATGCTATACTGCCCTTTTCCTAAGGGTACTCTCCCACCAGGATATATCTGTCCAAAAATTGCAAACAAGTGGCAGAACATGTGCTACAAAAGCACTTTCTTTGTAGTGTTAGTCCCATTTTTTCCTACTTTTCTGTAGTTAGGTATACTTACTAATAYACTTAAACAAGTTCAGATTTTGCAGCTCCAAGTGAACCCGCCCGATAGTGTTCTGCAGGTCCAAATGGCCCTGCTTTCCAAAGCACGCTGCTATTAATAAACCCTATACAAGATTACTCCTCATGATAACAGCAGCAGCTGGCAAGAATGTTTGCAATTTTCACATATTTGCTGCAGCACAGCTACATGCCATCTCGCATTTTTCCTGTGGTTGGTTGTCAGTGAAATTTCGGATCAAATTCTCGCTTCATCCTTCACGGCCTCGGTCTCCGCCAGGTCCTCCCTCCCCACCTCCAAATCCTGTCTAGCTCCCAAGCTATCAAACAGTCCCTCAGCTGCCTAGTGCCTGCTCCGTCAGCATGGTTTTCCTGCAGCGTCTCTCTCCTTTCCCGCCTGTCGACACCCACACTGTTCGTGTGCTTTGCTCGCCGCTTACGCGGTGCGCAGCTCTGCTAAGCCCTTCCTGCCCACGCGCCTCCTTTGATGAAAAAGGGAATTATCGCTACTTGCTAGCCTAATAGCTCTTAATTAAAGCACATAAACCATGAAGTTGAAGAAATAGAGAAATATAGCAGATTTTTTTTTAACATTTAAATACAATAAGTATTAAAACATTACATGTAAATCACTTCTCACTTCCTGCCCTCATCATCTTATCTCTAGGCAGAACTCTCAGAGTTGGTGCCACTCTCTTGCCTTGAAGATTTTCCAAAATAAATGCCTGGGCACCTTTTTTATTGTAGGTGGAATGGATTTGTTTTAAAGCGTTATATTCTTCTGTTTATCTCATGTGTTAGACATGCAAGTTTGACACTTATTTGCAGTTCATGCTCATTTTGGTACAAGAAGTAAGTTGGATTATCTAATGCCACACGTGRCAAAAACCTAATCATACCAATTAAAGAAACTGGGGCTCCATCATCCTAGGACAGGATCTTTTGCATCAGTGCCATTTATGACTAAGGTTCATCTAATTGCTTCAGATTGCTTCTGATAGAAATTCTTGGTTTGTAACTAAGTTAGTAACATATCATTATATGTGGGGTTATTTTGACACTGATTGCAATTAATGTGTCTCCAAGCTAARGACTGAAGTTAATTCCCAGAGTAATTAAGGGTATTTGCCCGTAACAGTACCTGTTTATTTTAGAAAAGAAATGAATTATAATATTAACACAGTGTTTTGGTCAGTTCCCAAGTCACATGTAGCTTTTTGGCTTTAAAGTGCTAAATTGTATTTGTTTCATGTTTGCTTTAGGAAATAGCCCTCTGGAAAAGGTGGTAAAGAAATAAGAAGGACATAAAGCTACTTAACTGATTTATTTTACTTTATTGTAAGAAACATTCTCATGTAGAATTTGAAAAGAAAAAAATCCAATAGACAAATTGTTACAAATGGCCTCGCTATGGGGCTGTCTTCCTGCAGGTACCATGGGTGCAGTGTCTGGTGCTTCTGCTTCCTGCACATGGCACCAACTTGCTCTTTTGCTTCTGCTCACTCTGTCGTCCTTGGTTCATGTGGTGCCTTCCTACGAAGCGTTTTATCCAGATGTCTGCTCGTTTTGGCACCTCACRTAAAATGTATGCAGCTGTCTTCTACAGGACCAAGCTTGGAGCCAGACTTGAGATTTCTGGGAAGGCATCCAAACTTCTGAGAGCATCTAGAGGAAATAGTTTGCTCATCTGAAATGTTGCCCCATTTAATTTGGGCATGCAAGTGAATGTGGCATATGTGTGTGTTGGTGGCTACTTTCAGCAGGTCCAGCCTTACTTTTGTCTGTTCAGAGAGACAGATCTTTTAGCAGAAGAGACCTGTTCTTCCTGCTGTGTGGAGCGGGTAAATACCTGAAGACATCAAAGATATCTGCAGAGAAATCCCTGAAAATATGGCAGTGAGGAGAGGCATGGGTGCATAAGTAGCATTGGCACCTCCTTGCACTGGGCGTGTGAAACATACAGGAATTCATAATTGCTAAAAATTCAGTATATGCTTTGGGCTCTGGTAGACACTTTCTTTCCTCTGAGGTTATTGAGATCATGTTAGTCATAATAGTTACTGCAGGTCTAATAAAACCAATCTTTCAAGAGCCATCTGTGCTTTCTGCAAGACAAATTTTGGAGGAGGGAGAAGGAAATAAAGGCCAACATTTGGATTCAGAATTGACTCTATGTTAGTAAAAGAATTTATTTATAGTAGTTTCCAAATTCACTTTTTAAAATATATAGCATGTAGGAAAATAAAGGAAAAAATGCTTACTACTACAGAGTAACCAACAAAATAAAAACAGCTGGGCAAATCCATGTTTTTTCCAAATGTGGATTTCAGTTGTCTGTGTTGCATGTACCTTAGGAATCTACTGTGCATCTATTTTGTTACAGTCTTTAAGTTGCCATTATCAGCCAGCATTTATATTTTTCCCAAGAAGCAAAAGAGGAGGAGATGCTCTAGTAGAGAGGGTCCACGCGTGCACGYGCCTTTGRAGAACCAGAGCCAGCCGCGGACGTGGCGTTCCGAAGCACGTAACGGCAAGGATCAAAAAGCGTTGCCCTGCTGAAGKCCCAATATCTGCAGCAATCTCTGTATTTCTAAACGCCCGTCAGTTGTAAATATGCTAAAAACCTGTCGGAACTTCTGAATTCTTTGACAGTGCTTGTGAGCTTCACGGTCTGTTTTTAAGGTACAGTATGTACTTTTCATTCACTTGCATGCAATACTTTAGCTAGTTGCTGCTTCTAGTTCAGAATCGGGGAGTCATAGCATCTGATACTATATCTAACGTTAATAATAATCCTCCTAATACACATGACAATAGAGATACTGAGCATGGCTCAGAGCTCTTCTATCAGTGGGAGTTTTAAGGTTTTCTTTCAACTCTTTGCTAATAAGTAACACCAATGCCAAGACTTTGGCCTTCATTGTATTTGTTGTAGACATATCAAAACCTGTATCAAATACAGATATTTATCTGGGCTCTTTTCATTTCATCTTCATGGAGAGTTTTCATAAACAGGCTTACTATTAAATGCATTGCTRTTAGTATTCTAGCAGAACAAACTTTATCTTTTTCCCTTTTAATTTTTCTTTCCCATTATGTTTTATTTTAGCTTTAACGTGATCAGATTTTTTTTTCAGTATAAAAAAGATTCCCATTTTTTGCAGGAAAAATAATAAATGGGAGAAACATCACATATATTTCTTTTAATGTGTTATAACTAACTTTTCTCTTTTCTTTTTCCAGTCCATGCCTTCTCCCCCTTACCCATAAAAAAGAAAAGAAACCTGAAAATCCTCCCAGCTTATCTGCAGCACAGAGACACAAGAACCAAGCTGCAGTTGTAAGCAGCAGGTTTATAAATGAGTCTGGAAGGTAACTTAATTTTGCCTTGGGTCTTTTCTTGTTTCTTCCGGCTCATGGGTGTCTCCTGCAATGCTCCCTGCACTTGCAAACAGCTGCTGCAAAGATCCCCTATTAACCCCTGATTGACTTGGGAGATCTGGAATCATTTCTTTCCTGTATAAAATAGGGGAAACTTTAACTGGGTGCCATTTTTAAAACCTTTTCTGAACTCCATTTCCAAATCAGACCCACATGGAAAAAAAAACCCTGTGGTGAATGCTAGCCACGAGTCAGGTTGTGACAGCTTCACAATCCGAGGTCTCCAAGACAGTACAGGACAAAACACAGTGTTTCCTAAACTGGATACTCATTCTGACTAGCAGAAGAAAAATTCMATCCTGCTCCCCAAAGGCACCTGGCCTAATGCCCAAGATCAACATCCAAAACTCATCCTCTCCTAATCCCATAAGGAGCAATACATTTTCCACTGGGAGGGGAGATCRCTAGGAGATACCATTATCCTTTCTGGTTTGCTCTGGTGTTGGTGCTTCCAGACTGCTGAGGTTCCAGGAATGCATTTGTTTTTGTGAACTTAAAGTTCAGTTGTAGCATCAGTGTAGCTTTCCTAGTAACACATGTTCTTAAACTGAAATCTTGGTCATATTTTACTATGCATTTTTAAGTAAAATCCTCTATATCTCCTAATCAAGGATGACAAAAAAGGAAATGATGAAAATAAATAATGGAAATTAACCTCTGTGGTAATTTCACATTGTTTTGTTGTGCTTGTCTTTAACTTGGAATAGGAGAAAGAATGCAATTGTTCTGAAAGTGTGATTTTTCTTCTGAAAATGAGTTTGGTAAGCAGCCAAGCTGAATGCAGTGGATCAAAATTTGGGGTAAGATGAGTGTTTTCAGACAGCAGTGTAACAGAAGGGAAAGGCAGAAGAGGATGAAATACTACTGCAAAGAAAAAAACAGAATTGGAGGGCATTGCTTTGCAAAAAAAAAAATCATTAGTTGCTTGAAAAATGTTACAATGTTTAAAAAATACTTTTTTTCCTTTGTTTATATGAATGTTTGCACTTTCAGCTCACAAACAGATTTATAGCCATCTTTATTATCATGAGAGATAAAAAAAAAATCCCTTTGCCTGATTCTCACCTAAAAGTAGACTTAAAACTGGAGAGGGGCTTTTGATAGACTGTTCTCAATGGAAGTTGTGAATGAATCAGCTTCTCTCCAGATGCAGCGTGAGCCCTGCRTGCTCTTGGGCAGCGATTAGTGTCTCTGCAAAGGTGCCCTGAAGGGACGCAGCGTTTCCTGCTTCTCTGATGGACGCTTCAAATGCGGTTCAGCAGTACTGCAGTTATCACAGGAGCAGGAAAGGTGGGCATTGCCACGCCAGTGCGAGGCCTCTGCCGTGAAGAGAACACTGCTTTATTGCCTATGAATGGCACGGTTACAGAAAGTGAGACAGATAAAAGGCAGAGCAGAAAATGAGTGGTTATAGCACCAAGCAACCCGAGCCGCTGTGCTAAAATTTGACTCTCTGTGTGTGTATGTCAGTAATTTTTTTTTCCATCCCCAGTGGTACAAGGTGCTAAAGTATTTTCTAGTGCTCCTGGCATACAGAAGTGTTGCATTTGAGTGTTGGCCAGCTGACCTGTACGATAGTTTCTTTCTTTATGTCTCTTCTGTAGAATCAAAGCTTGATTAATTGTAGTTACAGTGATTTTACATCTAGGTGCCCCCAGTATGATAGAAATATAACCTCAAATCAAAAGCCTTTCAATTAACCAGGTACGGAAGTTCTGAGGAGCAACCTGATCCTTGGATAAAAAGCAGGTGGCAGTTCCTCTGAATGCAACCTTCACTTCAAAGCTAAGAATCCTTCTTTTAAGAGACAAATCTATTATATTATGGTCATTGACACTTCTATGTTTTTTAAAAAACAGTGACTAGGAGAAAATAGTGCACAGGAGAAAATAAYGTATAGAATGATCCAGATATTGGCACTGAAAGGGCTATAACAGCTGTTTGTCAAGTTTTATTATAAAACAGCTGCCCTAACTCCCCTCCTTTCTATTTACGTGTGGTCAGAGGAGAAATCTTGAATTTAGTTTTCATTTTGTTAGTAGAGAATCCTTTGAATATTATCATTGTGGTTATGGAAAAAAAGATTTTTGCTATACTCCAGCATACCCTTATCTATGATTTTAATGATTAGAAAGATTAGAAATGATTTCTGCAGCAATTCGTTAGTGAGGGTTTGCCCTGGCCTGCCCTGGCTGGAGGAGCAGCCTAGGAAGTTCTCGCACAGGATTCGTAAATGAGCGGAGCACGGAGGCGAGCCCGGAGCCACCGCAAGGAGAACGCAGCCCCCGCAGCGGGCTGGCTGGCAGCTCTCCGGTGCTCCATTGCCCTGCAGTGTTCGTCACACCACTATTCTGAAGMGTACCAGTTAGACTAGAAGCTTGAAGCCTCTTTCAATGCACGATTTTCCAAAATATATAAAATTTTGTATCAGTTTGTACCCTGTCTCATAACTGATGATAATCCTAACTCTTATTTTTGCCTGTTTTTCTTTATTTCTTGTTAACTTTCTGCTTGCATACAGGTGCCTTGCATATTCTGACAAACCTGCTGTGTTGGTCTATAACAGAAGTTAAATTTTAACTCACTTCTGTTTAACTCACTTCTCTAGATGGGTTGTTGGCCTGATTCATCACTTCGGATGTTCTTGTGAACTACTGCATGTATAAAATATCCCATGGATTTAATGGCATGCACGTGGAAGGAAGAACATAAGTCTATGACTTGCTTAAAGAGCTCCTGTGCCAATGTAATGCACAACACAGCTTTAGGCTGTTTCGTAAGCACAAGAGATTTGTTAGGACACACCATCTACTTACGGCTATATTTATTTTAAATGCCAGTGAACACATATAAAACATTAAATATTTTGAGAATAAACTGTATAAACTTTAAGAATTGCAATTTTTGCTGTCCCAAATTGGGGTGCTGCCTTTTCTTTTAATGCTTGTTGCTTTGCAGTATGAAGGTTCCCGTTGTGGTCTCATGGTGTATCCATTTTGTTTTCATAAAGGAAAAATATCATTTCTTATGTCAATGAAGTTTGATGAGGTGCTTATCCTTTGCAGGGTATCCTTTATGCCAATTTATCATATCATGAATGGGGTAAGGAAGATTGCACATTCTTGTCCTGTCTTGAGAGGGAATTAGGAAAAAGAGGTAATACCCACATTAATGTAGTAGCCTTTTCTGCATGAATCAGATGATAAAAAATAGCTGAGCTCCTTCCTTTACTGGTATTGAAATCTTAATTGAAAAGAGCTAGAACAGTAAATTACTGCATTTATTTCTGTATTTCATGGATTTCTGCAGAAAAGTCATTTTCGAGATGAAAATAGATTGGATAGTTTATCTGAGCAAACTGTATGAACATGCATATTTTTTCCAATTGACATGAGCAAATAATATACTTCTAAAATAGCAAAAGATTTATCCTAGGAGGCCTGGATATAAATAGTAACTATAGCATATAGTCATACACACAACCAGACCATAAAATTCATTTTAATAAAACTTAGGAAATATGTGTTTATTAATGTAGTAAATTTACTCCTATTATGCTTCCCTCCCCTTCTTTTCTTGGATACTAATCATTTTCAAAGGCAAAGGAGCCACAGCTAATGAAATATAAAAGAACTTGCTTGACTTCTGTCTTGCTATAATGTCTGTAGCACATGAAGAAAAACAATACTTATGTTATTCCCATATTTTTGCTTAGAAGGGTATTGTAAAATCTTGCTGTGTTTTATTTAAAGAACCATATGCAGAAGATTGGTTTGACACACCCTGTGAATTCTCAAGATTAATATTCAGTTTGAAACTGAATAGCTTTTATGCATTAAAAAGGTAGAAAAATAGAGAATTACATTAGAAAATAAATTTTAATACACAGTTTTGTAGTTGATTTACGTTTTTGCTTTAAAAAGTCTGAGAAATTAAATTGGCACCAAAGTTATCCAAAGCTAACATCACTAGTAATGAAAAGGTGGAGTAGGAAAAGGATTCATGCAAACTTTCTAATTGTGTTTTTCCAGACAGCTTCTCAATACTGTCCTGTCAAAACTTCTACAAATTACTTCTACAAATTATTAGGAACATTACATGCATATCATATCTTGACCATGGGATGCAAATAATCTGCTGCCTTTTTTTTTTTTTCTTTTTTGTTTTCACTTTTTTTTTACAGATCTCAAAGTATAGTCCTTTCAGGAAATTTAAGTTAATCAAGCAGGGAAAAAATAAGAATAAATTATTAGGTTTTCCTTTGGAAAGTACCATTGCTGACTTCATGGAAATCTTGCTTAGTCCTTTTACATATGGTAGGAAGAAGTGTAAAGGGTGGACATTTAGGACTGTCTAAGCTATTGCAGGAGAATTCCCTTTGTCTATCCTGAGGTTCACAAAAATGTCTTTTCCCGATGAGTGACCTGGCGAGCCCAGGTGCTGTAGCTGTCCCCCCTGGAGCTTGAGCTCATGTGGCTGAGCAGGACTGGCCCGGCTGTAATATGGGACACCTGCCAGGAAAAACTCTAGTACCAACTTCCAGGCTGTTTAGTTTAATGTTGTTATCTAAAGCAAAAATCCTTTTTTTTGTGTGATTTCTTTTTCCACTGTCACAAAGATATGATAGTATTCTGAATCTCTTCCTATCTGTTACATGTTTAAAGTATAATTTAAGGAAAAAAACCATTTTACTGTGGTCAGCTGGTGCAGCTTATGCTGTTGTTTCTGAAGCAGACGTGTAGGGGCAGTGCAGCGCTGTCTATAAATCTTCCTGTGTTTTCATCATTTCAGTCTGCTGCGGATCCTGTTGTTTTATCTGGGGTGTGTGTATGTGTGTCTATGCACATATATTTTCTTAAAAGAAGTATGTTAATGCTTTTAAGCTAAATAAATGTCCTAGAAATTGTCAACACAGTTAGGACCATCTTTGTTTTAAACGAGTCATTGTTTCTTCCTGAACGCTGTTTTTAAGAAGGTGCTACCTCAAGACTTCTGCAGCTTGAAGGTTTCTATATGCTAGAGGCAACTGCAGCAGATAGGCACGTTCTGACAAATGGCAATTTGGTGTTGATGCAAAGGGTATCGACAGAGCAACTTTGTTTCTTTTTTGTTTATTTTAATGTAGATACTGAGGTGTATTTGAGGTTGGCTTCTGTTAACGGCAGCCAGTATATGCATTACTTGAGACTGCAGGAGTGAATTACTACAGATGCCTCATACAGTTAGGCAGAACAAGCTGCAGTGCAATGCGCCTGCATCTCTTCAGAAGTCTGTCACAGCAAATAGGATCATCAAATTGGGATGTGGGGTCTGAAAAGATGATTGTGTCTGAGACTACCATTCTGTCAACACAGTCAACGTTCACTCCAGGCTTTCTTTGTCATGGTGTTCTGGTTAGTATGGGTGGTATCCTGCCTAAGCAACCTGGTAATGACAACTTGCAGCTCCAAACTTCAGGAATGAGGGAAGCTCTGCCAGTTTCAGTAGTCCTCATTCCAAGCATTCCAACTTGTAGATCAGGGCCATAATTAGGAAAAAAATAAATAACGATATTGGGAAGCCCAGGTTCATTTGAGGATAAGAAGCAAGGCACGCCATGGGTTAGCAGTGTAACACATGCCATCCAGGTAACACACTAGAGTCTACAGTGCTCACATCCTTCTCCTAGCGTTCCTTAGCCATTAACTGAAGAAATGGGTGTATCTGGGCAGGACAAAACCAAGTTTTGTGTGGGCAAAATGGTCTTCAGTGAACAAAAATGTTGTACCTTCTCTCACAASAGTTACTTACCAGTTATGTACTGATAAACCAGTACCTAAAACCAAAAAAAATCATCCCAAAGGTAGTTTTATAATTAACAAGTCTGTCAACTAATATTTTATTCAGCACTGCATGTTCAGAAARCCTGTTACTTGTTTTGTCTTTTGATGACTTCTGAAGTCTTCAAGTTATTGAAAGCTATTTTGAAATGTGTGTGCTAGAAAAGTACTTTTTTATTTTTAACTTAGTAGATTTTACCTGCATATACATTTGAAATTGGGTGAAAACTTCAAGTGAACTTCAGTAGTGATTTTTTTTTTCTCTTTATTACTGACTTATGCTAGCCCTGAGCAATAAAAATGCCACTCAAGAGTGGCTCTGCGTAGCTGCACGACAGGCTCCTTTGTGGCCTAAGGAGATGGCTTTCTCTCCCTTTGTTGTTGTTGTTGCTTATTCTAAGATCACCATTAATAGAAACCAATAATGCACCAGTTTTGTCTATGCCTTTTAACTCTCTGTAAGAGTAATGTAAAATGGCTAAAGGATGAGATGTGCTTTTTTGGTCGCTGCTTTGTGATGCCCTGAGAGATAGTATATTTTTCCCCTCAGATGATGCATTCCACTTTCCTGCTTTGAGAAGCAGGGAACTATCATGGTTTTATTTCAATACGTCTTAATAGATACATTTTTTAAAACCCAGCTTACTAGTCTTATTGTCACAAATGTTAGGAAGCCGGCRGCCTAAGCCAGGAAGGCTTTCAAATTAGGAATGCAAACAAAACCTGTGTTTCAGCCTGATAACAGGCCTTTGTTTGGACAGCGTGAATCCACCCACTTTCCCCATATTCCTTAGAAAGCGTACGCTSCGGGTGCCCCAGAGCAATGCACAGAGCAATGCACACGCGCATCCAGGACAGGAGGAACAGCTCATTTTCACGTCGGCTGTGTGCAGCAAAGCCGGCGGGTGCCAGGCAGGCAGGTGTGGGCAGGCGCAAGCGCAGGAGCGCCCGTGCAGCCGCGAGCGAGGGCCTTGCTCGAGCGGCTCCCCATCTAGCGCACGCATCTCGCGTGCGTGCCCCTCCGCACAAGCTGGCCCCAGGCGAGCGGCCCCCGCTCCTTAAAAGCCTCCTCCTGAGGGTCTCTTGGAAGCTGTCAGCAACTTGCAAAAAGTGCCTTAGGAACATGGTTAGGCTGAGAGGGCTGCTACACAAAAAGTGGGTAGATAATATATGGTGCTGGGTGAGCCGTGCCGCAAGTTGGGGAGGCTGACGCAGGCAAGGGCGTCTCTGCTGAGGGCTTGCCCTGCCCCCAGCCGATACAACTCCACGTTCGTTAATGAATGGAAAACTTTCATTAACAAGTTGCCCCCTTTCAAAGCTAACTGAACTTGCAAATGATGAGAACAGCGCCGGGCATATCATTAGGACGCAAGAAATAAGCCTTGGGAAATTTGAAGGATTGGTTCATGCGGCTCCACAAAAGTACTTTAGAATTCAGGCTTTTCTGTGGTAGCTTGTGCCCCCTTGGTCTCTTTTCATTTTCTTGCTACCCGTGCAGACCCTTTACATTTTTCGCAGGCCTCCCCCCACGGCCGTTCAATAGCTAATCTGCTAAATTCATGCTACAACTGCTTCATTGAGTGGGAGCGTTGCGGGGCCCCCGTGGTACCAGCTTTGTCACTGTGCAGTATTGCTCAGCTGTTTGTGCTCATTACCATACAGCTGGTCGTCAGCGGGGCGAGGGAAGCAGGCACAAGCTCCACTGTCTGCAAGTCTAAGAAGCTCTTCTGCAAATGGGGTACTGGCAGATGGGACATGTGTTTAAACGGGTTTCGCTGATAACAGACTGCATTAAAAATCATTCTGAGGAAGTCTAAGGTCAGACCCCTGAATTCAGCGCTTGAGAGGTATTCAGCTTTTAGGAGGCCTATATAGAATATTAATTAACCCTGGTACATGAACATGTCGAAAGGATTGGTTGCAAAAATATTAGATGCTACCCTGCTGCCCCACTTTATTGTTTGTTTCCTTGATCATATCCTGATTTTTGTTTTATTTCTTTAGAGCATAGGCTTGTATGCTGTGTTATCATCAGGGCTGTTGCCAAAACAAATGAACGGGCAAACAGCAAAATCCACAAGTTCTTGAGAGGAGAAAGCAATTTTCCTTTTGCTGCTGCGACTGAACTTTACATTTTGTGCCGTGGTACAAATCTTTGCCAAAAGACGGCCCTTTACATGCAAATTCAATCCCTGTCTAGTGATGCTGATGGTGTTACAGTGGCTGAGATGATCTAAAGGGCGAATTCAGATAAGTTTGTGTCTAGAGTTTGCCTGTCTTCTGCTGGACCCATTCCAGATAGCTGGGGAAAATAAACAAGCTTTTAGGCTACAGACCCTGCTTTGAGGCCTGGGATGCAAGCAGCAAATTAAAAAACTAAGTGCAAGCTGAGACCAGGTGTTCTGCATTTAGCCATGTATGTTAATCATTCACTGTCTGAGACAAAAGGTAACTGGCATTTGCTAGCACAGCTCCACATCCCATGTAGCATGTGCTTCTTCCAACGGGATCATCAAATTCCTGAATTCTTCCTGGAATTTGGTGTGTTTCTTCCAGCACTGTGAGCCCCTCAGGATACCTAGTGTGGAAGGCCAGGCCATCACCCTGCACAGATGGAGCTCCGACGCTGGTAAGGATTGCACACTAGTCGGGTAASGCCATCCCCGTCCTGACCTCCAGGAGGGGCTGCAAAAAACGCCTTCCAAAGCACTGAGCCTGGGACAGCAAAACCTCAGGCTCCGCAGAGACAGAGATTTTGTGGCATGTTATAGCCCTCTTTTTTCTCCTGCTTCACCCCTCCTTCCCACTGGAGCCAACCTGCCCGTCTCCCCCCGGCTCCCCTGCCCTCCGCAGCCCCGGCTCGCGCTGGGCGCAGTGCAGGGCGCCGCTGCGGCCCACGGCGAGGCCTTGGCAGCGCCAGAGCCTGCGCGGAGCAGCTCTGGCTCCGCACGTGCCAAACAGGTTGTTTGTGCAATATAGGCCATAGTTTTATTCTATGGAGAGTGAGAATCAAGTGGAGAGATGCCGTTTGTACCGCCTTACCTGCTTGCCCGGAGTTTTGTTTTGTGAATTGTTACAAACCATCCAGGCATATTCAAGAACGCTATTCAGCTGCAAAATGCTATTGTTGCTTTGTAGCGTGAGCGCTGCACACGTAGAAAATATGATGCAAAGACATTTGCTTTGAATAATTTAGAGTGATCATGCTTAAAATGATATTGATAAAATGGAAGACTGAGGTGGAGCTCTGTATGCGCTCTGCATTGCAAGTTAAGGGCTGCTTTTGGGCAGCCTGCACTTGACAAGAATAAAAGTCAAAGATGGTTACCTGCATCTCCTCAAAGTACTCTAAAATAGATTATTATTATTTATTATTAGCAAGTAAAGGCTCTAATTTACTTTAAACAAAGTTAATTTAATTTAAAAGTCTCCTAAAAATGAATTAAACTACCAAAAAAATTAATTTTTTGCATCAAGCAGATTAGAGAGGAGCAAAATTGAATTTGGTGCAAATCCTCGTGCAGAAAGCAGGAGGAATCACTGGGGGAAAACGCCTCAAATGGGCAGAGTTACTCAGGGTGACCCTCTGTGCGTGGCCTATGTAGAAGAGACATCAGCATTTCTGTATTAGTATAAACGCCCACCTCCAGCTCGTAGTGCTGGTATTGGTATTTTATTTAAGAATTGTGTGCTGCAGGTTGTACTGGAGCACTGCCCGTGTGAAATGCACACGGTGGGAGCCTTTCCCTGGCCTCGCTGTGGCTCTTGCCCCTGCGGCCGCGCTAGCCCCGCCGAGCCCGTTTGTGTGTTCCCACACCGGCTTTGGGGCAATCAGCCAGCAGAGCTTAGCCAGCTTAAATGAGTGATTTGAGCTACCCYGGCTAATTTTGCCTGAAGTGGATTTTAAAGCTCTCCTCTGGGTTGTTTCTTTGGTTTTGCGGTGGGGCGGTAGCGTTTTCTTGGCACGGGGAAACGTGGGACAGGTACAAAAGCTGCGGCGTGGTGCCCAAGCGTGACAAAGGGGTGGCAGGTTGGGTAGGGTTGACCGTATTCCCCATGGTGCTAACCTGGGATGTAAGGCTAAGGAAATGTTAAGGCTGTCAGTGCAGTATCTTGGTGAGCTGAGATGGCAGCACGTTTCAGAGGTGCAATGCTGTGGTGGCTGCCCTTTGCATGAAGGAGAGCACTGCCTGCCTTGTTTCGGGCTGTGCAGGGGAGGTATCAGGGAACACTATCATTTAAGTCTGTTTACAAGTATGATGTGATTCCAGTCTTAATTTGAATTCTGTCCATGAATAAAAGTAGTTCGTGGAAGTATCTGGACAGTAAATAATTTAAGCTTTTTTTATACAAGAAGTCAGAACATCCAGAGAAGTTTATACTAAATACAAAATGATAATGTTCATGGTACAATTTAGAATTTTTTTTTTTCACACAAGTAGCTCCTTTTTCAGATCTATTAAACTTGATATCATCTTTGAATTTGTGATAAGGAATCGCAAATGACTGAGAGCTACGAGAAGCAAATTACTGTGATGACATTTTTAGAGTTGTCTAAGAACCCAGACTTGGAAAGACTTAAATATCTGAGAGACATTAAAGGACTCCTTTGCATAGTTTGAATTGTTACAGGTWTGTTATTTGTCTGTTCCACATCATTTAAAAATAATCCGTTCGTTAACATGGTCCCTGCTCAGAATTGCTCGGTGAAGAACACCCTTGGGCTTGGGCTGTTGAACCCATTATCAATGCGTTTACTGCTTTTTTTGATGCAGCCTATGATAGGATCTCAAGTGTCCATAAGGTAAGAGGTTATAYTGCAATAAAGGCTAAAGGAAGTAACCCTAACAAGCAGACAAAGTTTACGTAAAACAGAAGAAATTCCATCCCCAGTCTAGGGACCCTAAAGGTATCTATCCTGACTGATTTCAAAGAAGTTTKCATTAACCTTCAGAGAAAGAATAATAGTGTTGTTTGCTATGGAAATTGAAGACAGTGGAGAAATCAGAGCATAATGAGTAATCACRATTTGGAGCAACTGAGTGGCAAGAAGAACACATCAGCACTCAACTCCGCAGTGAAAGGATGGAAATTGCTGAAACTTTGGAGCGTGTTTGATGGGGGGTGATGCTACGTCCTTTGTCCTGCGTCTCTCGCAGTGGCTGCCCTCATTGTGCTCGCAGCCCGTGGCTGAATGAAAGCTGTCAGTTGCTGGCAACAGAGAAGGCCCTGTGGAAGTTTGTTTTCCCTTTTGTCCGCTGCCGTGGTAGAAGAGAGGCCTAACTCAGTTTTCCTGTGGTGAATATTTCTGCTTCAGAGAACTCTGCCCAAGGGCCTCCGGCACGCTGTGGCTTGGACAAATCGGCCAACTCCGGGCGCTTACCCAGCAAGAAATGATATCAGTCCTGCATCCTGGAGCTTGGAGCAGCAGCTGTATCCTCAGCTCAAGCTCACTGTTGCCTCGGTGATAAATCATTTTTAACGCTCACTATTCAATTAACAGACCTTCTCAAAAAACACAGGCAATTTAAAATTATTAGGAAATTGTTACAGTCTTGTAATGTGTATTGTTGAAGCAGAAACACAACCAGCAGGTGGAAATACCATGCTGCAAGATAGACCTGAACCAGCTTTACAGTCCTGAAGGGAAGACGGTTAGTAGCTCATTCATTAGCCTCGCAGTAGTCTGCTTTGCTAACATCTGTACTTATTACGTAGCAGCAAACAGTTATCCATGACTTTGGTCAAATAAAATTCTTATGTGCTCTTCTTGAAATATATTCTGTGAAGCTGTGCAGAAGTCACGGGTACTATATTTTTGTCTTGCTTCAGGGTCTCAGGCAAGCTCTGAAAGTACCAGGATAGGAAGGAAAGCAAGTTTCCTTTTAAATACAGGATGGAATTATGAAGCCTATTCCTATCAAGTCCCTTCAAGAGGGGTCTTAGCCGAATCCTAATCCATTTACTGTTCTCTCATTTTGCATATGACAAGTGACTACTTTAATCCTAGTCATTTCTGATCCTACATCCTTTTCTCTACAGTCACAGCAGAATTTGTTTTAGGAGAGGAGTAAGTGCAATTCTAATTCACATTGGTTCTGCAGAGAGGAACCTAAATCAAGTTGATAAATGTTTTCAGCATATCATGATTTCCAGGCAAGGCAGAGTGGGTGCAGTGTCAGAGAAGTGAGCCTGAAGGCTTGTACCAAAATAGAATACCATAGGGAGCAAGATCTCCTCTGAGAGTAATGTTGATGGAGAATAAAAATGGCCTTCATTCAAAGCAGGAAGCGCAAAGAAACAAATACCCTGTTCCCTCTGAAGACAATATGAGAAATACAAAGATATCCCCCATTTGTGCAGCAGACAGACAAATTATTATGACAGATGTCAGCTGCGAATAATGGAGAGCACTTACTCTGGCCCACATTGGTTTAGGCAGCGTGTACCAGGAAGAGTAGGAGTACAGCATCCATTGGCTGCAGTGCAAGGATTCATTGAGGTCTTAAAACCTGAATAATAGAGTTATTCTGGTTAGCTGAAAACACCATCTGATGAGGATTTCATAAGTAATAGCCATCATGGGCTCAGCTATTTCAAAGGAGAAAGGGAGTCAAATATCCCCTTTTTTGGTTGCAGTGATTGCTTCTTTCAGTATGTGCTCTAAATCAGATGAAAAGTGTACACCAGGCAGCCTGSCTTACCTGGCAGAAGTTGGATTTTAGCATGATCCCTTGGGTACCCATGTGCCTTGGGAAGCCCCTCAGCAAGCTGCTGGGTGCCCTTGTTACCTCAGGGAACAGGCTGGGGCAAGATGATTATTTAGTCTCTCCAGCCTCCCTCATTGCCAGGATTGAAGAGAAAGCAAAGTGTCATCAAATGGGCCGTAGTCCAGAGTAATGTGGCGTTTTTCAGAGCACTAACCCCTGTAAGTAGAGATGGGTGCTGGGCTGGCTAACAGCTATGGGTCTTGGGCCAGTTAATGTGGTGGTAACATCTKGATGTTTCTGCCTTCCCAGAGAAGATGGGGCAGAAATCCCTACYATTTCAGGGATCTTTTCACTACTTGAGGACAGATTCAAAGCGGTGATGAAGATCCTCGCTGCAAAAGCACTTTTACTTATGCTGGGAACCTATGAATAGCAGAAAGTTCTTGATTTAATAGCAGTAAATTCTTTCAGGAGGCGGATAATACAAAGGGATTGCCACCGAGACGTCAAGGATCTTCTCTTGTGTGGTGCTTAACAAAAGTGGAGATAGACAGTTTTGGAAATCTTAGGGAACTGTATTTTTWCTTTTACCTCTGTGAGGACAAGCACAGATGTAGGACTGCACTTTGAGCCCTCGCAGCACCAACTGATCCTCTGTGGGAGTTGTCATGTTTCTTATCCATTAAAGCAGACTCCTTAATAGCTACTATCACAGTCAGGCAAGCTTCAGAAGTTTAGAGCGTCTCTTATGAGACCTGGTATTATACATCTAATTCAGACAAGTATGTCTCGCAATCACGACTGCATTGTTTCCAAAGAAAATACAAGAATTATCCTTTCCTCTCTGACGCATCAAAGCCTGACTCTTAGGAGGGCTAAATCTCCTGGCAAGAAGGTTGCAGGAAGAGCTGCTCTTCAGCTATGCAGCAGTCGGTGCACAAAAGCTCATTAAATTCCATGTATTGGCCATTAATGTTTAGCTGTGTCTTCTTGACAGAACTTTTCTGTTTGATGTGTTCTCCCTACAAGAACAGCAAAGATTATGTGCAATTTTTACAATGCTTTTGGTTGTTCAAGAGCAATTCTGCTTTCTGCAGGAGAGGGGGGGAAAAATCCTGTAATAACAGTTTGCAGACTGTAGCATGATTAAAAATGATAAGATAGAGAAGCCGTCTTGAGTTTACTTCAGRAGCTCTTTAATTTGAGTTACAAGTTTCAGGGTGTGGGTCCACGCTGGAAAAAGAGGATTCTTCCAAAATACAGAGAAAAATTGCTATTGAAATTTTGGTTCTGTTTGTTAAAGATACACTGTGCCATGGAATATCAGCGTGGGAATTTCAATCTGCCATTCAGAACGTTATTTACCTTGATTGTGAAAACTGTCATGYGGTGTGAATTGGAAGTGCAGGGCAAATATTCTTCCAGTGGTGAAGGGGTTTCCGGCAGCAGGAGAGCTACCAACAACCAGAGGAGGGAGATGAGGGAGTTCTTCCTTGTGGGAGGAAGGCAAGGCCATCCCASCTGCCAGGTATTTGCCACCACAGCCCAACATTTGGAGGCCTAAGTTCTATTCTAGCCCTAGCAAAGGAGAGAAGCTTTGAGAATGAGATGGAGATTTTGCAGCTTGATTCCCTGGTAGCCTTTTTCCTGGCTTGAAAGAGCAGTAAAGAATCAAAGCTGCTGCCCTCCTGCATCATCGTTGCAATGGTGACGTAGCTGTTGATTGCAGTGCCTGCTTTGCACTGAGATCCTTGGGCTGTTTAAAAATCATGTTTCTAGAAGTGTATTCAAGGTTTGAAGCAGTATTTGTATTAATAAAACTACGATTTCTTATTAAGCTCTGAGCATATGTAATGCCTTTCTGGTTGGCAAATAACTTATTTATGCCAAGCCACAATTTAAAGCATAGTGCTAGGGACACCGTGAACACAAAATTGTATTTTTTTCCATACCATATGCAGGAAGAAATCATCGTAATTAGAGATACGACAAGTAGTGGAGGTTGACATTTTATTGGGGCTTGGATATATAACCATTCTCCAACGTTCTGCTCAAAAAGTCTGCAGAAAATAGTAGYAAAAAGTCACCTACGGATAATGAAGAGATGTTGAACTGAACTTTAGGCATGCACAGTGGCTCCTCCCTCCAGCCCGTTCCTCATTCTTTGTCTGGGTTTTGTCTTTGTGACTTCTGGTGTTTTGTGAGTAAAATGGAACTAAAAGCATGTAAACAAAAATGCCTGAGTTCAGATACAACTCCAGTTAACACTGAATATGGAAATGCTTTACTTTGAGTACTCAACAGTAAAGTTAAAGCCTTTTCYCATTATTTTCTTTCAATTTCTTTTCCAAACACACAAAAGAAAGTTGGTTCAGACCACTAGCTGAGAACGATGTTGACTGGTATACTTCTTTGTGCTGAAGTTTGTATATCTTGTTTATAGCCTAGCACGTAGTCTTTTAATTCTAAACAAAGTCAACTTCCTTTTGTAAAGTTACTTATGTACTCGGTATGTTATTGACTTTATGTTAATAGATTTGTATGAACTGCTGTTTGCACAGGTCTCAGCTCAACAAACTGATCCTACCTAAAGCTGAAAGAAATTGTTGATAGGTCGAGAGGAGATTTCCCTTCATCTCAGGAAAAGCATGCTGTGCGTGCAAAACCAACCAAACAAAAAACCWCATTTTTACTCATAAAAGAATGATTAAAATAAAACTGCCATTATCAAGTAAGTAGTAATTTTTCAAATAGCGTGCTGTAACTTAACACACAATTATTTCATTATTATGACCTTACTAAAATAAGCGAGTGAGGAATTGGCCTGACATGATTATTAACCAATGAATTCTGCAGATTAAGAAAAACAAAACAAAAAAAGCATTCAAGCAGGAGTAAAGAAAGAAAGAGAAGGAAAAGCAAAGGTCAGGAATTCTTTGTACTGTCTTTGACTTTGTACTTTTGTGTATATTTGAACTCTTCCTCTGAGGAGTTTTTTCATATTGCAGATTTTCTGTACATGAGCGAATTTCTTAAAAAGCTTGCAGATACGGCCTTTAAAGGTGTCCTTCAAATCAGTCTGTAGATACCCCAAACTTCTGTGAACTGATTAGGCTTTACTGAAGTTTCTGGTATCTCTGTATTTGGTCTGAGCTGCATCCTGCCATTCTGTTCTTCATTTCTGAATGGAAAGTCTGTTCACCTGTGGCACCTTATACTTTCACATGCAGAACACATCCATGATGAATACGCTTTCATGATAGCATAGGGAAGATTTAGGGCTAAAGAAGAAAGTAGGAGTAAGTAGGAGTACTTCTACCAGAGCACATTTCATAGACAGGATGACCATTTGTATGCCAGTATTGCAGGTGTAGCCATAAGGACTTAGGCCCTGAAGTCCTCTTTTTACCTGCTGCTTTTATGCTAACCAGACCTTTTATCTGACTAAGCTGGCAGGAGAGCACTTCTGTTGGCAAAGAGCTTAGTTGCCTTCTTGAGCAGAAACTGTAGCACCTTAAGACAGTGTTTTTTCTACGTATTTTTGTTTGCTCTGTTCCCGAAGCAGAATGGGCAGGAAGAACATGAACATATTCAGGATTTGCAGCTTCATCCCTGATAATTCAGGGTCTTCCCTGACACTATTGCAGTCACTTAGAAAGACACATCCAAGGTTGTTTGCCTAAGTAAGCTCAGCCCAACCCCACTGCTTATGGGAGCTGCCCTCTCGAATCTCCTGGCAGGATTGTTTGTTGAAATGAAACGGGTATTTGTAGCCTGGCTTGCTTGTCTGGAGCGGATTAGAAAGGTTTGGGGTGAGAAGGGCTTCCTTGGCAGCTGCCAGGGGCGGGTGAGGCCGGGCTGCCGAGGGAGGGCTCGCGACAAACAACCGTGGCAGGCGGGTTACCCCCTCCGCAGCAGCACCATGTCGGGAAACACGGTATTCCCGGAGCCAGCGAGGGCCTGCTGGCCTACGGACAGCCGGGAAAACGCTCTCCAGGGAAATCAGCATGTAAATACTAGGGCAGGTGCTGAGGCTGGTGTGCATTTTGGAACACCAACTTCCAAGCACTTCAGCAAGGAGTTTGGAGTATGTATCTTCCTTAAGGGCCAATTTTGAATGAAATTATTACGTGGGTGCACGGGCAGGCTATGAATAATATCTGCAAGCAGCAACGTGGAACTTCTGTTTCCCTGGAAGCCCTTGCCATCTGGTGACATCAAAAGTAAATCCCAAAAGAAATCAATAGGAAGTTTCTATAGGAAGTTTCTAGACTTTGTACCTCTGGCGTGTCTTAGTCTGACTGATACAAACTTTTTATGCCTCTCAAATTAAAATGCAAGCGTATCTGCTTCATGAGTTGGGCTGGATGAGTAACTGTGGGGTGGGTTTCAGGACGCGCTGGTAGCCAGGGCGCACCTGCAGAGTCCCTGCAAGGCTCCTGCTTCAGCTGCAGGTCACAGTACAGCCTGTCCTGCTGCTCCTCACTGTRACTTACCTCATAAATGGAAAGCGGAGCATCATGAGCCAAAGTCTGCTCCCCTGCTGCTGGCTGTCAGCGGGCTAAGAGCAGACCCCMTGTGTATTTTTCAATGTAAATACACATAATTCTTCACAGCACTCAGACCTCATAGGTCTGTCCTGAGTCTGTTATAGTTTTCATAGAGATGCTGCACCATCATTTGTTGCACCACTAGAAACAGGACTCATGACTCCTTTAAAATAAACAAATAAATAGGCTATGGGCTTGTTGCAGGTTGCGAATCAGATGTATTTGGGCTTCTGTGGACTTGAGCATTGCAACTGTGACCAGCTCACCTCCCAGCCCCTGTAGCCCCATTACATCAGCTGCATCATACTTGCCGTGCAGGCAGCCAACAGGGCTCCTGCTGCTGGTTCGGACCTGCCTGCTGAGCTGCTCATGGCATTGCTTCTTAAAAAAAAAAAAAAAAAAAAAAAAAAAAGCATTTACTGGCAAAGATCCACTAGAGCTACATACCTAGCTCATTGACTGGAAGAGGTTAAGGAGTTCTGCTGGCCGAGGTGAGGGAGGAGGTAACCTCCTTTTGCTGGTAGAGCTGTATCCAGCAGGGGAATATGCCCATGGTCTTCAGCATCAGGAGCTGGTCTCAGTTAGCTTGTTTCTGAAGGGTTTGCAAATGTGCTCTCTGCCTCTGTCACAGGGAAGGGATTCCACAGAGGGACACACTGTTCCCTCCGGAGGAGATGGGGACAGAGACAAGAGTGTTTCTGGAGCAGCCAGGCTCCCGTCTAGGATATGTAGAATGTGTTTGCTTGCCAATTGTCCTCTTCCCTTAGATATGAAGACTGATCTTTAAAAGATATGATAAGAACTGGAAAATCATAATATCCTCCTCTTCAAAGAGATTTTTTTTTCCCCGCTGTCTAGTGCAGTTTTCTGCTGATGTAGTCTAAAGCGTTTCCCTCTGTGGTCTGTACAGAAGCACTGGTATGGGGAATGTAGACTCACAGATTTCAGTTGCAGCCATTGCCCCAGGCTTTTTTTTTTTCAAGCAGAAGGTGGAAGTGGCAACATAAAACAGTGTGATTCCCAGCCAAGTTTTAGTCCTTTGCTGCTCTCTGCTAAAGCCCCAGCTCACAGGCTTCTTGCTCCCTTCTGTCTCGGTGAGCTGGGGTCTCTTCTGTATCTCTAAGTAGTTTCCATCTTTGAGTAGCTGATCATATTACAAGATATATTGATGTCATTTGACATTATTATATGTTATTATGCACATTAAGCTATCTCTTCTGTTCCTTTCCAGCTTCAAGATCACTCCTGAAAAGTGCTAAAAAAATGTATTAGGGACTTCTTAAAATTAGTTTAACGTGACGAAGCAAATATACTCAATTCTGTTATTAGATCAAGATAATATTCTCACCTCAATTCCAAGGGCTTCAAAAGAAATAATGCAATTCAGTGCTGTCATCCATACAGATAAGAGGTTGTATAATTGCATTATATGGAAACGAGTGCAAGCTGCTCCTCTTTTCCTTTTCATATAAAAGCATTTTTGAGAGTTTGTAATACTGTTTCTTTTTGGGTTTGGTTGTTTTGGTTTTCTTTTTAACCTTGGAGCATTGGGATATTTATTCTTATCCATATGCTTCTCTAGAGCATTTTTGAGAGTTGTGGTTTTGTTTTGAGGAGATGAAAAGCTGGAGGAAGTGGTAGAAGGTTTAGAAAGATATCTTGGACGAAGAAAGTGGTTAATTTTCATTCCTGAAATTCTTGTGTTGTCTGGAAGGAATCAGTTGATAAGTACTTCCAGGCTGAGGTTGTCGTTGGGCAGGCCTGGTTTTGTTTGGACATAGCTATAACTGTTCAAAGGTCTGTGGTGGAGCGTATCCTAGATATGTGATGGAGCCCAAGTGGATGATTCAGCAGCCGCCTGTGTCTCTCCGATTTCACACTACACTCAAACACTTTTGACTGTGAGGAAGACCACCCGCTACTTACAACGTGKGGATTTGTTTGGAAAGCGACTGCCTGCTTTGTTTAGTCAATCTGTGAGTTGTGAGCATAGCTCTGTCTCTACAGGAAGAGGTGAAATACCATTTCCTGCTTTGCAGTAGAGAGAAAAGATTAACTGTATTTGTGTTCTCATTTCCAAAGGTATAATGTATCCTGAAGCACAGACTCACCTTGGGAACTGAAGATGCTTTCCCTGCAAACTTGCATGTTTAGGTAAATACAGTATTAGACAAATGCTCACTGCCAGGTGCAGATAAAGAGCCTCAAAATGATACCGGGTATACTGAAAACACTCAGTGTAGCCTGCAAGTTCTTTGCTGCTTCTTCGCTGCTCCTCGGGCTGGTGTCCCAGCCTTCTTGTCCTCAGGCATCTGCTAAACTTCTGAGTTAGACTTCCACTTTTTATTGCAACAAGAAGTTGACAGGTTTTGTGGGGCTGAGAGCAGGCTTCCTGGTTGTTTTCCTGCCTTTCTGTTTTTTTTTTTTTTTTCTTTTTTCTTTGGGGATGAGATCACTTTTGCTACAGCCATCTCACTTCAGCCTTTGTATACCCTGCCTCCGCTTAGAGAACCGCTCTAGGATCACAGCTCTTCAAAACAGATGCCCTTTAGATAGTAATAGCAGTCCTCTGAAACTACTGGAAATGGGAAATGAATTGGATTTTCAGCATCTCAGAACTGTTGACTCATCTTTTAGATCAATCTAGACTCTGTGCTGACTCTTCCTCTTTTCTGTTTCCCGCATTTAGCCCGTAACACTGAACAGCCAAGCCAGCTTTACTGTTACCATTCCTCTGGCTTTCCTCGGAGCCACGGGCTGCTCTGTGCCTCGTCAGTCTCCCTGTTCCTGACGTCGGTGCGTGGAGCACTGCCGGGTTGCTGCACAAACAGCTAGCAGGAAACGTGGCTGTGCCTGCGTTCTCGCTTCTTGGTACCCACACCCAACGAAAGGCATTTAACTTTCCTCAGGGTGACGTGGCAAAGTACATACCTGGCACTTCTTTTGGGTGGCGTTTTTGCGCAAAAGACCACAGAATGTGCTTAAATTTTGTGGTTGATACTACTCTGAGAGCAACTAGCTCTTCTGACTGCTCAGTAGCCCACACACCTTGGCCTGAAGTTGAGGCTTGTGTGTCTGAATAGAACAGAATTGCAGAGAGCTCTTTGAAGGCTCGTGCTGATAACAAGGCTGACACCCCTATCTCAAATTGGAATTTATCTTTTTGTTTTAGCTTTTAACCCAGCAGTCTATAATACTTGAAACATTGCTCTGAATTGTAAGAAAGGTTAGTATCTTTGTGTATTTTCTTTAGAAGGCTCAATCTTCAGCTCAATCTAAACTTGAGGCTGACTGATTACTACTCTAATTAGCTTTATACCAAACTTATTTTGTTAATCAGATATTAGCAGACATAAAGGCATATGAAGAGAATGTTGCTGCAGTTAAGTTAAARAAAAAACAAAAGCAAAGACATTGATGATGTCTTGCGAACAAGTAAAGTTCTTATGCTATTGGTTTAGTTAAGGGCAAACATCTTTATTTCCTCAGTCTTGCATATCTGGAAATTAGATGGTGCAGAAAATTAGAAATTAGAGCTGTGTAACACTGCATGTAAATGCTGAGACCCCCCCCGTTTTCCTAAACACGAGGACTTGAAGAAACTTGTTGCCAGAAGGGACTTTGAAGTGTGCCAGCAGTCTGGGAGGAAACGGCATAGAAGATTCCCTCATGTTGGTCAGCCAGCCTTTTGAGTCATCATTTCCTAGGAGGTTCTGATCCCTTTGGTGATAGTGGCCTGTCTTATGAGCTTGGTCTCGTTCTGTTTGCATTTACTTGTAAAGCACAATAAACCAGCGGAGGAAGAAAATCTGCATTTTACAATAGAGTTTTGAAGAACAGCATGGGCATGAGTCATACTTGTCCCTGCAGGCTGTAAAAAYGCTGTCAACAGTTAGCTGGGAAGAAGTGTACTTAAACTTTGTTCTTGCCAATTTAAATCATTTCATTCAAAAGCATGAATGAGGTTATAGTATTCCATTAAGACTCTTTTTATTAAATTTTTGCAAAGGAATATATTTACATAAGCATGAAATGAATTCTTTTGAGAATTTTCTTTTCAATCCAGTATTCCTAAACATTATCTATGATTTTTGCAAGGGGCARAAGTGAACATTTTCAAATCTTACCTCAAGGGTGAAATCAGCAAAGGCAGAAATGTTTATCTTGGACAATCAGGACAACATTTAAATAACTCTATAAAGATTTAAATCTATTTTAAATTGGCTGATTTGGTCAGTAGTGGGTAGCATGTTTTGCTGGAGGTAGGAGCTAAAGTAGGGATTATTCAGATTTGGATGGTTTTCAGTCACTTAGTTTGTTCAATGTATGAAATAAGATTAAATGAGAGAAACGGTAAGATGTGCGAAGCTCTCAGTAAAGGTTACATTCCRAGGAAGCCAATGGTACTCTGTGCTTAGATTTTTGCCAACTTTTGGATCAGGAAACTGAGACTGCTAAATACCCTACGGCAGACCGGTGTCTTCATACTCCCTCTTCCTTACGCTTCCATTTCCATTTCTGTTCAGTCTTTTTCTGTAATGTCAGCAGGGATTTAATGCAGAGCTGAATTTTCTTCCCATTTCTGTGAGAGAGACTGGCGTACTTATACCACTTGGCATTGACTGAATAACAGAGAAGGAATGTGATATTAAAAGAGAAGTGGGCAAGAAAAATCAGAGATCCATCAGAACCCCTCTGACACCTCTGTAGTATTCTTATGGCTAATAACATTCTTTTGTAKTTGCTTTCAGTAATAGCAGAGGATTATGAATTAGATATATATTTTCACAGGCTTTCTTAGAGCATTTTAATCCCTCTTCTTGTGTAATAATTTTAACAAATAATTTGTAATATGTTGCCTTTCCCTAGAATATGAAAATATTTTGAGATGCAAAGAATAAACTTTACATTTGTAGCCTGTCGCATTGATGGTTGGAAATATTCCTGGACGTTTTGCTTTGTAGTACTTCACTGGGTTATTTTTTCTGGTAAATCAGTTACATTAGACAGGCTACATGCACCTCAATAATTGGATTTAAGAAATACCAAGAACTAATACTAACTTCCAAAACACTATAAATTTTAAAACCATGGTTGCCATCTAATTTTGTAGCTATAGACRAATCGAACAGCAAGCCAAGTACTGCTGAAATCTTTGATTTACTCCATCCTGTCTATAAATGAAGTAACTAAGTTTCAAGAGCAGGAATTGACTTGCTGTTTATCCCACAGGGAATGGATTTGGTTTAGGGAGTACCTCAGTTGCACTGCTCTGAAGTGGCAAGCTATGAAAAGTCCTGGGAAAATGGTAAAATATATAATGTCTGTGGATATGTAATGGCTGCGATATGCGGTTGTCCATGAGGGCAGAAACAGGTTGACTTTGGCTCTTAATTCTTGTATACATATTATAGCTTGATAAAGGGAGCATAAGGTTTTTACTGAGCAAAATGGTTTCCCAAAAGGAGCTGAGCCAACAATGAAAAGGTCTCAACATTCTTCTTTACAGGCTGCAGTTCTTGGGCTTTATCTAGGCAGTGATTTTTGAAAATATCTTTGAACACCAAAATAACRCCGTGTAATGGACCGTCGTATATCAAACCTCTCCCACTCTATTAGAGATCCSTTATCAGCACCTGTTCTGAGCTTGAACGTATTAGCGGTATTTATCCTTAATCATACTTCAATAACGCTGGATTCGGTGCAAACCCTGCTCGGCCGTTGGGCAGCCCTCGGTTCCGGGCGCGGGGCTGCCTACCCCGGGCAGGTTGGCCAGGCCGCTCGCTCTGCCCGGAGCCCCTTTTGATGTGAAATTGCGCAGCATAAGGAAGGTTAATGACAGTGGCTTAGAGAGGCTTCAAAGCGCCTGGCGTGACCCCCGYGTGCCTGACGTGCCTTTGGGTTGTGCAAAGGTTTGGCATCAGCTCGCGCAGCCCGAGGAATGTGCCCGGGGCAAGCAGCCCCGGGAGGGTAGGTGGTAGAGGGGAGGGCAATAAATCACAGCGGGTTGTGCAGGATGAGTGCAAGTCCCCTCTCTGTGCCCTCCGTAGATGTGGGCTCTGGAGAGGAAGGGAAATYGGATTGAGCAGATCTGCTGTGTAATGGTCCTCCGTATGAAAACTGTCAGCGCTTAAAAATAAGGCAATGTGTTTGTCTAAAGTTGTTGGGAAACACAAATGCTTATGTTCCTGAGGCGTGTGTGTTGCGGGGAGCCCGTGCCTGGCCAGCTCAGGACGTGATGTGCGCCAGTCCCCAGGGCRGCAGGCAGAGCGGGAGTTCCGCCACTTCTGCCCTGCCTCCTGTGGCATTCCTCCTGACAGGAGAATTCCACWTGTCCCGTAGGCCCCGCAGTGCCGACAGCCCCTCGCTGGCGCGCAGGGGCTGCACGTACAGACTGGGAAGGGTCATGAGGCAGGAGAACTGCCCTACGTGCGCCAGAGCAAACCTGCTCCAGGGCCTGGCAGTCAGGGCTCCTGCGGATCCGTACCTGCAAATATCCACAAAATTCACTGGCTCGGGGCGTCTCTCCCTCCCCTAGCGCCATCCGCCAAGAGAGGCGTCCGCTCCAGCTCCGCACCACGTGTCCGCGGAAGCAGCAGAGGCTGCTGTGGAGGCTCAAGCTGGTCCAAGGGCAAAGCAGGCAGGGAGTCGCTGTGATGCCAGGTGATCGGGCAGAAATTAAATTCCCTTTACTTTATAAGATCCTGCAAGATGCCATGCCAGGAACATGCCCAATCTATGTGCACAAGTCAGTRGGTTACAAGCTGTTTTTTTCCATGGGATCCTTGGCTTATAAGCATGCACAAGGCTGTCCTGGTAAGCATCTCCATAGGAGCACAAGGATCTWACACCTGTGCTTTCTAACTCTTTTGAATGCTGGGTTTGGTACCTTTATGTCTCTTTTAGGTGRTGCAGTTAGGAAAAGAAATTTGAAGCTTTTAAATAGTTTATTCCTCAAATTCTTCCTAAATTCTTCTGGTATAATCTCTCATTCCAGCAGTTCTTAAGCCTATGGCCCGAGGGCTCACCACTAACTTCTTATCGTTCTCATGTAGCACAAGAGAGGGACAGGAAGCATTTTGTAAATAGATTTCTACACTTTGTCAGATAAATAAGCACTTCTTTTGACAATCAGAATTAAACAATCTCTGAAGAACGTGAAAATTGAAAACTTATCAGCGAAATAMCAGTGCTCCATTAGTGATCAGTTTGAAGGACAGATTTTTTTTTTTTTTCTGAAAGCTCTCTGAATCCAAGCAGCCTTTATTTTTTTTTTTTCCCTGTACAAATTGATTTCCCAATCTACTTGTATTCGAGTAAAAACAGTTCCATACCAGACCCTCTGGTGTTCACAGAAAAGGAAAAACGTACATTTTCACAATTTGGAAACGTTGTCCTCAACCTAAACAAAACCGATACGGCTTTCTTGTTGAAACGCTGGAAAAAGGAACTGGAAAAATAATTTACTGTTATTTTTAGTGATGCAGTCACTGCTTATCCCCAAGAAGGTCCCAGACTTCGTGCATACGCAGTAGGGCTTAGTGACAGCCTGCATGCACGTTGTGCTTGCTTTATGGAGCGGAGCATTCACTGCAGGCAGCAGTGGGACCAGTAACATACAGGTAGGGCTGAGGAGCGTAGTGGTACCAGTAACATACAGGTAGCGTTGGGAAGCAAAGCATGAGGCGGGCTGTAGCTGCAGCTGCCGCTGTAGCTGTAGCTGTAGCTGTAGCTGTAGCTGTAGCTGTAGCTGTAGCTGTAGCTATCCAAAGGCGGCCTGCTCCCTGGGCCACGTTCCCTGCTCCGAGGGAAGCGCGTCCACGTTCCCTGTGACCTGGAGAGAGTACAACGGCTCTCAGCGGGACTATAAATAGAACCCATCTTAGATCAAGTTTAATGATATAATAAATAGATTGCAGTTAACTTTAATGGGGGCACGATGAATAAAGTCACAGTTCTGACCAAGATCTGCTGCCATTAGTGAATGTTTTGCAAGATGCCTTATGTGTAATACCTCCTCCTTGCTTTGAAAAATGAGGAAGGTAACAGTGCTGTGCAGGAACCAAACACAAAGACGCAACTCCTCATGTCCCATTTGTGCAGAAAACAGACAGGTTCYGGAGAGTAAAGGTTGCATTTGCAACTTTAACTCTGCTCCTTATGAATATGCATTGTGAAAATCTTTATTATATGGTAATATATTGCTAGCTTTAAAACAAATTATACAAGATTTCTCTGTAGGGAACTTGCATGTGGTTACTGTCACAGGAAAAGAGTGGAGCCAGCTTCAAATCCCTTGTAATATTTTAATTTATCTTTTAAAAAAGTTTTGGGAAGAGAAGGTTTTGAGTTATTTTTGCTTTTTTTTCAGCAAAATAACTAGCTAACATACAGCTCTAATGAGAAAGTAGCCGTGGAGTTTTAGCCTGATGTGTGYAAGCAAGGTCAACATTGTGCACCCTGCCCATAGTTCACCTTGTCATGCCTGCTCGCAGTAAAACCCCAGTATTTTTGTGACTGTTCTTACCTGACTGAGATTTAGGCATGTTGTTTTTAATGCATGTAAGCAGCTCTGCGTGTGTGTGTGCGAATAAAGCGCTCTGGGTTGGGAAGACAAAGCTTAAAACACAGTTACTTGCCATTTCACCTAGGGCTGTAGTTTGGCAYGCATTTAAGGCAGCTCTTGTGGGAGCTTCGTGGTCGAAGAAAAAGGAAAAAAACCACAGTTTGATGCCTCCTGCTGTGCCGGCATAAACATCTCCATGGCCATGCAGGGAAGGAGATGGGCGGTGCGACCTGGCTGAAAAACAGCCCTGCGATCACTGTCCCCAGGTGAATGGCCAGCGCAGCAGGCGGCCCCGCTGCGCATCCCGCGGCGGCTCCCTCGGGATAGATAGGGCCCGGAGCGGGAACCTCAGTGTGTGCGGGCAGGGAGCCCTGCCGAGCGGGGCAGCCGCTGCTCTGGGGCCGCCCGTGCGCTCGTCTTCGCTCCCGCCGCATCCCTTGTCTGGGTAATGTGGGGAAGATTGAACCAAAAACCTGCTCTYGGGAAGGCTTAAAACACTTCCCCGCACCCCGTGTGTGTCCAGTAACGCGGTGCTCAGAGCGCTTCCGCCAAGGCTTGCGCTTGCACGAGTCGGGATGGGAGTGAGCAGGGGCGCCCGGGGCACCCTTACCGTCCCCAGAGCAAGCGGGCACGTGGCAGCCCTGGCTGTGGTCCTTGGCAGGCMCCTAACCATGTGTTGGCAGCTCTGTGCCCAACTATCCGCAGCCAGGAGAAGGGACTGGGAGCGCGACCTTCCCGAGGGAGCCGGGCACCGCTGGAGGCACCGCCACACTGCATTACATTAAGCCGCTCTTTGCAGCTCTTAAACCATAACTTAAGGCTCATGCTCGACATCTAATGCTCAGGTGTATTACTTGTGCTCCATGCATACATCCTCCTCAAAGCTATTTTGTGTAGCTATTAAGTAACATGTCTTTGGAATCCTATCACGATAGATTTTAAATTTTAATTAATTTMTAACGGCAAGTATTCAAAAGAAATCTTTTATAGGTTCTCTGCTATACCTTTGAAAAAATATGTTTTATTTAAATGGTATAGTATAATTGAAGTTCAAGCTATTCTAAGAAAATCAGGATTTATTAAAAAACATTAATCAGTTTTTCAGTTGGTTATCTCTGCCTTCCCTGCAAAACAAAACTCGAGGACCTTTTACAGTTATAACTACAGTACTTTACATGGAAATAAAGAATATTAGTGTGTGAGGCAAAGGAGTTTGAAACTATCTTCAAAATGCTTTGCCAAGAAACATTATACAAGTAGTAAAGCAATTTAGTAATGCTTATCATACTTTGCATTATGGGKTTTTTTTCCTGTTTTATGTAAATTTTGAAGACTTTTCTACCATTTAGTGTAGTGTTTCTGAGCAGAGATACCTGTGTTTCTCCTTTCTCTTCCTGTTACTTCCCTTACTTCATCCCAAACTGTAAGTGCATCCATATTGCAGAAATGGGGTATTGATCAGTAGCCTACTGATAAAAGCATATTACCTTGCAATAAAGCAGAATTGTGTTTGACTAACTATTCCATGAGATCTTGGGCTTTACATTTCATTCTGTAACTATGTTGAGGCAAATAATGTTGAAATGGACCTCTTTGTGCCTACTGCTTAAAAAAATAAATTGATTAGAAATTTCTGCAGCCAAAAATTATATTCCAGGGAATCAATTAATACTTCCATCTTCCTTGATAGTAAGAGCTTTAATGGCTCACAAACTAGTGCTATTAAATTCATTTCTTTAAGTCCATTTTGTCCCATCTTTTTTTGTAATTATGTAGTCTGCACCAACACGTGATGACATCTATGTGATAAGTTCATGTACTTCTACGTTGCACTCCTGAACTTTGCCCGTTATCCAAATATCACTTTCCTTTAATTGAGCCACGTCCTAAACTCTTCCCTCAGCCTGCCCGCAGGTATAGAATTTACCCATGGAGTCACTCCAGCTCAGCACCTAGGATGCACGCTAATAAATCTGCAATCACGGACAGCCTTAAGGTCAGTGTCTGGCTTGCGCTGAGCTGGGAGACTTACACCATGAAAACAGAATTTGCAGCATCCCACTAGGGCACTTGTTTCATTTCACAGCGTATTTGAAAGGAAAAAGATCTCTCAGCAATAGCAGTGCCAGTGTGCAGAGGCAAGGCTGMCCTGGTTAGCACTGTAAGGTGTTCAACATTGGTTATAGTTTGTTTTTTTCTCGTCTTCTAAGACTCGGATGAGCATCTGCCTTTCTCATCAGCTGAATGAGGAACTTAGGCTCTTAAATGTAGGTGTGCTAAAGCTGGCTGTAGTTAAATGTCTAAAGCAGATGGCAGAAGTAGCCCTCTGCTTGCCTGAATGGGAGCATTTGGCAAATTAAATGAACTATGTGGTCGGATGAAGAGGTCAAATATTGAAGACAAAGCCCTGGCTGCTGCAGCTGCCCTAACTAGATTACAGAGCAGAAGGGAAGTGTTTAAAACCAAAGCTGGTCCAAATTTGAAGGAGGGGAAAAATAACCAACATGACTGCCTTTCCTGGGTCTTCCTCATCATCTCCAGAGTAATCCCGATGCTGCCAAGGATTTGGCCCCGCTCGATTAGGGTTTCCCGCATGGAGGAAAAAGCAGTGCTATCAAGCCACGTGAGAAATCCCTCTGAAACGTTTCTAAAGGAGGTCTGCCTACCGGGGCAAGCACGCGGGGAGCTGCTGGTGCTGGAGCAGGAGCGCTGTGCTCCCCGGTGTGAACGGGGCTGCCCTCGTGCTCCGCAGCCGCTGCGCGCGCGGCTGAGGGGCGCCCCGGGCGCACGCAGCCATTTCGTGCACTCCGTCGTGTAAACGCCACCACTGCTGAAACGCTGACGGGCCACTACCACGGCCAGACCACGCTGTGGCCGCCTCGCTCAAAATGCATCTTGCACCAAAAAGAAAAAGAAACGCGTGTTGTTTCTTTGGTCTGTTGCACTGTAATCTGTGTTCTTGTGGGGATTATAGAGCTCTGCGGGTGATTTGTGTAATTCATTCTAGTCTTTCATTAGGAGTAATAGACGGTCTTAATTACAGCATGCCACATGACAAACTGGTAAAGGTGCTAGAAATGTTGCCAACAGGAAAAGAATTGGACGACACGAAATTTTATTAATTAAGAGCTGGCAGTACTGACGGGAAATAAGATTGGACTTGTGTCCACTGGAAACTGTATAATTTTGGTGGAGACATTTTTCCAAATGACATGATGTGTCTGCTATTTATGGTTTAAAACCTCCTTGAAAAGTTATCTTCTGCTCAAACAAAATAAAACCAATCTTTGAAATTGAATGTATGTGAAATAGGGAAAGAAACACAGCGACTTTTAGTTTTCTTGGCTTAATTTTTAATAAATTAGCTTGCTTCAGTTTATGCTAGTCTGTGATGAACACATATTTCATACCACAAAGCAAGTTGGTTTAGAGCATATTAAGTTACTGAAGTAATGATTATTGCAAATGTCAGTAAAGATATAAATGGGTGCATCATCTCTGCTACTTGCTATGAGGCCCTCAAAAGCATCTGAAGATCTGGAGTCTTATTCCTCCTCTGCTTCTTTTCCCAGGGTGTGACTGGCACCACTGCTTGATTTTCTGCAGTCTTGTGTCAGCTCCCCACCGCTCATGCAAAGTCTGAAATCATTTCTGGTGTTATTTCCTGTAACGGAGAGCACAGTGCATTTGTGACACCAAGTCTAGCCGAGAGGTTTTCCAAAGGTTTTCCCAAGGTGACTCCCCAGGTGGCCGAGGCCCGGGGGAGCCTCTGCCTCCCCATGTGCTGCAGAGAGGCCAGACCGAGGTTAGGCCTTTTGGTGAAAAGCAGCCTCCGACCTGGCACAGCCTTAACTGCTGCCCAGCGATACTGYAGCCAGCACTGCTGAACGCCGGGCAGAGAGGGGGCTTCTCCCATTGCACAGAACCATACCGCTACAGGCAGCAGGATTAAATGTGGCAAGATCCATATCCTTATGCAATTCCTGACTTCTGCTCCAAGAAAGGTAGATTGCTAGATGAAAAATAGTCACCATTAAAATGTCAAAATCTGCCAGTGGTATCTGTATCTAAAATGAGGAAAAATACTTCTTTGTTTTGTGCAGAATAAATAATATAGTAATTTTTCTGTAACTAGCAAATGATTTTTGTGGTTACTAGATGAGCAGTTAAGGCAGTGAGGTCCTTGTTTTGTTGTTTTACGATGAGAGAGTATCTGCCAACCATCAACAAAAGGGAAGGGATCAGCAGCAGCACTCCCAGAAAGAAGAAAATAGTAATTTCTAATTATCATCCAGCCCGCTGACTGCCTGCACCGCAGCACATTCCGCTCTAAAGCTGAGCCCCGCTTTGCCGTGAGGTTGCGTCGTCCCGGGGCCGGGGAGAGGCTGCTGTGTGATGGTTATAGCCAGGTAACGGTGTCACCTGCCTGCGGGCTGCAGAAAGGGCTGAGGTGGCCGGTAACTTTACAGGGTACATGATGCGTGCGTGTACATAAAGTGTCTGGAAATCCCCACAGCGAGAATGTTCGGCTCCTTCTTGCTTTGATGATGGGTATTACTTTCCTTCCTGTGATTATTTAATGCGTCGTCGCAGCGCATGTTTTTCTCTTCCCTGTTCGCATGTGATGTGCTGGAAGAGGAAGACAGTAATAGTCTCCCGGGACATGTACAGCTCAGTTCTTATCTGAGGTATGAAGTCAACTCAAGACCATTTTGTTCTCATAAAATATACAGCACTGCGGTTTAATGGATGATGGCATAAATGCCAAGTTTTGATGGGCAGAACCATTTTCACTGGGAGGCAGAAAAAAAAAAGGCTTTGAGAACTTGGTGTTAGCTTGGAGATTTGTAAAACTGTAGAGAAATGGCATCTAACATGGTGCAGTAATTTTGCCTTATTTGTGCTTGCTAATTACCTAGCGCTCTCTGATTGCTGTAATAATAGATATGAGAATTTCTTTCAGTATTGATGAAGCTGAAGGGTCCTACAGAAAGCGTTTCCCCTCCTGTGGGTATGTGTAACTTGTTTGTTCCACTTTGGGTGATAATGTGAGAGGAGGTTTCAATCCCTCAGTCCCTGGGCRCCATGTGTCTGCGTGTGCACCTGGGTGCGGGGCTGCGGAGCACCTCCAGCTGCTGCGGGCGCACAGTGAGGTGAACACTGCACCTGCAGGGCCTCTTCTCTGCACCGCCACGTACTCGCGCAGAAAACTTGACAGAAAAAAGGGGAAAAACACAGCGGTGGGAGTCTRCAGAGACCTGCTGCCTGGCTGTCGCGCTGGCTCAGGGCTCGGCACCCACTGGGAACTCGGGTGCCCTCGAGTGCGGCCCTGGAGGCGGGCGCAGGGGCACTGTCCGTGTGCYGGGCACACGAGCAGCTCCCTGCTATCCTTCCGCAGCGGCTGCCTGCAGGCTTCGCCCGCGCCAGCCGTGCGAGCCGTGCCAGCCGTGCGCGAGGCCCGCGCGCTGCATGTGCCCGCTGAGCCCACGTCCTCGAGGAAGCGAGCGCGCGGCTTGCAGCCGCGCTGCTCCAAGAGCAAATTAACCTTCTAATGAGTATTACATAATTGCCGGATCGRGCTGTTGCGACTCCCGGCTCCTCGAAGCCGGTTTATTCTAGGGTTTAGCCAACAGAGGGTATTTCAGCACCTTTATTTTATTTCGTATTCTGGCAAGCTGCAGCGTCTCGCCCGCAGTGCTCAAAGGCGGCTGCACTCACCGAGGAGCGCTCTGCGCCCGCCGCCATATGACGGCGCGGCCGGGCTCGCCGTCCGTTAACGGCCGTTAGCGGCAGGGGGCCAGGGAAAGGGGGCAAACCCCGGCGGCGGGGCTCCCGCAGTGCCGCGCGCGGGCAGCCGTTAACGGCCGCGCGGCCCCCGCCCGCAGTGCCGCGCGCGGGCAGCCGTTAACGGCCGCG